>NW_006399752.1:11364598-11366152 GCF_000299155.1 Elephantulus edwardii
CACAGTTCAAAGGCATCAATTCTTCTGTCACCTGAGTCATTGTAAGCTCTCTGATGCATAGCAAGTAATTGCTAAGACCAAGGCGAAGATGAGGTGCACCTTAGCTCTAGACTGACTTTTTTGCATTTAAGTACTCTGGAGAGGTCCCTGACAACAGATTTTCCCAATGCAATTCATCTTTTAATTTCCTGAATGCTGATGCTAAGAATGTTGACTGTGGAGCCAAACATGCTCTAATTGTTAACAATCTCAATCTCTTCTCCATCTAACATTGTGCTTCCAGCTTGCCCAGTGCTAAGAATCATTGTCTTCTTGATGTTGATCTTCAATCTGTATTGAAGGCTACAGTCCTTGATCTTCAGTAAGCATTTCAGGTCCTCTTCAATTTTAGCAAGCAAGACTGTGTCATCTGCATAATGTAGGTTGCTAATGAGTCTTCCTCCAATCCTGATTCCACATTCCTCCTCTTAGAACTCAGCTTCTGAATGATATGTTCTGCATATAGATTGAAAAGGTATGGAGACAGGATGCATCCCTGACACACTCCTTCCCTGATTTTGAACCATGCAGTGTTTCCCTGCTCTGTTCTGAGGACTACTTCCTGGTCCAAGTATAGGTTTTGCACAACCAAGTAAGCACAATCAACTGGGATTCCCATTTTCCTCAAGATTAGCGACAATTTCATGTGATCCATACAGTCAACTGCCTTTACATAGTCAATTAAACACAGATAGACATTTCTCTGGTACTCTTTGTTTTCTGCCAGGATCCGTCCAACATTAGTGATAATGTCTCTAGTGTCACGACCTAGTCTAAACTTAGTTTTTATTCCTGGTAGTTTTCTGTCAATGTACAGTTGTTTCTGGATAATCTTCAGCAGGATTTTTCTAGTGTGTGATATGAGTGATATTGTTTGACAAATTCCAGACACCATCGGGTCACCTTTATTTGGAGTGGGAATTAATATGGATATTTTCCATTCAGCTGGCCAGGTAGGTGCACCTTAGTCCCTAGACTGGCATCGTTGCATTTTAGTATTCTGGTGAGGTCCCTGACAACAGATATACCTAATTCAAATAGGCTTTTGATTTCCTGACTGCTGGTGTCAAGAGTATTGATTGTAGATCCATGCAAACTGTAATTGTTAAAGTAATTGTTGTTGTTGTTATGTGCCATGGAGTCACCTGTGACTCATAGTGATCCTATGTATACCAGCTCTGAAGCCTGCCCTGTCTTGAGCCAGTCTCCTTGACTCAGACACACCTATCCCCTTTGCCCTAGTTACGGTATCAATCCATCTCATCAACAACATAATAGATATTAAAAATACAACAAAACAACTCAAATTCACTGCAGCTGAGTCAGTTTGGACACATAGAGATTGACCATTGAGTAAATTATAATGGGAGGAGATTACTCGTCTTTCTCCCACAGAGACATTGGTAGATATGAACTGCTGAAAATACACAGCCTTTTGGGTACGCAGTGAAACTAATTATGGGCTGCACCACCAGAGTTCCCCATAAAACATATTAGATTTTAAGAATTAGATGT
>NW_006399752.1:11374027-11378894 GCF_000299155.1 Elephantulus edwardii
TGGCATATACCGTTCCCAATTTTGAACCATGCAGTGTTTCCTTGCTTTGTTCTGATGACTGCCTCTTGGCCCAAGTATAGGTTTCTTATCAGCACGATTAAGTGTGAAAACTACAGAACAATCTCATTAATTTCACATGCAAGCAAGATTCTACTGAAGATTATCCAAAAACGACTGGAACAACACATCAGCAGAGAACTGCCGGAAGTCCAGGTTGGGTTTAGAAGGGTCGTGGTTCTAGGGATGTTGTAGCTAATCTTAGATGGATCTTGGCTGAAGGCAGGGACTACCAGAGGAATGTCTATCTGTGTTTCATTGACTATGCAAAGGTGTTTGACTGTGTGGATCATAACAAACTGTGGCTGACTCTGAGAAGAATGGGAATCCCAGAACACTTAAGGATAGAAGGAGAATTGATGCCTTTGAGCTGTGGTGCTGGAGAAAAGACTAAAGTTATACAGGAGGTGTCCAGGACTTTCGTTCACAGGGTCGCTATGAGTCGCCTGTGACTTGATGGCACTTAACAACAACAACAACGACGTAAATAAGTATATAAAACGCAAAGCACATGTACAAAACACAATGTATGTGAATGATTTTATGCAAACAAAGTATGCAAAAATATCTTATGTGGATTCTGGGGCTAAAAATCTTAACTGGCATGCCGCCTCTTCTTTCTCATGAAGAGACTAGTGTATTAGGTACTGCCTACCTTTCTGTTATTAGCATACCATGTAACACACTATGTCTCCATGGCAAGATACATGTGTGTGCAATTGTGTGTATATGTGCCTGTGTAATTTTATGTCCAAGGAGTTTGAGTATCAGACCACCAAGATGTAATTACTATCTGTAATATTATCTTTGATAGTAATAACCACATAATAAACTCCCTATTTTATATTTAATTAGATACAATAAATGTTGAAATCAGTTTGTATAATAAAAAAACATGAAAATTATTAAATGGGCTTCCATATTAGCCATTGAAAGAATACTTTCATTAGCTTTTAGTGAATATTTTTATTAAAATGAAGTCTTCCATACTCGGGTACTACAAATTAAAAAAAAATATAACATATTCACATGTCTTAGTACATCTTTCCCATTTTCACATTGTATGTATTATTTCCCCAAATATAGTACAGTAATTATATTATCTGCCCTGCTTGTGTAGTCAATTTGGAGACTTGATATCTAGTGCTAATGTTAGTAATTCAAACTATCTGTTTTGCAGGTCAGATATTGAAACTAGCTTCATTTCTAAGTATCAATTACAGCACTGGGGGTGGGGGAATAACTGTTTTATTTTCTCTATGGATAGCAATTGATAGCTCCTGAAAAGTAAGTTGTTGGGTTTTTGTGGGTTTTTTGTTTGTCTTGTTTTATGACTAAGAAAAGGGGAAAACATTGGGATTTAAGAAAATATTCATTTAGCTAAGAACTTTCTGTAATTGTCATTTAATATTTTGCAGTATAAAAAATTACCAGTTGTGCCTTCAATTATAAAACTTAATGACTATGATTTATCAAAGATGTTATTACTTTATTATTCCATTTTTATTTTTTTAATTGATAAGGCTTTTTAGTGTTCAACTGTTAGGTGCCATAATAGCAACTATATGAGAAACAAATCTAAACTCTATCCTGCACCGTCGTCACAATCTCTGATATGTTTGAGTGCATTGTTATAATCATTGCATTAATTTAACTTATTCAGAGTTTACTTTTCTGTCTCAGACCCTTTGTCTTTCCCAGAAGATTGTCTTTTACCTAAGATTGGTCACTCTGGACAACATGCCATAAATTGGTGGCACAACATTTCATTATCCTTGCCTCTAAGGAGCAACTAGCTACCCTTCCTCTAAGACAGATTTGCTAGTACTTTAATCAGTCCACTGTATATACAATACTTCCAATTAACACCACGATTCAATTCTTCTTTGGTCTTCCTTTTTAATGTCAAACTTTTAGATGGATAAGAAGCGAATGAAAATATCATGGCTTGGATCAAGTAAACTTTTATCTTTAAACTGATCTCCTTGCCCTTTAGCACTTTAAACGTCCTTGACAGCACGTTTCCCCTGTGCAACATATCTTTTGATATCCTTTCTCCTGGTACAAAATGTGTCAATTGTGGATCCAAGTAAAATGAAATCGTTAACAATTTCAATCTTTTCTCCATCTATCATGATGTTGCATATTTTTCCAGTGATGTAAATCTCTGCTTTTTCAATATTGGAATGTAGTACATATTGAAGGCTATATATAGTCTTTGATCTTCTGCAGTAAATCCTTCAAATCTTTTCGTTACCTGCAAACAAGGCTGTGTCATCTGCCTAGCACAAATTATTGATTAGTCTTCCTTCAGTTCTGTTGTCACATCCTTATTCATGTAGTGCAGTTTTTTGAACTATTTCTTCAACATACATATTGAATAGCTATGGAGAAAGGGTACAACTCTGATGTACGCCTTTCTTTATTTTATACTATTGAGTGTTATTTTGTTATTTTCTTAATTCTTTGTTCCAAGAAACCGCATTGTAACTTGGTCTAGGTATAGGTTTCAAAGGAACCCAATTAAGTGTTCTGGGACTCCCATTCTTCTCAATGTGAGCCATAATTTGTTATGATCTGTAAGAGCTATCCTGTCAAACACCTTTGCATGGTCAATAAAATGTAAGTAAACATCTTTCTAGTGTTCTCTACTATCAGCCATCATCATATGACAGCAGCAGAGATTTTCTTCCATCCATGATCATTTTTCACTCCTTCTTGAATTTATGGAAGCTCTGTCAGGGTACCATTCCACTTATTTTTTAAATATATTCAGCAAGATACTACTTTCATGTGATATTAATAAGATTACTTGCCTCACTCTGCTGGAAAATATGGATCTCTTACAGTCAGTTGGTCAAGTAGTCATCTTCCAAGTTTTTTGGAATAAACTAGTGAGTATGGCCAGGGCTGCATTTGTTTTCTGAAACATGAAATTATTCAATTCGTATTCCATCAATTCTTTGAACTTTACTTTTTGCCTGAAGTAAAGCTTGAAATTCTTTCTTCTTTACCATTGATTCTTAATCACATGTTGCTGTTTATGTGTACCACAGAGCCAGAACCAACCCATAACTGACCCTCCACTGTGTTTTCAGAGGTAGTTCATCACACAAGAGGAGATTGTCCATCCTTCTTCAGCGGAGCAGCTGGCAGCCTTGAACCAATTCCCTTTGGGATTGCAGTGCAGCTTCTTGCCACTAGGCCACCAGAGTTCCCTGATCACATATTACTGCTTTAAACAATTCAAGGTCAACCAATATTATTTTTTTTGTACAATGATTCTGTGCATTCCCTCCATCTTCTTTTGATTAAACATTCAGTATTTTACATCTACAAACCTTCAGTAGGTAAGTTTCCACTATCACTTGTTTATTAAAAAAATCGTATAATTATTACATATATAATTTTCCATTTCCATTTTCATGAAACAGAGATGCTATTGGTAAAATCAAACATTTTTTGGTAAAGATGAATTGTTAATTGTGGTTAGAAACAAAAGTGACAGATTATATCCAAACTAAGCTTAAAGTTGTTTCTCACCAATTATGACAAAAATGTCAGAAAATTACAAATAGAAAAGTCAAACTATAGATTAAAAAAATCTGAAGGTTTTTTTTCCAGAAAAGATAAATTGTGGTTACTAACAATTCCTATTACTGGCTTAACACAGTAAACTCATTGGGTTTGTGCTAATGTTTCCTATTGACTAATGCATTCTTTAAAAATTTGTACACTTCTATATTGCCTGGAAACATGGTGAGTTCCATGAAGTGGAACTAATTCTTAGTAAATTCATTTACAAAAGAGTCAATATAAATTTGCACGCCAAACAGAATATTGTTGGATCAGAACTACTTCAAATTTTCAACACTGGCAATGCCAATTTATGGGAAGTAAGAGCACTAACAACTTGTGTATAATTGTACTTGTCAGCAGCACCTATAACTTGAATGTTCCTTTTGGAGGACTGCATTTATTATGTCAAAGGCAAATTAGCAGCTGTTCAAATGGAAATGGAAAAATTTTAATATAACATCTGCAAAACAGCTTTACATTTCTAGAATCAGCTTTTTCTCATCCCAAAAAGCTTTAGTGAATTTCATTGATGAAATTTTCACTCCATATGTTTCATACACTATTTGAACATCTCTCCAGTAACAACTATCTTAACTGATGTTAAACAGTTGCTAAATGGCTAGGCTTTAAAAGTATTTGCCAAGGAGACTTACTCAACATCTTATATCCATTTTTAATCAATTTCCAACATCATTAAAATATTTCCTTAATTCATAAGACTACTCCATATTTTCATTTTAGTTCTTAATCAATACATGCTAGATGCTTGTTTAGTCTATGACTGGCTGTCTTGTCTCTTACAATATTTATTGAATTATCATTATCTTATATTCTTTTATAAATATATCTCCCTTGAACTTCTGAAAATGATAACTCAGTATTTAAATATATACAAACACTGATATGATTTAAAAAATAAAAAGAGAAAGAAAAATTTCCAAGTATGGAATCCTGGTATTAAATTACCAGAGTTCTGGTGACTTAGTTGCACTGCTAACTCAAAGGTAGTGACACTTTGGTGGTGAAAATCTGCCAGTAGCTCTTGGTGGGGAAAGATAGGCAATTTCTTATCTATAGATGTTACTGTGTGCTATCAAGATGTAACTGGCATATGGCTGAATCTACAGATGGTAAATGTCATCTTTTTTGGAGCAACTGGTGAATTTGAACCATGTACATTTAGAATTGCAGCACATCTTCGTACTACTAGGTCACCAGAGTTCCCTAGATA
>NW_006399752.1:11379004-11385671 GCF_000299155.1 Elephantulus edwardii
ATTATCCCAGTCACTGAATCAATCCACCTCATAGAGGGCCTTCCTCTCCTGCACCGTCCCTCTACCCTCCCAAGCATGATGTCCCTCTCCAAGGACCGGTTTCTATAAATCCAATGGACTGTAAACTATTAGTTGATTCAAACTTGACATCAACAAGTTTGAGTTTGGAGGTTTTTGGGGAGTTTTGTTTTTTTAAGTATTAAATAGAACCTAGAGAACAGTGTAATCCAACTCCCACAAATAAATTCATTTGTTTCTTAGATACAGAGCAAGTGTGACAAAATTGAAAGTGATACAAATTCTAGTACTAATTTCTGAAACATTCTAAAGAAATTCTGGAAAGTCTTGAATAAAGGTAGTGAATAAATGAGTAATCTGGTCAAGGAACAAATAACAAATGTGTGAAACCTCAACTAAAGAAAGTTTGCAAGTTATGGCTATTTTCTTTTAACTGGATTATCAACAAGTATAATGTAAAAAATCAGTTCCTTTTCTAAAATTATATATTTATATATTATATTTTCAGAGATGATTACTTGAGCAGAGTAGAAAAGAAGTCTTTGACAGTGCATGTAGCTTGGATAATGTCTGTACTAACAATATTCAGAAAATTTCTCTTCTCATCAGGTCATATAGAACCTGGATGAAAACAAATAATACCAGAATTATGTGTATTTGTGCTTTATTGTCTATGAAAAGACATTTGAATGTGTGCAACATAATAAATTATGGCTAACATTGAGAAGAATAGGTCCCAGAACACTTAATTGTGCTCATGTAAAATCTATTCATAGACCAAGATGTGATTGTGTGAACAAAGTAAGGAAACAATATATGGTTTAGATAAAATTAGGAAAGGTGTGTGTCAGAGTTGTATCTTTTCTCCATGCCTGTTCAATCTGTATGCTGAGAAAATTATTCAGGAAGTTGGACTTTGTGAAGAAGAGTGTGACAGCATCTTTGGATGGAGACTCGTCATTAACCTTCATTATACAGATAATACACCTTCACTTGCTGAGAGTGAAGAGGGCTTAAAATGTTTGCTGCAGAAATTCAAACACTGCAGCCTTCAATATAGATTGCAGCCCAATATCAAGAAAGTAAAATTCTCACCACTGGACTAATAAACAACATCATGATAGATGGAAAAGAGACTGAAACTCTCAATTACTTAATTTCACTTGAATCTACAATAAATACACTGGAAGTAAGGAGATTAGGAGATGTATTGCACTGGAAAACTTTGCAGTCAAGAACTCTCCAAATTATTGAGGAGCAATGATGTGAGTTTGATGACTAAAGTATTTATGATTCAAGTCATACTCTATTCAATCACTTGCTATGCATCTGAGAGATGAACAATTAATAAGGATGACAGAAAACTTGATACCTTTGAACTATGATGTTGGAGAAGAGAACTATCTCAAGGACTGCCAAAAAATCAAACATATGTCTTGAAGAAGGTACACTCGCAATGCTCTGTGGAGGCAAAGATGATAAAGCTACTTCTCACAAACTTTGGGCATGTTGCTAGGGGAGGCTATTCCTCAAAGAGGGACATCATTCATGAAAAGGTGGAGGAATTGTGGAGAGAAAAAAAGAAAAAGAAGACCTTCAAGTGATGACTTCAGCAACAGGTTGGAGTGTGTCAGAAATTTTGAGGATGGTATAGATTAGGACAAGGTTCAGATCTATTGTCCATAGAGTCATTATGAGTAGTACTTGACTTACAAGCACTTAAAAATGATTATAATCTTATGTCTTACTGTCACTGCTGAGTCTCATCTGAACATGTACATTTATAAATATTAAAACCCTAATAGAGGTTGAGCATTCTTCTGATTTTACCAGAAAACAAATGACATATTAAATAAAAATTAGCTTCATTACATGAATGGAGTCAGAAACAGACTAAATTATCTTGGAATACAAACTGAGGTTTTAAAATATTGTTGTTGATTTTGTTAGGTATCATCAAGTCCACTACCATACATAACAACCTTGTGAACAATAGATCTCCACATGGCCCTATCCTCCTCCACTCTCTGATCTCTCATACTCAAGCCTAATATATAGTAGTCATCATATTAATCCATCTTGGTGAATAATTTCCTCTTTGAACAACAATTTTCTGTCTTCCAATCTCATATCTCTAAGGACTGCTTCTTACTTAAAATATGCTCAAGTTAAGTAAGACAGTTTCATGACCTTTACCTTAAAGGAACACTCTGTTTATACTTCCTTCAAGACACATTTTTTGTTCTTTAGGAAGTCCATGGTATATTCAGCACTCTTCCAACGAAACACAGATATTCCTCTAGTACTCTGGTTTCAGCCATGTAAGATCCATCTAAGATTGGCTATGATGTTGCTCGTGCCATGCACGGCCTCTTCCAAACCCGGCTTGTAAATCTAGCAGTTCTCTGATAATGCCATTTTTGGATAATCTTCAGCAAGATTTTGCTTGCATGTGATATTAGTGATATTGTTCCATGATTTCCATACTCGGTCTGGTCACCTTTTTCTGGAATGGGAACAATATAGATCTCTTCTAGTCAGTTGGCCAGGTAGCTCTCCTCGAGGTTTCTTAGCATAACCTGGTGAGCACGTCCAGGGTAGTATCTGTTTGCCAAAATACGTTAATCAGTATTACGTCAATTCTTGAGGTCTTGTTTTTGCCAATTCCTTCAGAGCAGTTTAAATATCCTCCTTCATCATCATTACCTTCATCATACATTATTTCATGAAATTCTTCTGTGTCAGCCAATTCTTTTTGGTACAGTGACTCTGTTTACTCCTTCCATCTTTTTCTTTCTGCTCTCAGTATCCTCAAGTACTGCAACTTGAGTCTTAAATTTGTTCTTCAGTTGCTTCAGCTTAAGAAATGACAAGCAAGTTTGTCCCTTTTGATTTTCTGACTCCAGTTCTTTGCATATTTCATTATAATACTTTACTTTGTTTCTTGAGCTGCACTTTGAAATGTTTGACTAGAAATCTATAATTGCTCTTAATCTATAAATAGTCATACATCTTTGATTTTCTTCATTTTTCCTTGCTCCAGACAGGGAGAGATCAATGGCTGCACAAATCTCATCCTCTTTTTTACTAATGAGCATTCTAGTTACACCTCTTCTAAGACATATTATTCATCTATTTACTAGTTCATTGTTAATATTCTTTACAGTATCTCAATATTTGTTTTCAATTTCTATTAATTATTGAGTAAAGGTTATTTAAATAATTAACTCTGGTTGTGGATTTGTCTTTTCCTAAAGTTCTGTATTTTTTTTTGTAAAAGGTATTTTGAATCTCTGTTACACATGCTTATGATTGTTACGAACCTAAACTGAGCCTTAAATAGAAATGTATTGAAGTATATTTAGAGATTTATTTAAATATGAGTCACACTTTGGGATCAAAAAAGCAAATATCATCAATACTGAGCAAATAGGCACACATCTATATGAACCATCTGATATAGATGGAGAAAAGGTTGAAATCATAAATTATTTAATTTTATTTGGATCCATAAGCAATATTCATGATAACTGCAGTCAAGAAATCAAAAGGTATGTTTCAATGGGAAAATCGCTGCCAAGGACCTCTCTAAAGTGCCAAAGAGCAATGTTGTCAGTTTGAAGGTTCAGATGTACCTGATCAAGCCATGTTATTTTTCAATTACTTGCTATACATATAAAAGTTGGAGAGTGAATAAGGATGTCAGAAGGAGAACCAATGCTTGTGAATTGTGTTGGAGAAGAATATTGAATATCAAATGGACTGCCCAAAGAATAAACAAGTCTGTTTTGAAGGAAGTGCAACCAGGGTGCTCTGTATAGGCAAGGGCAGTAAAACTTCATCTCATGTACTTTGGGCATGTGGTCAGGAGGGGCTGGTCATTGGAAAAAGATTATCACGCTGGGGAAGGTGGAGGGCCAGTGAAACAGAAGAACACTCCTAACAAGAAGGATTGACATGGTTAGTACAACAATGAGTGGGAGCATATCAGAAATGGAGAGGCTGGCATGGGGTAGGACAAGGTTAAGAGCTGTTATCCATAGGGTCACTATGAGTTTTAATCAACTCAATGGCACCTAACAGAAACTTATGAAAATACAGATAATCATCACTGGAGTCTATACTCAACTATCTCACATTTAATACTCAACTATCTCACATTTAAATCAATATTATTTTCTCCAGAAATAGTTATATAGTTTATATCAGGAGAAAATTAGCACACTTATTATATAAGAACTGATGCTTTAGAATTGTGATGTTGGATTAGAGTACTGAATATCCCATGGGTTGCAAAGATAATTTTTTTTTTAAGTCAGTATTGGAGGATGTGTATCCAGAGTGTTTTTAGAGGCACCCTGGTTGGAGAAACATTATCTCATATACTTTGGACATATTATTAAGAGGAGCCAGTCCTCAGAAAATAACATCATGCTAAAAGATGTGGAGGGTAAGAGGCGGGGCCTTTAGAAAGATAGATTGAAAGGTGACTGTATCAATGGGCTGGAATACATCAGAGATGATTGAGATGCACAGCATTCATCAAAGTTTAGCTCTGCTGTTCATGGGGTTGCAATGAACCATAGTCAACTCAGTAGGACCTAACAATAGCAATAATTGAAAAAAAATATGGTCAAATAATTCCAAAAGGATATTGAATTGTCCTAAATCAAAATACAGAGTCAATGTCTTTTAATTAGAAGCCTTCTCAATCAATTAGTATTAAAAAAATACAGCCTTTTTCTGCTCTTTTCTGGTCACAAAAGGAAAAAAAAATTACGTGATCTATTTAAGTCTCCTCATTAACATTAAAATATACATTTCCTAGGAAATATACTAATGATATTTACTGACATGAACATTTGTATCAAAATGAAGCTAATCTTTCTGGATTACTTATTGCAAATAAATGTGAAATTTATGTATTTATGAGGGATATAATTACTGGAGTCTGTCAAGTAAATTGTGTTATTAATGAAGTATAAATGGAACTGATCTCATTACCAGACAGATCTTTAGTTCAAGCAATCTGCATATATTGCATAAAGTTTCACTAAGTTTCACTTCTGATTAGGATGAGGAAAGCAATAAAAGAATGCCATTTCCTCTTTAAAAGAAGAAGAACGATAATCCTCACAATCATAACTGAGAACTAGATGAAATGCATTCCACAAAGCCACTAGGTTGAGAGATGAGTTGCAGAGCTTGGGAGAAAGAGACAGCAGCTGCAAGAACAGGTAAGAAGAAACAATTAGAATTGGACTATTTTCTGCAAGACCTATCTTAGAGGAGCTTCAAAGAAAACGATCTACGCCGCTGCTTAATTCCTTTCCACAGTAGTCCACTGAAGGCTGAACACTAGACCTGAGGCACTCCTTCATCACCCCACCTCTGGTAATGTAGGCCTGGAGCTCCACTACCTCTGGACCAGACAGAAGTCTTTATCTTACTCAAAGAAAAAACAATCTGTCCCTGAGGAATTATGGCAGGAAATCAGGAAAAGGAAAAAAGTAACAAATATTTGTAGGTGGTATCATTATGTGCCATTGTTGAGTCAACTGACATTCACAGCAACCCTATATATAAGACCTCTAGACCTCTGTTCTGTCTTGAGCCAACATTATTGTCTCTGACACACCTGCCCCCAGTTCCCCAGTCACTGAGTTAATCCATATCATTGAGGGTCTTCCTCTCTTGTGCTCGATCCTCCCAAGCGTGATGTTCCTCTTCAGGAGTGGTCCCTCTTTGCAACATACCCGAAGGATGTCAGACAGAGCTTCAGAATCCTTGCCTCCAAGGCAAGTTGTACCCTCTGCAGTCCATGGGATATCCAATTCTCTTCTCCAGCTCCATAACTAAAAGGCATCAATTTTCCTTCTATCATCTCTAGTTTTCTGATTCATAGCGTATTATAGTGAAGACTATGGCCTAGATCAGGTGCACTTTAGTCTCCAGACTGACATTGTCGGTCTTTTGTACTCTGGAGATGTCCCTAACGTCAGCCTTTCTCAATGCAAATTCATCTTTTGATTTCCTGGCTTTTGGTACCATGAGTGTTGATTGTAGAGCCAAGCAAAGTGAAATTCTTAACCATCTTAATCTCTTTTCTCTCTATCATGATGCTAGCAATTCGTCCAGTGGTAGGAATCTTTATTTACTGGATGTTGAACTTCAATCCATATTGAAGGGTGCAGTTCTTGATCTACAGCAAAGGCTTCAGGTCCTCCTTAGTTTCAGCAAGCAAGGTTATGTCATCTGCATAATGCAGGTTGTTGATGAGTCTTCCTCTACACCAGAGGCTACATTTCTGCTCATAGAGTCCACCCTCACTGATGATCTGTTCTGCATATAGATTGAAAAGGTATGGAAATAGGTCACATTTCTGGCATACCTCTTTCCTGATTTTGAACCATGCAGCATTTCCTTGCTTTGTTCCAACAACTGCCTCCTGGTTCAAGTATAGGTTTCACAAAAGCCCAATCAAGTGTTTTGAGATTCCTATTCTTCTCAGTCCACCAATCCTGACCCCACATTTCTCCTCATAGAGCCCAGCCTCCCGGATAATCTGTTCTGCATATAGGTTGAAGAGGTATGGAGATAGGATGCATCCCTGGCGTACACCCTCCCCAAATTTGAACCATGCAGTGTT
>NW_006399752.1:11387838-11391684 GCF_000299155.1 Elephantulus edwardii
GGTGCGGTTGGCGCAGGATAGAGCAGGGTTTAGAGCTGTTGTGCATAGGGTCGCTATGAGTCGGAAACGACTCGATGGCACATAACAACAACAACTGCAACCCCAGGGTACGTGGATCAAAGGCACCATGGTCTATGCTGGAAAAAAGATGGACAATCTCCTTTTATGCCCTTTACTGCCTCTGAATCCAGTGGTGGTCTGTACTTGTACTTGACAGAAATTATTTGACTTCATTGTAGAAAAAAGTATAGACCTAGTAGATCTAGGATTCTGCCATTAAAAAAGTGAATCACTTAGTTATTTGCATATTGTAATACTGTTTTTATAGTATGTAAAAGGCTCATTTATTTGGATTTTACTTGACAGTAATATACTAGTAGATATGAAGTGGGGTTTTTTTAGGTTTAATTTCTATTCAATGTATCTTCTGCTTTCCTGTTTTGCCTTCTTACATTCCTTTAGGTCGTATAGTAGCCCTGCTGTACAAGTTGCCGTACTGCTGTAACTTGTGGTTACTGTGAGGCTGAACACTGTGACGCTTATGTGTCAAATACATTAATGGTTGGCTACCCAATGCGGACAGAGACTGGAGTGGAGCTCCCCGATTAGGACAAGCTTGGAAGAAGGAGTGGCATCCACTTCCATAATAGCTTGTCTCCGGAGACACTATGAACCCAGAGAGAGGATGAGAGACACACAAGGGTTGAGGACTCTCCTTCCTAGGGTTGCTATGAGTTGCCTGTGATTCAATAACACTTAACAACAACAACAACAACATTTATTATATCATTTTATGTACATTATATTTTCATTATTAATTTTGTAGTTTTACATATCTTTTAGTTTTTCACTGGTGATCTTTGATATTGGAAAACTTTTTGGTTTGTTTTTTTTTTTTACATTTAATCGTATTCACATTCTTTACCTGTTTGGGGACAATTTAAAGATTTAAGAATATCTTAACTTTGCCTCAAACAAAGGAGAACTATTATCTGTTATAGTTAGAAGGGGTAAGAATGGATATATCTCCTGGACTCTACAGAGGGAATAAATTTAACAGTTTAATGAAAAAAAAAAAGAATATCTTAACTTCACTTACTCTTGCACAAATATATAGTTTCTTCTTCTGGATAATTTTTAAGATACTCTTGCTGTTGAGCCCGAACAAACTAATAGTTGATCCTCCAGCAGGTTTTCAGAGGCTTTGAATTGTTAATTTCTTGTAGCGATGTAGCAGATTCTCAGGATCTAATGACTCAGAGAGGACTAGCAAATTCTCTCCAGAGATGGTTGTCACAGACAGATTCTTACAAAAGTGAAATACTGCTGCTGTTCTTGTTAGACACCAATGAGTCAGATATGAGTCATAACTATTCTCCAGACTTGCACTGTGTCCTAGTCTACATCACCCTCTTCATCTCTAAAACATTCGAGTCCACTGATGTCAATCCATCACATTGTCAAGCCATCTTGCTGGAAGTCATCCTCTTTTTCACTCACCTTTCCAAGCATGAGGTCCCTCTCAAAGGAATAACCTCTCCTTGCAAAATGTTCAAAGTATGAGAGAAGAACCTTTGCCATCTTTGCCTCCAAGGAACATTGGGTTGCACTTTTTCCAAAGCAAAATTAATTAGCATTCAATTTGTTATTAAAGCTTTATTGTGCATTATTTATTAGTTACTTATTATTATTATTAGTGAAAGAAGAAAGAAATACAAACAAGTAAGCACAGTACACTTTTCAAGTGTCAGACAGCAGGACCCCTCTCACAAGTGAGAAAGACTATCTCGTCTAGGAGCAGAGTTCAAATATTTACTGGGTCTCTAATCTTAACAGTCTTGCCTTTCCAACTAATTACTTTTACTAATTAGTGGTGAGAAGTAACCTTTTCTTATATGGTGATTACACATATTCCCAAATATCATGGCAGGTGTTGTGCTTTTCCAAGGTCCTGGTACCCCTAGTTCTTTGTGTTCTATGAACGACACTAATTTTTAACTACCCTTCAGGTTGGAACAAACATATAGCTGATCCTCCAGTGGGTTTTCAGAGGCTATAAATCACACAGGAGAAACCTGCTCGTGCTCTCTCTCTCTCTCTCTCTCCCTCCCTCTCTCTCTCTCTCTCTCTATCTATCTCTATCTCTCTCTCTCTCTCTCATCCATTTAGTGGCATAATAGATGGATTTGAACTGCTTTCTTTTTAGGCCACCAGTTTAGAAAGCTCTGGATTTTTGAGGGAGTTCTTGTGGTTCAGTGTTAAGAACCTGCACTGCCAACCCAAGGGCACACTGTTCGAATCCACCAGCTAATCTAAAGAAGAAAGATGGGCAATCTTCTACTGCATGATTTACTGCCTCTGAAAACTCACTGGAAAGCCTTCAATGGATTGATACTACCTCACAATATACAATAACAACAACTGGTGACCTAAGTAGTGAGGTGTTGCACTGTCAATTCAAACTATATGGTTCAAATCCACCAGCTGGCCAGTGAGATAAAGATGAGCAATTTCCTCTTGTGTGATACACAGCCTCTAAAAACCCAATCGAGGATCAGCTATGAGTGAGTTCTGACATGATAGTTTTTACAACTTGTTTTTACAAAGTAAGTATTCATTTAGATTCCTTTCCATACGTTTCATTTTCATTCTGAATTTAGTGTTTCTACTTCTTTGTTGTTTTGTTTACCTCAACATTGTTTAGTCTCTACATTGCTAACCTTTCCTGAAGATCACCTTCCATACTCCAGGTTGTTGTTCTTGTTATGTACCATTAAGTTGCTGATGACTCATAGAAACCCTATATACAAACACTCTGAACCCTGTCCTATTCTGAGCCCATCTCATCATCTCTGACCAACCTAAGCTCATGTCTCCAGTCACTGAGTCAATCTATCTCATCTATCCTGGGTCTTCCTCTCCTATACTGTCACTCCACCCTCCCAAATTTAATGTTCTTCTCTATGGATTTGTTCCTCCTGGCCACATGTCCAAAGTATGTGAGATAGAGCTTCAAAATCCTTGCCTCCAGAGAGTAGCTTGGTTTCACCCACTCAAGAACAGACCTAATTGTTCTGTTGGCAGTCTGTCCTTCAGTCATTGTTAGTTCAGGTAGTGTCCAGTAAAATGTATCTGGGTGTGAGCTTGCTAGCTATGAATTTTATCCTCATGCTTGAATAAAATGTCTTCATTTCATGTTTATTTTTGGAGACTATTATATTCAATATGCAATACTAGGTTGTCAGTGTGTTTCAGTCTTTAATATTTCATTTTTTTCAAACTGTAATTGCTTTGTTGAGAAGTCATCTGTCAGTTTAGTAGCTACTCTGAAAGTGTTCACACTTTCCATTGTTTTCAAGTTTTGTCTTTTTTATTATAAATGTCTAGGTTTGGATTTTCTTATTGCTATCCTTCTTGAAACTCACTGTGGTGTTTCTAAAAAATTGTGACTACTGCTTCTGTGCCTGGTTATTATTTTTTATTCTTATCTTTCTTTTTTTTTCCTGGAGACTAAATAGAGTTTATAAAAAGCACCATATTAATGCTGTTTTTCTCCAGAGGTAAGTATTAAAACAAATAAATTTTGACAGTTGTTTTTATTTTGTGTCCAGGAAACTGGTATTCTAAGACCATCTGAATTCGGTTTTAGGGGTTAAGATGATTTAAATAAGAGCTGGTATAATTTCAGTTCAGGGAGCTCTTGGGGCAAATGATAATGAGTTACTCAGGCAACCAAAAGGTATGTGGTTCAAATCCCTGAGTTTCTCTGTGAGAAAAAGACAGGCAATCTTCTCCTGTGTGATTAACTGACTCTTATAACTCATTGAAGCGTCATCCATGTATTGG
>NW_006399752.1:11393444-11400724 GCF_000299155.1 Elephantulus edwardii
ATTGTAATATTTTGCTTTGTCATCCCGTGCTGCCTTTTGAAATCTTCTATTCAACTCTTTAGTATCTTGAATTCTTCCCTGTGCTTTGGCTTCTTTGCGCTCCAGTGCAATTTTCAGAGTCTCTTCTGACATCCATTTTGCTCTTTTGTTCCTCTTCTGTCTTTGCAATGACCGTTTGCACTCTTCCTGGATGATACCCTTGATATCCTCCCACAACTCACAACAATAACAACAACAATAACTTTCAATTCACTTTTTTGCAAGGGGTACAGTTCTCTGATCTCAACTCACAGCAAAATACTTATATTGCCTCTTTATCTTAAAAGCACTGTAATTGTGCTCTATTCCTTGAACTTTTAGATATTGCTGAAGATAACAATTCTAAAATTAGCAAGGCCATTCAAGGGAAAAGCAGACTCCATCATCTAATCTTGTTCTTTATTTACTATTTCTGTAACTCCTCTGCATCTTGTCAGCTTTCGAATGATGTCAAGTATTTTTATGATTTTCTTTATTTTTATTTACGTCATTTTTGTCCAGTGTTGTTGTTTTGTTGTTGTTGTTTTTATGCAATAAAAAACTGCTTTACTAAGTTCCCTAGAAATTTCTAAGGGTCAACTAAGATTATTTAATCCAATGAAAATACAAGTCTGATAACTCTCATACAGATCACATATTATTGATTTCTAATCTCAAAATTGTTTCTCTTGTTACCTTCCAACAAAGCATGAGAAAGTGTATGAAAACTGTGACTTTCTGTGAAAACTGTGGCTTTCAGTGAAAGCTCTGACATTTTGTAAAGCCATCTCAGTTTTCATGAGTGCACCAAAATCTGACCTCTACTACCTCTACAAGGGGAAAGAATCTCCATCAAGCACAACAGTACAAAATTGATTCCTATGAGGTCAGGCATACTTGAATTCTCCTGCATATTTATCTATCAGTTCCAATACTAATCATCCCTCATACATCTCTGACTATACTACAAATGAGCTCAGTTATTTTTACAATAGTCACACAAAATTCACAGACTATATCCACAAGTTTGAGGTTTGTTAGGAAAATAACAAGTTAGAACCCTTCAATAGCTTCTTTTCAGGCATCATCTCTGGCACTTATCCTCAAAGCTCTGAGTCATGTCCTATGTTCAAATAAATATTATAAAACTCTTTTAATTTTGCCCATTTCATGTATCTCCCGTTCTTCTCAACACACACACACACACACACACACACACACACACTCCATTACTAATTCAGACCAAGAAGCTCAGCTCTGACCCCAGTAGGGAGCAAATGTACTTTAGCTCTATTTCACACCTGGTTCTGTTGCTGTGGTCTAACCTGCCAAGTACTAATCTTACTCCATTTGAAGAAGAATTCTCTACTCAAAGAATGTGTTGCACTCTGCTTCCTATTTCTTAATGGTTGTGACATTCCCCTTTTCTGCTTCTAAGCTGGCTACATGTAAGACAGTCAGAATGGCAAAATCCACTAAAGCTTTGGTCTACACATCTTATTTGCATATTCCCACTGAAAAAGTATTATTTACCTTATTTATATTATTAGCAAGCCAACCAATTCTTTTGGGGCACAAACACCTAAAATTTGTATTATTTTACTGAGTCATCTGGTAAGAGTTATACCTACAATAGCTAAACTCTCCATATTAAATAATCTACTATATGATACGTCCATGATGGATGGAGAAGAGATTGAGGTTGATAATAGTTACAGCTTGATTGGGTCCTCAATCAGTACTTTTGGCACTAGCAGTTAGAAAATAAAAAGACATATTGCATTAGGTAAATCTGCTGTCAGAGACCTTTCCAGAGTATTAAGAAGGGACAATGCCAATCTAGAGACTAAGGTGTGCCTTATCCAATCATGGTATTTGTAACTACTTGCTATGCATCAGAGAGCTAGATAATGACGAAGGAGGGTAGAAGAAGAATTGCTCCCTTTGAGTAGGAGTGCTACAGAAGAATTTTGAGCATTCTATCAACTGCCAAGAAAACAAATAGGTCTGTCTTAGAGAGGGTGAAACCAAGTTTCTTTGAAGGTTAGGATTTTCAAGCTCTATCTCATATACTTTGGGCATGTGGCCAGGGGGGACCAATCCTTGGAGAAGGATATCATGCTTAGAAGGGTGGAGGGACATTGCGGGAGAGGAAGACCCCAGATGAGATGGATTGATAGAATAACTAGGGCAATGGTGGTAGGTGTGTTGGAGTCAGTGAGACTGGCTCAGGACAGGGCAGGCTCAGAGCTATTGTATATAGGGTTGTTATGAATCACAGGTGGCTTGATGGCATAAAACAACAACAATATAAAACACTTGTCCTATCCCCATGAGATGTGGTGATTTAGTAGTAAAGAATTGTGCTGCCAATGCAAACATACTTAGTTCAAATCAACCAGCCGCTCCAAAGGAAATAGATGGGCAATTAATTTTCTCTTATGCAATTTTCCATTTCTGGAAACCCACTGGAGGGTCAGCTATGGGATGGTCCTGATTCAACAGTACACAACAAAAAGTATCCAGAATCTTATACATATTTGGTAAGATAAAAAGAATCTTTACTGACTTCTCTCTCCCTTGCTGTATGTAATACTTCGCAAGAGAAGCACTCAACTCATGTTTTACTCAAAAGTAAATTGTAGAAGCTGGTCTAAATGAATTTTTTTGGCATTTCTATAATTCAGCCTGTACCATCAAGAATGACATGTCACTCCTTTATTTCATTGGCTCTAAATAAACCATTGAAGTTGAGTTGGAGGCAACTCATAGCTTATCCTTCCTTGGCTTTCTAGGCTGAAAATCATATGAGAGGAGATCTCCCATTTTTCTGTTGCAGATTCACTGGCGGATTTGAACCACTAGAAGTGTGTGACTTTTGGCTTTGAGGTAGATCCCTATTGATTATGTCAACCCTGACTGAAGGCATGACCACAGCAGAAATGGATCCTACTCACAGCAAGAAGAAAGAGAAGAAATAGATGTTGCTTGTCTATAACTATGGCCCTCTATAAATAGTCACTTTCTGACATTACTATCGGTTTCCTCATCTCAACAGATTCTTCATATGTTTATAGTTGAAGTACTTCTAACCCTTGCTGATCCCAGGCTCAGAGTCAACACTTACTCAAATTAGAAACGCTCCTTGATATGAAACTTTGACAAAGTTGAAGCTGTTATTTTACATTATAGTGCAAAGTATTTTATGTCCTTAACAGATTTAAATCTTCTGTTTCAGAAAGGATTTTGGCTTTACTTCTGAATAATCAAAATTCCATTAACTTTTTTCCAAAATCAAGAAGGATTCTTCCCCAAAGATAAATCAGAAAACATTTGTGGTAAATTTAAATAATTGATACTCCTTTTCAACTCATTCAAATTATAAAATATTGAAATCTATTCATATTTACAGAATCACATTAAAATTTGTTGTAGCTAAAGAAGTACTTGAGTAGAAAAATTGAGAATATTACAAAGATTTCTTTATTATAATGCATAATAACATCATCATAATGGTTATGAATAAATACGTATAAATCTCTATTTAGGGAAGGTATATATGTATCTGTTGATGTGGATTCGATTGCTGTAGTAAAGGACACATTGTTTAATTATATGTAATGAGTTTATCTAGGTTTTGTATAAAGAATCAGCTAACAAATATTAGGTTAGGCAGCACTTATAACCAGAAACTAAACTAGCTGTAAGAGTCCATTTACTATTTCTTAATTGTTTTATTTTAGGCATTGAAACATACTCTATGTCCTGAACTTTTTCTTGTCATCATATTAGCTCCTTAATTTTTATGGTTAACATTTCTTCCTCTCCTCATCCTCTTAACATTTGTAATAAAAATAAATATATGTTGTTGTTGTTGTTGTGTTGTTAGAATAGAAATATAAAGCATAATAGAGAGTAAACTCTCTGGTGGCCTGTCCAGTGACAAGAAGCTGTGCTGCAATCCCAAAGGCATGCAGTTCAAGGCTACCAGCTGCTCTGAGGGAGAAGAATGGGCAATCTCCTCCTGTGTGATTAACTGCCTCT
The DNA here is from genome assembly GCF_000299155.1 of Elephantulus edwardii. NCBI lineage: Eukaryota > Metazoa > Chordata > Mammalia > Macroscelidea > Macroscelididae > Elephantulus > Elephantulus edwardii. The sequence goes on from NW_006399752.1 coordinate 11,397,507, forward strand.
AAAAAACTGCCAGAGGGTCAGCTATAGGTCTGTTTTGGCTCTACAGTGCACAACATCAACAATAGAAACTGGACTCTAGAAAAGTTTAAAACTGTCCTTAATTGGGGAATGCATACTCAGATTAATGCATATAAATACTAACTTCTTAGGTTACTGTCAAAGCAAGTGAAACATATCTGAATAATGACTGTCACAAGAGACTATCTTTCTGAAGGTTCTCTGTTGCCTTACCTGGTGTGCTGCTAACCAAAATATTAGCAATTTTGATCCATGCGTTACTCTGCAGGATAAAGAGGGACATTCTCTCCCACAGCGATTTACAGCTTCAGAAACCCAATTGTAACCATGAGTCAGGATCAACATGACAGCACTGAGTTTGGTTCTGTTATAAATCTCATTGCTGTCAAGTCTGAACAGATTTATAGCTAACCTTCAAGCAGATTTTCAGAGACTGTAAATCACACAGCAGAGATTGCTTATATTTCTCCCAAGAACCAGTTTATAAATTCCAATCACTCATCTTGCTTTGGCAGTACAACTCCCTATGGATAAGTCACCAGAGCAGCATTTTCCTATTAAGAAGGGAACACTGAGAATGTTGTTTGTAGGGAGTTGTGCTTCCCCTTCAAACGTTATTCCTCTCTGGTAGCTCAAATCCACCAGTGATTCTGCAGAAGAAAGATGGGAAATCTCACTCCATGTGATTTACAGCATTGGAAATTGAGTGGATAGTCAGCTATGAGTTGGTTCCAACTTGAAAACAATGAGAGAGAGAGAGAAGAAGAAGAAGAAGAAAAGAGAATCATTTGAGAATATTGTAATGAAGAAATGTTCTCAATGTTTTCTGGTTTTGAACTAACTCTTGGGCAATTTATTATTATACACACACACACACATGACATTTAGCACTTAGGACAATAGTTAAAAATCGACTATTTTATCCATTAATAATGTATGTCTGATAGTAATGAATGTAGAGGTTTGATATCAAAGGTACATCAGCTGTGATATTAAGGTTATTGTGTCAGTTTGGCTAACTCTTGATTCTCAGTGGTTCACTAGTTATGTTATGATTCAAGTACAAACACATGAGAAATAAACACATTCACTCACTGCCATCAAGTAAGTTCCAACTCATAGCGGCCCTTCATCAGGTTTCTAAGGCTATAATCTTAATTAAAGCATAGTAAAGGTTGTCAGTCTGGAGCCTAAAGTAGGCCTGATTCAGGCCATGGTCTTTGCAATTGCTTGCTATGCATCAGAAATCTGGACAATGGCTAGGGATGATAAAATAGAATTAATGTCTTTGAGCTGTAGTGCTGGAGAAGAGTATCACATACACCATGGACTAATAGAGAACAAAAAGGTTCATCCAAGAGAGGGTAATACCAGGCTGATCCTTGGAGGCAAGAATCCTGAAGCTTTGTCTGACATACTTTGGACATATGAGGAAGAACTTGTCCTTGGAGAGGGATGGCATGCTTTAGATGGTGGAGGGACAGTACAACATAAGAAGATCTTTGAGATGGATTGATTCACTGTAATGGGGGTAGGTGTGTCAGAGACAATAAGATTGGCACAGGATAGAGCAGGGTTTAGGGCTGTTGTACACAGGATCGCTATTAGTTGTATGCGACTTGACAGTACATAACAACAACAAAAATAGTTATAAAAACCAATAAAAGTAGTGATGAATTCAATTGGTCATGTCTCAGAGTTGAAAAAAAAATAATTAAGTACCTGTGGCTTTAAAAAAATCACCACTAGAAAAAAATTTAAGATACCTAATTTTGAAGAGATGTTGGAAGAAAACACAGTAATGCCTTGCTGATGAAGAAAATAAACTAAAGTACCAGTCTAAAAGGCAAATTGAAATTTGTATCTGAAAATACAATATGTATATAATTTTCCAGGAACATTACATGGTTTAAATAAAGTTGTGTGTTAGGGTTATATGGTTTTCCACATCTATTCAATTAGCATATTGAACAAATCATTCAAGAAACTACCTTATAAAGAACAATGTGGCTTCAAGTTTGAAGGAAGAATAATTAACAACCTGCATTATACAAATGATGCAACTTTGCTTGCACAAGGTGAAGAGGAATTGAAGCACTTGCTGGGGAAGATCAGACTTCAACACTGGCCACATCATAGCATCAAGAGAGCAAAAATCCACATCACTGGAACAGTAGATAATATGACAGATGAAAAAAAATGAAAGCTGTCAACTATTTCATTTTACTTGGATACATAATCCACACAAAGGTTAACAGTAGTAAAGACACCCAAAAACATTGTGCATTGGGAAAATCTGCTGCCAAGGACCTCTACAAAGTGGTAAAGAATGATGGTGTCATTATGATCCAAACTATGGTATTTTCAATTGCTTCCTATGAATCTGTGTGGGAAACCCCAGAGCTCTGCACACAGCCAGAGTCTGGATTCACCTTCTGCTGCCCTCACGAAGCATGGCAGGACTCTGAGATTGCCTTTTCCCCTTCCTAATCAGGTAACACCTTACAATCAAGCATCCAAAGCAAGATGGGACATTCAGTCCCGGCCCTCTGATGGCCCAAGGACCACAACACCAGGATACCAAATCTAGAGGAGACCTATCAGAGACATTATCATACTGTGACACCAGTGTGGTACAAAAGGAAGAGGAGGGATACTAAGTCACAAAACAACAGCAGGGGCATGACACTTTTCCCAGTACTGTTTCAGACCAGACAAAAATCCTTCCCTGAAACTGGCACTTGGGATTTTGACTTAAATCTTCCTAAATACAAGGTCAGCATCAGTGTGAGAGACAAGCAGCAGTCCTGGGCACAAGACATCACAGAAGTGACTTGTGGCCTAAACCATCATATCAAAGGGTGGCTGGGGGGAGGAGGTGCTGGATAGGGTAGGCGGTAGTACAAGGGATGCTGCTGTAGCAGGGAAAAGAAAGGGACAAGACACAGGTGCTGAGGTGGGGAAGACACTGAATGTATTGGTTATTTCCATAAGGGAAAGTGTCTTTCAGTAAAATGATTATCTATCAGATATTATTCTAACGTTAAGCATCTAAATTAAGACACATTATGGAAGAAGATTTGACCATCCATTTACAAAATATATCAGGCCTTCACAAACCTTATGTACAATAAAGCACACTTAGAGAAGATTAACAGCCATAGTAGCGGAATTGAGCCCTCGAATTTGGAAACACAAAG
>NW_006399752.1:11403894-11415927 GCF_000299155.1 Elephantulus edwardii
ATGAGTCGCAAATGACTCGACAGCACATAACATCAACAACACTAACAGCCCTAGACATGCTCACCAACTTGTGCCAAGGAAGTAGTTAAAGGACAAGTGGCACTCCAAAAAGGTGACCCGATGGAGTGTGGGAATTACCAAAAAGATTGCTAATGTCACACACAAGTAAAATACTGCTGAAAATTACCCAAAACTGATTGGAATCGTCTATCAACGGAGAACTACCAGTAATACAAGCTACATTTAGAAGGTCTTGGCATTATAGACATCATTGCCAATGTCAAAAGCCTCTTGGTAGAATGCAAAGAGTACCTGAGGAATATCAACCTTTGTTTCATTGACTATGCAAAGGTATTTGACTGTATGGATCACATCAAATTGTGGCTAACGGTGAGGAGAATGGGAATCCCAGAACATTTGACTGTGCTGATGTAAAACCTATACTCAGACCAGGATGCAGTCCTCAGAACAGAAAAAGGAAACACTTCATGGTTCAAAATCAGGGAACAAGTATGTCAGGGATATTTCTCTATACCTTTTCAATCTATATGTAGAACAGATTATTTGGGAGGCTCACCTTTATAAGTAGGAATGTGCCATTAGGGTTGGAGAAAGACTCATCAACAACCTATGTTATGTAAATGACACAATCTTGCTTGGTGAAACTGAGGACCTGAAGTGCTTGCTGCCGAAGGTCAAGGAATGTAGTCTTCAATATGGATCAAAGCTCAATATCAAGAAGATAAAGATTCTCACCACTGGGCAAATTGGCAGCACCATGATAGATAGTGAAAAGACTGAGATAATTGACAATTTCAGCTTGCTCGGCTCCACAAACAACACTCTTGGCACCAGAAGTCGGGAAATCAAAAGATGAATTGCACTGGGGAAATCTGTTGTCAGGGACCTCTCCAGGGTACTGAGAAGCAACGATGTCAGTCTAGAGACTAAGGTGCACCTGATCTAGGTCATTGTTTTTGCAATTACTTGCTATGCATCAAAGCAGGATAAGTCATTAGGAGAGAGATGACAGAAGAAAAAATCATGCCTTTGAGTTGTGATGCTGGAGAAGAATCATAGACATACCGTGGTGTCCAAGAAAACAAATATGTCTGTTTTAGCGAGGGTGAAACCATGTTTCTCCTTGGAGGCTAGTATTTTGAAGCTCCATCTCACATACTTTGGGCATGTGCCCAGCAGGTACTAGTCCTTGGAGAAGGACAACATGCTCAGAAAGGTGGAGGGACAGTGAGGAAAGGAAGACTCCAGATGAGATCAATTGATACAATAACTAGGACAAAGGGAGTGAGTGTGTCAGAGTCAGTGAGACTGACTCAGGACATGGTAGACTTCAGAACTGTTTACATAAGGTTGCTATGGGTCACTATGATTCGTAGGCAACTCGACAGCACGTAATAGCAATAACAACAATATGCATCTGAAAGTTGAACAATAAATAGGTATAACAGAAAAATCAAAGTCTTTGAATTGTATTGTTGTTTAAAATTACTAAATATCCCACCAACTGTGTATGAAAGTTGCAATGTCTCCACATCTTTTACAATATTTATTCCTTGCAGTCCTATTGAACTTTGTCACTGCTATTGGTGTGAGATGGTATTGTGGTTTTGATTTGCATCTCTTTTATTGGCAATGATTTTGAGTATTTTTTTTGTGTGCCTGTTGCCCATCCAAATATTTTCCTCTAGAAAATGTCACTTCTTGTCCTTTGCCGAATTTGTGTTTGGATTATCAGTCTTTTTTCTTGTGAAAGCCCTGTCAGATTCTATGCACTTACATTTTGAGATCCTATTCTGATACTGCATTGAATTTAGGATGTTCCTCAAAAAAATGAACACATAAATTGTATTTCACTTATCTATCCCTTGCTAGGAATATACCCTGAGGAAAATAGAATCAAAACACAAATGGAAATTTGTGTTCTATTGTTCATAGCACCTTTAATTATTTACAATGGCAGGAGAATGAAAAATAACCAAAATATCCATCAACAAACGAATGGATTGTGAAATTGTAGTACATTCACATGATGAAATACTATACGGCAATAAGGAGCAGTGATTTTGAAAAATTCTATATAAAATGACAAAGACTGGAGAGCATTACCCTGAGTGAAGTAACTCAGTTTCACAAGGACAAATACTGCATAATGCCATTGTAAAAATAGAAGAATACCTAGTAAAATATGTATGGGGACCCAAGGTGGGAGCGGAGGGTGAAGGATGTGCAGGTGGAAAACCACAGGGTTGCACAATTTGGTGGGTGGTGTGAGGTAGGGGAAGGAAACAGGAAAGATTTGGCAGGGATCAGAAAAGAAAGGGTAGTGATGGACAAGGTCCAATGGTGATTCATTTAAAAAAACATAATGCATGAGCATGATTGTATGAAACACAATGTGAATAAAGACTAGTGTGAAACACAAGGTATACAAACTTTGTAAGCAAACCAATATAAAAATAAAAACCAAACAAACAACAAAAATGTAATATACCTTTTTATATCTTGGAGCAAGGATTTTGAAGCTTCATCTGACATACTTTAGACATGTTGCATGGTGTGAACAATTCTTGGTGAGGGACGTCATGCTTGGTCAGTACAGGAGAGGAAGACCCTAGATGAAATGGATTGATTCAGTGACTGGGGTAATGGGGGGAGGTATATAAGAGATAAGATTGGCACAGGGTAAAGCAGGGTTTAGGGCTGTTTACATAGGGTCACTATGTGTCACAGTTGACTCTATGGCACAAAAAACAACATATCTATGTCTATGAAATATGAAACACAGTTTATACCAGTTTTGTATGCAAACCAATACAAAATAAAAATCATTTTAAAAAATCTTAATATTTAAAATGTGGTAATTAAAAATCAGATATATCAAATGGCTATTCAATATAACCCGAGTAAAGAAGTGGTCTTTCAAAAGAAAGACATATTCTGCTTCTTGCTGTCAGTGTCTTCATGTCAGAACTGACTCATAACTAATCCTCCAGCATTTTGTCAGAGGCTGCAAATTACATGAAAAATGATTTCCTATCTTCCTCCAGCAGAACAACTGGGGATTTGAACAACACACTTTCAGATTGGCAGCCTAATTCCTTACTACTAGACCACGAGAGCTCCCTTTATTCGGCTTGATTTAATGCATTATATTTAAAATAAAGGTGGAAACAAGAGGAATTTTTATTATACTTAGGATATAGAAAATGTTCACAAGGCTCTCCTATGAAGAGACTGTAGAATAAGAACAATTTCTCAATAATTAGATAACACTAAAAGTAACACAATAATCCTAGCAGCATATGCATCACTTTTGGAAAGTTTAAATCATTTTAGTACATTATTTTGTTCATTCTTGCTTTGACCTTATGATATGTATTGAGCTTGTATTATAATTGAGATAATTGACTCTTAGAAGTATCTTGCCCCAGGAAACTAGTGTCTGGAGTTACATACCCAATTTTATATTCTATTTCTTAATTCTGGTAATAACCCTGCTGAGTGCTGGGTTCTCTTGGGCCTCGTGCTGAAGTAAAACTGTTAATGCTCATCATACTGAAAATTTTCTTTCTAGTTCTTATGATGACTTCATATTCCAAAATGAGTATCTGGCTTATTTAGGTTTCATACTTTGATTATAGCCTTTTTTTTTTTAATTCTAGACGTTTCTCTGTGTGATTATTTCTTTTATCTACTAGTTAGAGTCCCTTTGGACTCATCTTTATCTATCTTCTCACTACCACCATTCCCTCAGTATCATTCATACAAACTCTGTGCTGGGTAATAGTATTGCCATAGGCTGGACAATTCTTCCACAACACTCTTACTGACTGATATGACCTGAATACTGACTATGACAGATTCAATGTGATGCCCACACAGCTTAAAACATTTTTATTTGGAAGAACAGCCAATCCCAAAGGAGTCATCATCCAAGCCAGACAAATATTTCTTCTTGTCTCCAGATGTTCCACTTCCTGGTTTATACCTGATCTATATGCCTAGTGCCATTGCTCCAGATGTTTTTCTAACTGGGTAATAAAGAAGTTGATATCTATTAAGTGGTGCCAATGTAACAGTGTCATATATTATAATCATTTTAACAAAACTCTATTACACATTAAATTACATAACATAAACTGCAATTTCCACTTCCTTTCTGTGTTCCCATGTTCATTTGTCCATCTTTCTTGCCTCAGGTTAGATTTTGAATGGAGACAAAGATTGGATGAGGAAATCCTCTCATTTGACCTCTAATTTACCTTCTTAACTGAAAAAAACTTCCAACAAACAAACCCCAAACAAACCAAAAATCAAAAGTTAAGCTCATATGTTTGTTCTGATTTACACCATCTTGATATTAGGGGTGACAGCAGGGTCTTACCCTATTTAGAAGACAGTTTTTATTTCCCTGCGCTATCATCTCCTCATAGTGCCGTCTCATTCTTTAAAGACTGAAAGACCTGTAAATTGAGCAAGAACACTCATGAAGATTGTATCCTCTGAACAATTAACCATGAGTCCAGACGGGAAGAATTTTCCTCAAAACAGAGTTCAGAAAGCATAAATGGACAAGAAGGAAAGATGAATGCAGAATGAAGGAAAGAAACAAAGTTCTATTACATCAAGGGGATTGCAACTGACACCATAAAATATAATGTGTAAAAATTGTTGAAGAGGAAACAGATTTGCCCTGTAAATTTTGAGCAAAACCACAATTTAGAAAAATTATAATAGCTGAGTTGTCACTGCTTTGAAAAAATCTTGCCCGAGTATTAAGGCATGCTTAAGTACTTATAAATAAACATAAAACTCATATTTTAATATAATTGTTCCAACTTGTGCTAAAATTGATGTGGCTTTCTGCTCTAAAAAGCACCTTTTTGATATAATCTTTAGCTTCATCATTTTCACCACATGAAGAGCAAAATGTTTTGCAGGATCATAGAAAACGTATGCTTCTGAATGTGTGCAACAGGTGCTCAGGTAGCTGCACATATTTGGCATGATTTCTTTGTGAAATCAGAAATATTCTGTCTCCATACCTTTTCAATCTATATGCAGAACATGTCATCTGGGAGGCTGGGATGTATGAGGAGGAATGTGACATCAGGAATGGAGGAAGATTCATCAACAACCTGCGTTATGCAGATGACACAACTCTGCTTGCTGAAGGTAGACTGTCAAGGACTGCAGTTTTCAGTATGGATTGAAGCTCAACATCAAGTAAACAAAGATTCTCACCACCAGGTCAATTGGCAGCATTGTGATAGATGGGAAAAAGATTGAGATTGTTCACAGTTTTAGTTTCCTTGGCTTCACAATCAACACTCTTGGTATCAACAGTCAAGAAAATCAAAAGATGAATTGAATTGTGAAAGGCTGTCAGGGACTTCTCCAGAGTACTGAAGAGCAATGATGTCAGTCTGGAGATGAAGATGCACCTGTTGCAGGCCGTAGTCTTTGCAATTGCTTGCTATGCATCAGAGAGCTGGATTGTGATTTGGATGATAGGGGAACTGATGCCTTTGAGCTGTGGTGTTGGAGAAGAGTGTTTAATAGAACATGGACTTCCAGGAGAACAAACAAGTTTGTTCTAGAGTGGGTGAAGCCAGGCTGCTTCTTGGAAACAAGGATACCGAGGCTTTGTCTGACATACTTTGGGCATGTTGCAAGGAGGGACCAGTCCTTGGACAGGGACATCATGCTTGGAAGGGTGGAGAGATGGAAAAAAAGAGGGATATGGATTGATACAGTGGCTGGGCTAATGGGGGGAGGTGTGTCAGAGACAATAAGATTGGCACAGGATAAAACAGATTTCAGGGCTACTGTACATCGGTTCGCTGACTCAAAGCACATAACAACCACCACTAATACATTTGTGTTTACAATTAGAAGTGTTTTTTGGGGTTTTTGTTTTGTTTTGTTTCAATTTTGGAAAGGTTACAAACCCTCTCTAAGCTTGAACTTTCCCCTCCATAAAATAGAATAATTCCTGGAACTCATGTGAGGATTAAATATCTTCCTAACAGTACAGCACAGCATAATAAGCATCTAAATACTATTCACATATTCATGCTTGTGAAAAAAATTTGATTTTAAATAAATCAAGAAGGACTGCTATTTCTTGCTATAGTTTCACATGGCAAAATTGGAAAAGATGAAATAAATCACAATTTCTCCAATGTTCTTCTCTATTCAACATTAATTTCTATTAACCAAGCTAAAATAAAACAGTAGAAATCACAGAGAATAGCAGAGAAATAAAGGTAGTAACAGGAAAGAATTAGTTTACCCTTAAAAATTACTTTATTTAAAATATTATTATTTAAAAATAATTAATTCTAGTTGATTTATTATAATTTATATCTTCAGTAAATCACAGCTACTCTGGTTCCATTCTGTCTAAATAAAGAGGCCTGAACAGTATAAAATGGTTTACACACTGAGCTCTGTTAGCTAAAAAGTTAGAGAGTTAAGTCCAGGCATAGATGCCTCAGATGAGAAAGTTCCAGCAATCTACTTTTGAAAAGAAATATCTAAAAATCCTGTGAAGTACAGATGTACTCTGATACTGCGAAGGGCTACTGTGAATCAGAACCAACTTGATAACAATGGATTTTATCAGCATTAAAAGGGATAAAGTAATAAAGTTCTATAAACTGCTACAAATTGTTGTGTTCCCTTTGTTACTGATCTTAAAGTTTGTTTTTGTTGCTAAAGTGCGTTCAAGTCATCTACGACTCATACCAACCCTATGAATGAAAGACCTGAACACTTGTATAACTTTGGTAGTTTCTCCAAGTTCATAGTGTTTCTATAGGCAGGCTATTTCGGAAGGGATGCCACTCCTGCTTCCAAGCTTGTTGTAATTGGGAGCTCCTCTAAACACTGTCCTCCATGGGTAACCATTATAATTTTTGACACATTAATGTCACAATGTTTAGCATCACAGCAACCCAACCACAAGTTACCTCTATACAGTAAATGGACAGACCAATGTTATACCACTTGGAAGAATGTTTGACCTAAAACATTAAAACCAGGCCTGAGGGCCACAGATTAAAATCACCCACCTTTAGCTTAGTAGCATTCACTAAGCCAACAGAGTTCTCTCTATGTTGTTGTTGTTAAGTGTTTTTGAGTCATGCATGATTCATAAGGTTTGTTAGCATATATTAAAAATAAAACATAATGTGCAGGTCAATGAATTAACAGCTGAAATTCTGAAACCCAGCACTAGTGATACCAAACACAGTGGAGGCTAAGCAGATTCTCTGGATAACAAAGAGAAGCCCATGTAGCTGAAGATACAGAAAAGTCTGTAAAGGTTAATTTTTCTACATGTCCAACCAAAATTTCTTGCTTGCAAGCAAATATCATTGTTATGGTTTACCCATTAAATAACAAAAACTTCTCTGGGCTCTGTGATGTAGAAAAGGCTAAGTGTGAAATAACACTGACATTTCTATTTATGATAATCAGTCTGCCCTGAGAATATCAGGGTCAGAAGATAAAAGAGAGATCAGAAGCAATGCATTGGGAATAATTTTACAGTTGCTTATCTCCATTAATTGTTGTTGTAATGTACTATTCAGTCACCTCTGACTCAAAATGACCCTATGTACAACAGCTGTAAAGCCTGCCCTGTCCGACCCAGTCTTACTGGCTACTACAAACCTAACTTCATCCCAGGTACTGTATCAATCTCTAACAGGGGTTCTTCCTCTCCTATGCTGTTCCTCCACCCTTACGAGCATCATGTCCTTCTCCAAGGACCAATATCTCCTGCCCATATGCCCAAAGTATGTGAGACAGAGCTTCAAAATCCTAACCTCCAAGGAGAACCTTGTTTTCACAATCTCCAAAACAGAATTAATTTGTTTTCTTGGCAGTTCAAGACTCTTCTCCAGCACTGCAATTCAAAGGCGTCATTTCTTCTATCTACTGTTATCTTTAGCCATCATCCCACTCTCTGAATACATAGCAAGTAACTATGAAGACCATGACCTGGATAAGGCTCACTTTAGTCTCTAGACTGACATCTTTGCTTTTCAGTACTCTGGAGATGTCTCTGACAGCAGATTTTTCCCAGTACAATTAATCTTTTGATTCCCTGAATGCTGTTGTCAAGAGTGTTGATTGTGGAGTTGAGCAAGCTGTACCTGTTAACAACCTCAATCTCTTCTCCATCTATCATGGTGCTGTCAATAGGCCCAGTGGTAAGAATCTTGGTCTACTTGATATTGAAGACTACAGGCCTTGGCCTTCTTCATCAAGAGCTACAGGTCCTCATGAGTTTCAGCAAGCAAGGTTATATCATCTACATAATAGAGATTGTTGATGAGTCTTCCTCCAATTTCGATGCCACATTCCTCCTCATAAAGTCCAGCCTCCTGAATGATCTGTTCTGCATTAGATTGAAAAGGTATAGAGACAGAACATATCTCTGACACTCTTTTCCTGATTTTTAACCATACAGTGTTTCCTTGCTCTGTTCTGCCCATTAACTATGGCTGAATTAAAAATTTATTAGCCCAGTATGTGGCCATAACCTCTCAAAAGGAGCTGGTCAAGTTGGAAAACATGTTGATTTGTTTATTTCCAAAGGAACAGTTCAGCTGAGCAGTGTTTGATCTATGAACACGTTTAGACTCAGAGTAAGAACACACTCTTGTTGGATCTACAGCACACCCTCTTTGTTCAGTTCCTTATGACATAGGTTTCAACTGGCTAATATTTTGACATTATTTCATCTTAGGATGATATTTACTCTCTTTATTCTGTTATTTCTCTTAAAAGACTAAGTTAGTATACACATTGATGACTTCAAGTTTACATTTTCAGCTCACACTTGATATCCCAATTCATATTCAAAATGCCTTCAACCAAATATACTATTTATGTAATTTACAAAGCAACATCTCACTTGGTATCATCCATATAAATAAATGAGCACTTTATTATTTAATCAACTTGGGACAAAAACTCAATAATAACCCAGAATCATACTTTTGCTTTCTTTTCTACATAGAATCTATAAATAAAAATCTATTTTAAGGATGTAATTTTTCTTTTCTTTTTGTGTACCGTCAAATCAGATTCAACTGGCAGAGGAGGATATTGACCCTCCTCCTGCAGTTGAGGGTCTAGTGGATTACAAACGTGCACCTTCGGGACTGCAGTGCAACTTCTTGCCACTAGGCCAAAAGAGATCCCTAAGAATGTAATTTCTTAACAGCACATCAGCAGAGAACTGCCAGAAATCCAGCCTGGGTTTAGAAGGGGTCATGGTACTAGGGATATTGTAGCTGATGTTAGATGGGTCTTAGCTGGAAGCAGGGAATACCAGAGGAATGTCTATCTGTGTTTCATTGACTATGCAAAGGTGTTTGACTGTGTGGAAAATAACAAACTGGGGCTGACTTTGAAGAATGGGAATCCCAGAACACTTGATCGTGCTAATGAGAAACCTGTACTTGGACCAAGAGGCAGTCGTCAGAACAGAGCAAGGAAACACTGTATGGTTCAAAATTGGGAAGGGTGTATGCCAGGGATGTGTCCTGTCTCCATACCTTTTCAACCTGTATGCAGAACAGTTTATCCGGGAGGCTGGGCTTTATGAGGAGAAATGCGGCATCAGGATTGGTGGAAGATCTATCAACAATCTACATTATGCAGAAACAACCTTGCTTGCTGAAACTGAAGAGGATCTGAAGCGCCTGCTGCAGAGGGTCAAGGACTATAGCCTCCAACATGGATTGAGGCTCAGTATCAAGAAGACAAAGATTCTCACCACTGGATCGATTGGCAACATCAGGATGCATGGTGAAGAGATTGAGATTGTTCACAGCTTTAGTTTGCTTGGCTCCACAGTCAACACTCTGCACCAGCAGCCGAGAAATTAAAAGACATATTGCTATGGGAAAGTCTGCTGTTAGGGACCTCTCTAAAGTACTGAAGAGCAATGGTGTCTCTCTGGAGACTAAGGTACGTCTGATACAGGCCATGGTCTTTGCAATCATTTCTTATGCTTCAGAGAGTTGGACAATGATTAGGAGAACAGAAGGAGAAATGATGCCTTTGAGCTGTGGTGCTGAAGAAGAGTATTGAAGATACCATAGATTGCTAATAAAACAAACAGATTCATCCTTTAGAGGGTTATACTTGGCTGCTCCGTGGAGGCAAGGATTCTGAGGCTTCATCTGACATACTTTGGTCATGTAAGAAGAGACTGGTCCTTGGAGAAGGACATCATTTTTGGGAGGGTGGAGGGCAGGCACAGGAGGGGAAGGCTCTCTTTGAGGTGGATTGATTCAGTGACTGGGGTAATCGGGATGGGTGTGTCGGAGACAGTGAGATTGGCCCGGGACAGAGCAGAGTTTAGAGCTGTTGTACATAGGGTTGCTATGAGTTTCAAGCGACTCACTGGCACATAACAACAACAACATTATATAGGTTAACATTTAGTGCCAACTTCACCACTACCACCTAATGGAAGCCACTACAATACAATACCTTCTTCCCTTGTTAGTATGGGCTTCTCAATCTATTCTGACTTATAATAACACAAAGAATAACAGAACAAAACGTTCCCCTATTACGAACCATTCTTACTTTCCCAGTCATTCATTGTTTCAATCACTGTGTCAACTCATATGAATGAGGTTATTCTTGTCTTTCACCATTCTTCAACTTTTCTAAGTAAAATTTCTTTTTCTAAAAGTTGAAACCTCTTGAAAACATGCCCAAAATATATGAGGCAAATTATTGTTCTCTTTGCTTCTTTGAATCACCCTGGCTTTATTTCCTCTGAGAGAGATTCATTTTGGCAGTTCATGGTATAATCCATCCTCTTTGCCTACCTCACAACTCAAAGGCAACAATTCTTCCTTGGTATCCTTTATGCAGTGTCTGTTTATCTGATATATACTAAAAATCTAAACATTCTGGGATTCTTGCTCTTTAATATTTTTTTGGGGGAAGGGTTAATACTGATTCTTTTATTATGATTTTTATGAAAGTTTACAGAAAGTCTCTTTTACCACCAGGCCAGTAGGTAATATCATAGTAGATGGAAAATGGATTGAGGTTGTTGATAATTTCATTTTGCTTGGTTCCACGATCAACACTCTGGGAAGCAGCATCAGGGAGGGAAAAAAATATAATTGCATAGGGTAAATCTGCTATCAAATTATTTTATTAGTCTGTTAGACTTTGCATGACTATACCTACCTTCTACCCTCTGCTCTGATCTTCTACTCCTCTTTCTTTTATTCATTCTATTACAACTGCATCGGAATACTTCAAGTCCTCCTTATTTTCACTAAACAAGGCTATGTCATCTAAATAATATAGGCTGTTGATGAATTGTCTTTTAATTCTGATATCATATTCTTATTCATAGAGTACAACTTTATTTAGTCTCTCAACATGCAGATTTAATAGGTATGGAGAAAGGATACAACAGTGATGCACACCTTTCCTAATTTTAAACCATGCCATGTTCCCTTGCTTCTTTGGGGTAACAGTTTCTTGGTCTAAGTATAGTTTTGTAGGAACACAACAAGTGTTATGGTATTCTCATTCTTCTTAGGGTTGGTCACAGTTTGTTATGATTCACACAGAAAAATGCCTTTGCACAATAGGGTCAATATTACTCAAAGCTAATTCAAGCTTGAGAAAAAAAAAACCCAAACAAAACAACAAAACAAAACAAAACAAACAAACAAACAAACAAAAACCACAAAAAAACAAACTAATCAGGCTTGAACCTTATCTGATCTTCCAGTGGGTTTCAGAAAGTGTAGACCATCTTTCTCTTATGGAGCAATTGGTGGATTCAAACTATTTGCCTTTAGGCTAGTAACACAACTTCTTAATCATTAGGCCATCAGAGCTCCCTATAGTCAGTATTCATACATTTATATTGTTAGTCAATTTTGAGATGAATTGCATTGGGAAAATCAACTGTGAGAGACCTCTCAAAAGTACTGAAGAGCAACAACGTCA
>NW_006399752.1:11416027-11417436 GCF_000299155.1 Elephantulus edwardii
GGTGCTGGAGAAGAGTGTTGAATATACTGTGGACTGCTGGGAGAACAAACAGGTTTGTCCTGGAGAGGGTGAAGCCGGAGTGCTCCTTAGAGGCAAGGATTCTGAAGCTTCGTCTGACATACTTTGGGCATGTTGCAAGGAGGGACTGGTCTTTGGAGAGGGACACCATTTTGGGAAGAGTGCAGGGATGGCGCAGCAGAAGACCCTCCATGAGATGGATCAATTCTGTGATTGAGGTGCTGGGAATGAGTGTGTCTGAGACGGGGAGGTTGGCACAGGGCAGAGTGGCATTTACGGCTCTTGTGCATAGGGTCGCTATAAGTCACAAGCGACTCAATGGCACATATCAACAACAACATAGGCAGTATACTGAATGACCCAGAACACATCAAAAGATGATTGAGAGAATACACAAAGTCACTGTACCAAAAAGAACTGACTGACCCGGAAAAATACCATGTGAGTAGGAGTCAGTGATAATGAAGTAGAAAGTTGAAGCTGCACTGAAGGTATTGGCAAAATTAAGGCTTTAAGAACCACTGGAATACCCATTGATTTGTTTTAATTTATAGATGCACAGTCCTGGATGTGATAATCAGTCTATGCCAGGGAATTAAGAGAATAGCTATCTGGCCAATGGATTGGCACAGGGACGTATTTGTTCACATTCACACAAAAGAAGGTGACTTAACTAAATGTGAAAACTACTGAGAAACATAATTAATATCATATGCAATTTTTTGAAGATTATTCCAAAATGTCTAAAACAGTACATAAATAGGAAACTTCTTGAAGTTCAAGCAGGATTTAGAAGAGGCCATGGCACAAGGGATAGCGATGCTGATATCAGATGGATTCTGGCTGAAAGTAAACAATACCAGAAGAATATCTATGCTTTATTGACTGTTCAAAGACATTTGACTGTGTGGATCATAACAACTTATAGCTGACATTGAGAGGAATGAGAATCCAAGATGACTTAATTGTGTTCATATGAACACCTAGACCAAGAGGTCTAGACAAGAGTCTCTAGATAAGAAGCTTTTGTGTAAACAGAGCGAAAGAACTTAAAATTAAGAAGAGGACTGTTCTAGGTTATATTCTCTCTATATATATCTATTCAGTCTGCATGCTGAGAAAATTATTTGAGAATCTGGTCTCTATGTAGAAGAATGTGGCATCAAGATCAGAAGACTCATCAGTAACCTGTGCTTGTTTACAGTGAGGAGGACTGGAAAAAAATATAGCCTTAAATATGTATTTCTTCTCAAAATCAAGAAAATAAAAATTCTTATAGATAGGCAACATCATGATAGATGGAGAAAAGATTGAAACTGTCAATAATTTCTTTTTACTTGTACCCACAATCAACTCCTTTGGTACCAACAGTCAGAAAATTAGGTGACATA
>NW_006399752.1:11419316-11442998 GCF_000299155.1 Elephantulus edwardii
TCTACTGGACTGCTAGTAGATTTAAACCATCAGACAAGCATCACCTTTGGATTAACAGTACATATCCCTACTCTCTAGTTAACAGAGCTCCATATATATGAGAGTTGTACGCAGGTAACAAGGACTTCACCTCTCAGATGATTCAAACTTACCAGTGACTCTATGGGAGAAAAATGAGCAGTCTCTTCCCACATAATAACATTAAGCCTTAGAAACCTAATGAATGCTCACATTGAAACTCAATAATGAATTGGCAAAAACACTAATAATACATGTCATATTAGAAATTCCATTTTTTAATCTATGAGGGATCTCTGGGTATACAAAGATTCATAAACTGCTAGCTTAAAGTCTTCAGTCTACCAGACAGAGCACCTTGGAAGAAAAGTCTGCCTATCCACTTAAGATAAATGAAATGTTTTAAGCTCTATGGTGTGTAATTTTAGTCTGATATCAGTTGGGACAATTAGTCAATATCTATTTGATGGCAACTGCTATTATATTAATGAGCTCTGGTGGCATGAGGATTAAAGCACTTGCATCCATTTCCTAAACAACATGCCTCTGGAAACTATGAACTTTCAGAAACTATGATAGTTATAGAAAGGTGTCAGGTCTTTTGTTCACAGGGTCGCTATGAATAGAGCTCAACTCTACAGCAATCAACAAGTCCTTTACAACATTCATCATAATAGATTGCATCATAAGATAGGATACTTGGATAAGGCAGCTCAAGTTCAATAGTTTTATAAGTGTTTTCCAATTTAAGGACTTCCACTTTCCAAAATATAGAAAATAATGTTTACTGGTATTTTTTAAAGCTGATACCCAAATTCTTTTCCAATTCTGCCTTAATTTAAAAACTCCAATAAAGCCTGACTTTCATAGATGATCTGTCGATATTTGAAAAACAACAATAACATGATAACAATAACATGTTAGGAGCTACTGAGTTGAATATGATTCATAGTGATCTTATGAACAACGGTTCTGAGTTCTGCCCATCCAGTGCCCTATTCAAAATTTTTGACATCCTCAAGCCCAATGGTACAATTACCATGTCAACCCATCTGTTTGAAGGTCTTTCTATCCTTT
This sequence comes from Elephantulus edwardii, assembly GCF_000299155.1. Taxonomy (NCBI): domain Eukaryota; kingdom Metazoa; phylum Chordata; class Mammalia; order Macroscelidea; family Macroscelididae; genus Elephantulus; species Elephantulus edwardii. The sequence continues at coordinate 11,420,412 of NW_006399752.1, forward strand.
TTCACCCCTTCACCTTCTAAAACATGATGTTCAAAAAAAAAAACAAACAAAAAAACCCCTTTCCCAGAAATATCTTCAAAGAATGAAATGAAACCTCATTATTCTTCCTTCCAAGGAGCATTCTGCACCTTCTCTAAGACATATCTGTTTGTTATTTTGGCTGTCCATGGTATATTAAGTACTCTTCTCCAACATCACTAACTGTATATACAGTTGTGGTGTGCTGTCAAGTTGGAACTGACCTATAGCTGACCCTAAAGTGGGTTTTCAGAGACAGTAAATTACACAGGAGACTGTCCATCCTTCTTTGGAGAACAGCTGGTGGAATAGAACTACATGCTGTCAGAATTGTCGTGTAGCTTCTTACCACTAGGCCATTCATCAGAGCTCAGCAATATATCATTCTAGAATTATTCTATTATTACTGTGTGTTATTGAGTCATAACCAACTCATAGTTGACCCTCCAGGGGTTTTAAGAGGTAGTTGATTGCACAAGAGATGAATGTCCATCCTTCTCTTGTGAAGCAGCTGGTGGGTTTTTAATTTTTGAATTGTGTACCTTTGAGATTATAGTGCAGCTTTTTATGAGGAGGTCACCATACACACACACACACACACACACACACACACACGTATTACAGCTCACTTTATGGATTACACAGGACTCAAATTGACTATATACATGGAAAGGATTATGAAAAGCTCAATATCAGCTGCCAAAACCAGGTCAGATGCAAATCATAGAACATACTATAAATTACTAGTGTGTAAGTTCAAACAGAATCTGAAGAAAATTGAAAAAAGTTCACAAGAACCAAAATACAGGCTTCTATCAAAACTTAATTTTTAAACCAGTTCAACCTAAGACCAGAGGAGTTAAAATATATCATCACAATCATTAACTATGATGAAATTAAAACATCATTACAAATATAGGGGGGCAAATAAAAGACCAATGTGCATATTAGAAGAGAATCTGAAACTTTTAGCAGAAAATTTACAGACCAAACAGAGGTAAAATGCTGATGTAAGAGAATTAACAGAAGAGTCAAAGAGAATGAACAGAAGATTTAATAGGGTGACTGGAGAAGACTAAGCAAAGTACCAAAACAAAATATGCAAAGAGCTGGTGTTAGGAAACCAAAAAGGAAGAAACTACTCAGCATTTCTTAAGATGAAAGAACTAAAGGAAGAAACTACTCAGCATTTCTCAAGATGAAAGAACTTAAGAACAAGTGTAAGTCTTAAGTCCTTGTACTGAAACATTCTGTGGGCAGGATATTAAACGATGCAAGAAGCAGCAAAAGAAAGTGGAAGGGATAAGTAGCTACTGTGCCACAAAGAATTGGTTGACACTAAATCTTTTCAGGAAGTATTGTACTCTCAAAGACAAATTAAAGGAAGAAGTTCAAGCTGCACTGAAGGTAATGACAAAAATTAGAACCAGGAACTGATGGATGTGTCAACAAAACAGAAGACATGCAATCCTGGGTGTGCTCACAGTCTATGCCAAGAAATTTGGAATCATCTAACTGACCAACTGACTGAAAGAGATCTTTCTCATTTAAAAAAAAAGTTATCTAACAGAATTTACAAATCATTTAGCAATATTATTATCATCATATGCAAGAAAAATCTTATAGAAGATTATTCGAACATAACAGGGATAGCACATCGACAAGGAACTGTACATTCAGCTGGATTAAGAAAAAAATTATGGGATGAAGGATTTACTTGCTGATGTAAAAATGGATCTTACCTGAAAGCAGTAAATACTAGAAAGATGTTAATTAACATTCTATTGACTATATAAAGGAATTATACTGTGTAGATTATAAGAAACTGGATAAAATGAAAAAGTGTGGGCACCCCAAAATTCTTGATTGTGTTTAAGTGAAACTTATACATAGATCAAGAAACAAGTGTCCAAAACAACAAGAGAACACTGCATGGTTGAAAATCTGGAAAGCATGCTTAAAGGTTACATACCTTCCTACATAACCTTCAGTTTGTATGCTGAGCAAATAATTCAAGAAGCTGAACTAAATTAACAGGATCAGAAGAAGTCCCATGAATAACACACAATATGGAGAAAATGAAGGGGACTTGAAGCACTTGCTACCCAGAGATCAATATGGTTTATACCCCAAAATTAAGAAAACAAAAACCTTCACCACTGGACTAATAATAGATAACATAGTGATAAATGGAGAAAAGTGTGAAGTTGTCAATGATTTGATTTTATTTGAACCCACAACCAACGCTATTAATAGCAGCAGTAGTCAAGAAATCAAAAGATATTTTGCATTAGAATATCTGCTGCCATCACAAAAGCAGGTGTTTTAAATCCTCAATCAGCTGCTCTGCAGGAGGAAGATGGGCAATCCTCTTCCACGGAACTTGCTATCTCTCAAAATTCAGCGGCCAGTGGATTCCAACTTGACAGTACATAACAATAATTACTGCAACAAAACTACTGCCAGTGAGATTACTGTGATGTCACTGACCTTGTGTTTCAGAATAGAATCATTCTCCATAATAGAATCATTCTCCATAAAGTTCTCAATGGATAGCGGTTCAGAAAGGAATGATCAGGCCTTAACTTCTGAGGCATCCTGAGAGGAACTAAATTTACAACCTTTCAGTTAACAGTGAATACATTAAAAAATTATACCACACAGGGACTCAAAGAAGTGTTTATATTGTGTGATATTTTAATTCATGTATTGTTTTCAAGTTAACTGTTCATGTTTTCCACAAAGATGGATCAATGGATAAACAGGATAGAAAAATAATTTTGCTTTTGTACACAGCAAAAGAGGATTTCCACTACAACCAAGCTGTTTGAACCTTGTAGCAATCTATCATTGAGTTCTTAAGGCAATGAATATTTAGAGGAGGAAACTGTTCTATCTCCCTTGGAGCTCTTGGTGAAACCAAACTGCCAAGCTCGCAGGGAGCAGAACAGCACCTATGCCACCAAAACGCCTTCAGAAAAAGATACCTCTTTTCTTTTTCAAATGTTTAGATTGCTCGACCAACATTTTTTTGGCTCTTATTAATTATATTTCTTAGCTTAAGAAAGAAATAAAGTATAATTTTTATTTTGTTGTTGTTATATACCACCAAATCAGAACTGATCCATAGCTGAGCCTTCAATGGGTTTTCAGAGACAGTAAAAATCACTTGGGATTTACTACGGAGCAGCTGGTTGATTCAAACTGTGTATCTTTGGGATTGCATCACAGTTTCTTACCACTTCGTTATATAAATTATATTTTCCTGTTGTACATGTATTTCACAGAAGAATCATTTATTCTAGCTCAGAAATGAAATGCTTGAAATCCATATACAGAATGCAGAGGCCAAAATATGTTACTTTAAGTTCACACTGATGGTGTGACCCAATGCAATTTGAGTAAATTCCTCATTGCTGAAGACCATAACACCAAAGTGACTGAATCTACGAGAAGTTCTTTGAAATCACAAAATCTGTTTTTCACCCCATTTTTTTTCTGAACAAATAAATAAATACAAATAGAGTGCTTAGGAAAGTCTTTACAAATATTTATTAAATGATTGTTCAATTGTTAGATTTAAACAAGCCATTCAAATGTTTCTTAATTAATTGCTGTAGAGATGGAACTGTTTCTGGTTAACCGTCCAGTGCATTTTCAAAGGCTATAAATCCTATAATAGATTTCTTATCTTTCCCATGGAATGCCACTGGTGGATTCAAACCGCCAGAAGGATATTGCCTTCAAGTTGACTACAACTTTTCCCAATATCTATATTTTCTAAAATAAATGGCCAATTTTTATTTGAACTTGGAGATATTGTATAAATAATGTATTGGTGAAGAAATTATGATTAAATGTCAATATAGTTAATAGAATTTAACATTCATTTCATCTCTTGTTGTATTGTGGTGTCTTACATAATGCTATGATGCTGGTATTGATGGTACCATTATTTCAAATACTACCTGGGTCACCATGGTGGACAGGTTTCAGTGAACTTTCAGAATATATCAGACTAGGACAAAGGATTTGATAATTCACTTGTGAAAAAAATTCCAGTGAAAGTCTTAAGATTAATTTACATTATTTTAACGTTAATCTTATGAACATTATTTGATATAATGCCAGAAGATGAGTCCTACCTGTTAGAAAATAGTGAAAATAAGACTAGAGAAAAGCAGCCTCTTTAAAGAATTTATTGTAATGACACAACTGTAGTAAACTTTTTAAATCTACGTGTGGTGATGTGATATAACTAAAAATGAGGAAAGAGAGCTACAAAAATCCACAAATAATCAGAATGTGGCAAACAGAAAGTACGAACCAAGGAAAATTGGGAATCATTGAAATGAAATGAAACACATAAAAACACCATCGTTGGTGACATGAAATGCAGTGTTATTTTTCATTTTGAATCGGACAATAATATGTTCTACTATGTGAGGAAAGACAAATTGAGGATGAATAGAGCTGCATATATCACCATCAAGAACATTTCAAGTCATGTCCTGAAGTAAACCACTTACTCTCAGCAAGAACATAGTATCTATATGCCTTCAAAGTCAGCAATAGTGAAATGTCCAAATGCCTTTAAAGAAGATAACGTCACCTGATTGTTGTTGTTGTTGTTGTTATGTGACGTCGAGTCGTTTGCGACTCATAGCGACCCTATGTACAACAGCTCTAAACCCTGCTCTATCCTGTGCCAATTGCATTGCCTCTGACACACCCATCCCGATTATCCCAGTCACTGAATTAATCCACTTCATAGAGGGTCTTCCCCTCCTGCACTGTCCCTCTACCCTACCAAGCATGATGTCCCTCTCCAAAGACCTGTCTCTCCTTAAAACATGTCCAAAGTATATCAGACAGAGCCCCAGAATCCTTGCCTCCAAAGAGTAGCCTGGTTTAACCCTCTCCAGGTTGGATCTGTTTGTTTTTTTGGCTGCCCATGGAACATTCAATACTCTTCTCCAGCACCACAGCTCAAAGGCATCAATTCTCCTTCTATCCTCCCTAGTCATTGTCCAACTCTCTGATGCATAACATGTGATTGCAAAGACCATGGCCTGTATCAGGCTCACCTTAAGTCTCCAGAGAAATACCGTTGCTCTCACCTGATTATTATTATTATTATTATTATTATTATTATTATTATTATCATCATCATTCAAATGTCGGCACCAACCACGAATGCCAGAGACAAAGAAATTGAAGATTGTATCAACTCCTACAGTCTCACTGACTGCAGAACTTGGTAAAATGTTCAATTGTTGACAATTTCAGTTGTCAACAATATCATTTTGATTAATCTACAACCAACACCCTTTATATGAGCAGCCAGGAAATCAGGAGACATACTACACTGGGAAAGTCTATAGTCAGGAACCTCTCCAAATTATTGAGAAGCAATAATGTCAGTTTAAGGACTAAGTTATATCTGATTCAGCCCATGATCTTTCTAATCTCTTGTAAATAAGAGCTAGAAAGTGAACAAGGATGACAGGAGAATCAATGTACTTGACCGGTAGAATTGGAGAAGAGTACTGGATATGTCATGGGCTCTCAAAAGAACAAACAAATATGTCCTGGAGAAAGTACAGCCAGAGAGCCAGAGTGCTCCTTGGGGGCAAAGATATGAAACTTTTTCTCACATATTTTCAATATGGTGCCTTGGAAAGGGACATCATGCTTGGAAAGATGGTGAATAGATAAAAAAAATGGAGGACCCTTCCCCAGGTGGATTGACATGATGACTTCTCCAATGGATTCAAGTGTGTCATGCTATGTAAGGATGGCACAGAATAGGACAAAGTTCAGATTTACTGTTCATAGGGTCACTATGGGTCATACTCAACTTGACAGAACCTAACAACAACATAACAATTAGGTCTGAAATTTATCAAACATGCAGTCAATTTGCATTGAAACTATTAGAGATGTGAATACAAAAGTCGCAAACAAGAAGGATTCATTACAAAAGTCGCAAACAAGAAGGATTCATTGGAAAATATGGTCTTGGTGACATAAATGATGTTGGAGATTGCACAATAATTTTTTTCAAGACATCTTATCAAGTGTAAATAAATTATTTCAAAAAATAAATGATGACTACAGACATGGAGCTCACCATATGGAATTCAATGAAACAAAATTAACTACATTTGTCAAAAGAGGCAGCATGGAAGGTCAATATCATGAGACAGAATAAGACCAGAATTTGACTGTAGAACAGATTAATTGCTCATATACAAATTTAACTTGAAATTGAAGAAAATTAAAACAAGTCCACTGGAGCCAAAGTATGACCTTGAATCTGTTTTGTATTAATTTAGAAACTACATCGAATATAGTCTCTCTAATTGATAAGAGATAAAATGAGACGGCACATTAACAGCATTATACGTGAAAAAAAAAAAGCTCACTAAAAGAACAAGATGGAATGAAAATACTAAAGTGACTATCAAAAGAGATTTGTGCTTAAACACTGAGTAGCTAGAGCACAGAAATCAAGTGTCAGTTGTTTGACTACAGTAGAAACTATGTAGTTTAAAACTCAAGAAGGCATGTGTCAAGGTATTAACTTTTAACTCTACTTATTCACTTTGTATACTGAACAAATAGTTTGAAAAACTGGATTAAATGAAGAAAAATGTACTCATCATTTTAAAAAACTATCATTCATTTGATGTTTTAGTAAAACAAATGAATTAGTTTTTTTTTTTAATAACTGTAACCTCAAATTATAACATATCTTGTCAGTGTATACCATATAAAGTTTTGTTGCTCACTTCCTCTCTGGCCTTTACTCTGGTATGTTGTTTCATATATAACTTCCTGACTTGGTTTTTGAGCTTTTCTTAACACTTGATAAATGTACTGTATCTTCTAAATGAGCATCTGACATTCTGTCCAAAGTGAACAATTTCCATTTCATTAAGTTTTTTTTTTTTTTTGCTTGTATGGTATGCAGAATAGATTATCTGAGATGCTTGGCTGTACGAGGAGAAATGTGGCATCAGGATTGGTGGAAGAATCATCAACAACCTGCGTTATGCAGATGACACAACCCTGCTCACTGAAACTGAGGAGGACCTGAAGTGCTTGCTGCAGAAGGTCAAGGAATACAGTCTTCAATATGGATTGAAGCTCAATATCAAGAAAACAAAGATTCTCACCACTGGGCCAATTGGCAGCATAAGTATGGATGGTGAAGAGATTGAGATAGTTAACAGGTTTAGTTTACTTGGCTCCATAGTCAACACTCTTGGTAACAGCAGCCAGGAAATCAAGAGATGAATTGCATCAGGAAAGTCAGCTGTGAGGCACCTCTCAAGAGTACTGAAGTGCAACGGCGTCAGGCTAGAGACTAAGGTGCACCTGATCCAGGCTACAGTCTTTGCAATTACGTGCTATGCATCGGAGAGTTGGACACTGAATAGGGATTATAGAAAGAAAATTGATACCTTTGAGCTGTGGTGCTGGAGAAGACTGTTGAATATACCATGGAATGTTCGGAGAACAAACAGGTTTGTCCTGAAGAAAGTGAAGCCGGAATGCCCCTTGGAGTCAAGCTTCTTCTGACATACTTTGGGCATGTTGCAAGGAGGGACTGGTCCTTGGAGAGGGACATCATGTTTGGGAGAGTGGAGGGACGGCACAGGAAAGGAAGACCTTCAATGAGATGGATCGATTCTGTGAGTGAAGGGGTGGGAATGAATGTGTTTGAGACAGCGAGGGTGGCACAGGATAGAATGGCGTTTAGAGCTCTTGTACATAGGGTCGCTATGAGTTGTAAACGACTCGATGGCACATAACAACAACACAGTATGGTCTATTATGTATTTCTTTTTTGTTTGCTTGACAATTTTATCCTGCTCAAGTAAACAAAGGTTTTTACCACTGGACCAATAGGCAACATAATAATAGATGGAAAAAAGATTGAAACTTTCGACAACTTGATCTTGCTTGGATCCACGATTAATACCCTTGGTACCAGCAATAAGGAAATCAAGAGATGTATTGCACTGGGAAAGTCTGCAATTAGAGACCTTTCAAAATTTTTCAGGGTTAATAAAATCAGTTTGGAGACTAGGATTCTACACAGGAAATTGTCACTTACATAACTTTGAATTTTTCTCAAAATTGATATTGTCAAAGTTTAGTTTGCATAAGTAAATGCATAGACTGACATTATTTATACACATAACAATTTGCATTAAGCAGACAACACAACCTTCATTGCTGAAAACAAGGAGGACCTGAGATATTAGCTGCTGAAAATGAAGGACTGCGGTCACCTTCAATATGGATGATGTCTCAATGTTTTCGTTATGTGCCATCAAGTCGCCTGAAACTCATTACAACCTTGTATACAATAGCTCTAAATCTTGGCCTTTCCTAAGTCAGTATCTCTGACTCTGGCACACCTACTTCTATTACCCCAGTTACTGTGTCAGTCCATCTCATCTAGAGCCTTCCTTTCCTGCACTGTCCCTCCACAATTCCAAGCATGATGTCCTTATCCAAGGAGTGGTCCTACCTGGCCATGTGCCCAAAGTATGTGAGACAGAGCTTCAAAATCTTGCCTCCAAGGAGAAATTTGGTTTCACTCTCTCAAATATAGACCTCTTTATTCTCTTTGCATTTCATGGTATGTTCAAGACTCTTCTCTAGTACCACAATTCAAAGGCATCGATTCTTCTTTTGTCATCCATAGTCATTGTCCAGCTCTCTGATATCAATTTTTTAAAAAATCTTCACCAAAAGGCCAATAAAAAACAACACGATTGATAAAAAAGATTGAAATTGTCAATAATTTTATCTTACTTGAATCCAAAATTAATACCCTAGATAGCATCAGTTAGGAGAGCAGATCAGAGGCTAATGATCTTTCTGAAGTCCTGAAGAACGATGATACCAGTTTAAAGACTAATGTAGGTGCTACTGACTAAAATCATAGTCTTTCCAATCACCTGCTATGCATCTGAGATATGGACAAAGAATTAGGATGACAGGAAAAGAATCGATAGATTTGAACTGTGGGACTGGAGAAGAGTGCTCAATAAAGATCTTAGGGCTGTCTAAAGAACAGACAGATATGTCTTAGAGAAAATGCAATCAAGTTCTCCTTAGAGGCAAGTATAGCAAAGTTCTACCTCATATAGTTTGGGCATATTGCTAGGAAAGCTATTCCTTGGAAAGGGACATCATGCTTGGAAAAGTAGAGGGTTAGCAAAGAAGAGCTTCAATGGAATGAATAGCTACATTGTCGGTGGCAATAGACTCAAATGTGTCAGGAATAAAAAAGATGGCACAGGATAGGAAAGGGCTAGATCTGTTGCTCAAAAAGTTGTATAGGCTGTACTTGATTTGATGGCACCTAACTACAAATATACACCTTAAAATGTGTCTTCAGTACTGACAAAATAATTCCTACTAAAATGATTTGGTATAATCCTGCCAGTGAAGAGCCTACACTATTTGAAATAATTTATTTAGTGTCATATATCTACTCCTAGTCTGTCACAATCTGGAAGCTCTGCTGAAACTTGTCCACCAAGGGTGACCCTGCTGGTATTTTACATACTGGTTCCATAACTTCCAGCATCACAGTAACCCACAAACTACTCTAGTACAGCAACTGATAAACAACTGCTATACTCTAAGAATAGACAACAAATAAGTACTCATATCCACAAATTTTTAAAACGTAGCAATATATAAATCACTTTCTAATACAAGAAAGTGGCAAATAAGTTTTCTAACCAAAAGAACAAACCCTAATACAAGTAAACATACTTATATCACAGCCCAGATCCTTTGCTGATGGAACAGACCCAAGGCCTCATACACAGGAAACTGCATTGCCAACTCAAAGTTCATAGTTAAAATCTACCAGCTTTTCCTAAGTAGAAAGATGAACAGTTTACCCCTTTGTGATCTTCATTCTTTGAAGCCCTCCAGGAAGGTAAGCTAAGAGTTGGTTTCAATTTGAAAGCAAAGAGTTTTGAGTTTTCACATCACCAGTTCTCCTTGCATACAATATTGGCCGTTATTGCTGTTATGAATTATCAAGTAGGAACCAACTCATAACTTAATCTTGAGAATTTTCAGAGGATGTAAATCACACAGTAGGAGATTGCCCACATCTCTCTTCTGCATAACAGTTGCGAGATTTGAAAGTCATGCCTTTGAAGTGCCAGTTCACCTCCTTACCCACTAGACCATCAGAACTCACTCTGCATAATAATACAAGGAAATTATTTTCTTGAATTGAATGTATAATTTAATTACTTCTACAAAAAACTGTTTTTAATATGTGTATTATTAGAGAATATGCAGGTTAATTTTAATACTCCTTAAAATAGCATACTCATCAGCGTATAGATATAAATGAAAAATATGTGAAATATATTAAATATTTACTTTCATATTAGAATAAGTGACTGTGTGATCAGGGGGAAAAACAAAGTTATTGTAAACCTCAAGTTCAGTCAAGGTGAAAGGCAATAAGGTTATTTTCAAGATCCAAGGAAATCTATAACACTTGAAGATTACTTTTCACAAGGTGAATAATTTCTATTTGGTTGTTATCATTTTCTCAACACCTTAGAGGATGTTTGGGTCCATTTTCCCTAATGTGCATTCTGATTTAGACAACTTGCAATTTTTATTTCCTATATATACTTGACAGATCCTTAATTCCTATTCAAATAAGCTTTCATCACTTCAAAATACAATGTAATTAAACATCACTTTACTTTTGTTGCTTTAGAGTGTAGTACAAGTAAAAATATTTTATCCTTTTTTCGTAGTGTGACTAATGAAAAAAATCCATGTAAAATTATTTTTAACATACAGATAATTATAAGAATGCTGGATACATTTCTACTACCAAACAATATATGGATATATGAGGTAAAGTTTAGATGTTCTGTTTAACTATTTCCTGCTATGTTCTTCCTTGTTCTTCAAAAGTAAATGATATATATATACACAGAGGTCTCTTATAGTTCATAAACTTCACGTATATCACCAGAGGGATCACATTTTTGCTTGTTATTAAATAAAAAATGAGTTCATATTCTAAATTTCAGGTTATAACTTATTTTTAAATTTTCCATGAAACACAATAATCTTGAATATATTTAAATTTTAATATATCTGCCTAATAATGAAGATGACATAATACTGCTTGCAGAAAGTAATGTTTTGAAATATTTTTTACTAAGAATAGCAGACTATTTTCCAAAAACTGTTAATACATCTCAAGTTCAAGAAAACACAGATTCTCATAACCAGACCAATAAACAATACTGGGTTTGAGGAAGGAAAGATTGAAATTACCAACGATTTGATCTTACTTGGATCCATGATCAACACCTATGGTAGTAGCAGTTTAGAAATAAAAACATGTATTGTTACAGGCAAATCTACTGTCTAGGACCTTTTAAAAGTGCGAAAGAATAAATAAAGAATGTCTGACTTTACTTTTAAAAATTTTAATGGTTATTATTTTAAAATGTTATGTTCATTGTTTAATAAGAGAGTTCTTTTGAAAAGATCTCTAAGGAGTTGTGGGCACTACTCTCTGGCCATTCCAGTCCTCCAATGGTTCTGTGAGAGAAAGATAGGCAATCTTCTCCTGTGTTATTTACAGCCGTGGAGATCTAAAGAAGAGTCATTTGAATCTGTGCCAACTTCATGACAATGATTATTGAATATACCTCCAAAATATAACGAGTTTATATTTCTATCAGAAATTTTTTAAATATAAATTTTAACTCAAGCTCAAGAAAAGAAGTCATCAATGTTCTATTTTTTCCAGTATGACTTATGAAGATGATATTCACTGATTTAAAACAATTTCCAGTGATTTACAGTACGAATAGTTTTGCTTTTGGACACTTACTGATGATTGGCAGGACTTACTATAAATGATACATTTGTATATTCTAATCCATTGTGATCATGAGTTGTTTGAGAATTCCATGTTGCTTAATTGAAACTATTTAAATAGGAAGAATGAAGTTTACATGGTAAATGTTTTATAGATATTTCCTCCAAATCTATTTTTAATCTTGAATTTCTTATATTTTGCTATACTGATTTTTCCTAAGTGAAAAATTTACCTTCTATCTTGAAAGAGCTATAAAACTATTTTATTTTGTATGTTTTAATTTAGTACTTTCAAGCCTTTATGGTTTCCTTTAAGTTATTTGTGCAGTCTGAGTTTTTTGTATTGTCTCATCTAGGTTATTATTATTATTATTATTATTATTATCTTCTCTAAAATAATTTTTGAATGCTTTTATGGTTTCTCTTCTCAATTTCCTTTCATTCACAATTTACGTCAGCCTGTCTTAAGCCCATATTTCTAATGTTTTTACATTTTCTTCTAAATTGAAACCTTATTTGTGCTCAATTTATTCTTTAATCTAGAAACAAGTTTCTCTATAATTGAGCATATTAGTAATGAAGAGAAGACAGACACAAAATCACTGTTAGTTTCAACTTATTCTGTGAGATAAAATATAAGGCAATAATATGGACAAAATAACATATGTAATTGTCAAATTGTTTGACTTCTATATATGCGAAATCCAAGCAGTCCTCAGATTAAATGAGATCTCTTCCCGACAGTCTTTAGGACTCTAGGTCAATTAGAACAGGAGCATACTGTTCTATTTAGCCTTTCTTTGCTTTTTAGTACAAGAAAAGGCTAAACGTTTTTTATGGTTTAAAAGTTCCACTGCAACATATAAAATTGATGGTGATAAAAAATTTGTGTGAGTAGGAGTTGGTTCAATTGTTCCAAAGTGATAGCAAATTTGAATAACATTAAAGCAGGGCTTGACAGGTACTGGAACCCATTCAGATATGGGACCACATTACTTTGAATGAATGTGGGTCTTCACAGTTCTGCTAATAATCCAATCTCATACATCATGTCTTAAAGGACTTTTTAAACCCTAATTTTTCTTATATAAGCTGCCATGATGAATTATCCACATTGCAAAAATTCTAGTCGTATATGTTTTGCTCTGTTATTCTCTATAGCAAAAACCAGTTCAAAGCCCTGCATTAAGGGGCAAGTAGGTGTTGTCATAAGCCAGATGTTCATAACAAGGGGACTACTTGTACCATGTAATACACCCAATCTCTTTTACTTTATTGATCATAACAAACAGCTGTTGATAATTTCTAAAAAATAAAAATTAATGTTTGTCAGTATAGGTCTCTAAACCACAGATTTTGAAAGGAAATGGGGAAAGCAAGCCAGCAATCAATTCAATATGTTTGTGCATCCCACTGCTGTGTAGAAACATTCATCATTCTGCAACATGAATAAACTCCTCATCCTGCTTCTACCAGGGGGCCTCGCTGGGCCCCAACAGTGAACATTAAAGGAAAAGCAAATTGCAGGCTAGAGAATTAAGAAGAGGAAATGAGAGAGGAGGAAAACATTGTTCTAATCATTCTTTGAGTCTTTATAATTATGAAGTTAAATCATTCCTTGAGGGTTATTATGGTGATAACTGTATAATGGAGAAGGGGCTGGCAGATTAGGATAAAATATGTTGCTTCTGAGCAGGGATTAAAAAGTATGGGGAAAAACAGCAAGAATGTGATTTCCTTCTGAGAGAAATATCATCCTGATTTGAGTCTAGCAATTCAATGGTTGTTTATTAAGAAGAAAATGAGAACAAAAAGTCCATTGCAAAACAATAGGCAGTAGCTGTAAAAGAATAAAAATAGTGTTGTTTTGACCATTGTTAAATGATTAGTCTCTTGATGTTCTAGTCTCTAGATATTTATTATCATTACTATCATTATTAAAATTAATTGCCTTTGACATTTGCTCCCACAATATTTAGAGTTGTTTAGTTTCATTTTCAAATCTTACAATCACAGTTCCAAGGACTCAGTAATTAATTTAAAATGGAACTAACTTTACTTTCAAAAGTTAGTTTAAGGTTTTACCTAAACTCTGTCCACCATCTCAGCACTCCTTCAATTCATTTGTGTTGTTGTTGTTGTTGTTATGTGCCAGTCGAGTCGCCTGCGACTCATAGCGACCCTATGTACAACAGCCCTAAACTCCGCTCTGTCCTGTGCCAATCGCACTGTCTCTGACACTCCCATCCCAATTATCCCAGTCACTGAATCAATCCACCTCATAGAGGGCCTTCCTCTCCTGCGCCATCCCTCCACCCTCCCAAGCATGATGTCCCTCTCCAAGGACCAGTCCCTCCTCACTACATGTCCAAAGTAAGTTAGACAGAGCCTCATAATCCTTGCCTCCAAGGAGCCACCCAGTTTAACCCTCTCCAGGACAAATCTATTTGTTTTCCTAGCAGTCCATGGTATTCTCAATACTCTTCTCCAGCACCACAGCTCAAAGGCATCAGTTCTCCTTCTATCCTCCTTGGTCATTGTCCAACTCTCTGATGCATTAACAAGTGATTGCAAAGACCATAGCCTGTATCAGACGCACCTTACCCTCAATTCATTTACATAAATAAATAAACAAGCTCATCCATCACTGTCAACATTTCTATTCTGAGTTCTATAAAGTATTAGCTTTATATTATCTTTTTCTCCCTAGTTCTTCAAATATTCATTCTGTTCCATTATTCTAAGACCAAATAACAGGTCTTTGTTATTTTCTTTTCCATGATTTTTACTTCAACTGCAAAGATGTACAGAAAACACTTCAAAACCCCATAATTAGGAAGTTGGATGTGCTCTAACACACTGAAAAAGTCCTAAGGATGTCTTTTGAGGCTGTTATGGATACCACATCCACTGGGAAAAAATTTACTCTTTGTCCTTATGTGGTGTAAAGGAAATTCAATGAAAAGAAATTTGAGCCATAAATTAATCATTGACAACATATGCATGACAACAAATGTGGCTTTAAAATGTAGCAAATGGCCTTTTACTTTCCTATTATTTTCTCCTGCCTGAAAGCATATCTCATTCCACCATGAGAATATTGGACATTTTCCACATAACATTGGGGACAAGGGTCAGGTCAAGCTGGCCTGCAAGTGTCTCCACAAAACTGATGCTGACTAGATATAGAAAGTCGTTCTTCTGTCACTAATGAAGTATGTATTCTAAACACACATTAGGTGACACTATGGGTGTCTATTAGTAAATAAAAAACAAGTTATTTATTCTTTCTCATAGACCCCCTTTTCTCAAATTTTAATTAGTGACTATTATTGTAAAAAAAAAAATTTAAAATCTTTCAAGTCAACTAACTTTTCTGAGAAGTAACCAAGGATGATTTTCAACATAAACTCTAAAGGCTGGTTTGTTTCTTTTTTAACATATTAGAAATTTAAGTTTATTTAAAAATCACACTAAGTTTTCAGAAAGTTTCTTTATGTGCTTATTCATCTGCTAAAAACATTTCATAATTTTTAATAAAGGCTTTGCATCATTCTTGATACTAACATGAAAAGATAAACTCAACAAAGTTATATCATGCAGGAAATTTACAATCTAGAGAAACAAATGAACTGGTAGATATAAAATCATGACATAGTATAACGTGCTAAAAAGATCCAAAATAACACGGATAAACATTTTCCAGAGAGAAGGGGAACTAGAATTAACTCCTCTGGGACAGGTAAATCACTTTCTATCTTTCTGTAAAGCCAATGTTTTTTTACTGAGAGTTAAAGCCATGTTTTCTCTTTTTTTTTCATAATATGATTTTATTTTATTTTGCAGCACCTGCCCTCTGCCCTGAGACTCAAACATACAGGGGTAATAAAATCTCAACTCTGTCACTAAAATGACAGTGCTTTTGTTCTTACCAAACCAAACTTATTATCTGTTAGAATAGAGACTTCAAGAATACAGAGACATTCACAAAAGTTGACATATATATTAGGGCAAACCCAATATTTCAGTATTGTTAATCAATAGATGTAAAATTAAAGCTAACTAACAATCTCTAATGTTGGTACATATTCACTCACTAGTTGCTGATGAATCAGAATTTACTCATAGCTGACCTTCTAATAGGATACTTAAGGTTGTAAATCAGACGTATAAATCGCATGTCCATCTTTATTTCCAGAAGCTCCAAGTGGATTTAAAGTACCAAAGATGCATTGTCGTTGATATAGCAGATCAATTCTCTAAACAGTACGCTGTCAAGAGTTCCGTTCCTTTGTGAGAAGATTGCCCCACACAACCAGGCCGGGTTCCTCTGTGATGAGGAATCTCAGGAAAACAACTACTGAGTGAGGCTAATGGAGGCTAACTCGACCTCGTAGGTCACTTGACATTTCAGATTTCCACATATCAGTTAGAAATGAAGAGCTGGCCTTTAAGAGTCTTTAACACGAGAGCTACAGAGCAGTAGGTTTGAAACAGGAAGTTGGAAATTCCAAGTCAGATACTCAGTTTACCTGGAGGCTTGACTCTTCCTTGGAAGAAATGGAAAAGGAATGTGTGACTAATTCTCTTGGACTTGAAAGGGAAAACAGTGAGCAAGAGAAAGAAGACACCAAGCTCTCTAGCAGGTCAGGGATTTTCTTTCCTAGAAAAAGACTCTGAAATGACCCTAACTAGGTCATTCTCTCAAAGTAGTGAATACCTGAGAGATGTTTTTGCATGTTTTAGTGATGATAAAAAGACATTAACTGTGTGGAATGTAACCGATTATTACTAACATTGAGAAGAATGAAAATCCCAGAAAACCTAATTGTGCTCATGTGAAACCTGTACCTAGACCAAGAAGCAGTTATCTGAATGGAACAGGGAACATTGCATGGTTTAGAATCAGGAAAAGTATGCATCAGCGTGGTATCCTCTCTATGCCTATTCAGCAAATCATTCAAGAAGCTGGACAATATGAAGAGAAATGTACTGTGAGTATTGGAGGAAGACTTATCCACAATCTGTACTATGTAGATGACACAACTCTGCAGAAAGTGAAGACTTTGAAAGACATAGTGAAGAAGACAAAACAAACAAACAAAAAAAATCCACCCACTAGCCTTCAATGTGAATTACATCTCAACATCAAGGTAATAAAAATCATCACCACTAGACCAATAGGCAGCACGATAGATGGAGAAAAATTGAAATTGTCAAGATTTAATTTTATTTAGATCGCCAAACAACAATGAAGGTAACAGTAGACAAGAAATAAAAAGACATGTTGCAAAATGGTGAGGAAAAAATCTGCTGTCAAGGACCCTTCAAAAGTGCTAATGTGCAAGGATGTCAGTTTGAAGACCAGGATGTATCTGATTCAAGTCATGGTTTTTTCAATTGACTCCTATAAAGCTGAAAGTTGAATTTTCGTTATAGAACATAATATAGATTGCCAAAAGAACAAAGAAATCTGTCTTGGAGAAAATGCAAGGTGCACTTAATAGGTAAGGCTGGTGAAACTTAAGCTCACATACTTGACCATGTTGGCAGGAGGTATCAATCCTTGTGAAAAAAACATAATGATGGGAAACGTGGAGGGTTGGACAGAGAAAGATCTTCAGCCAGAAGAGTCAACTCCATGGCTCGAGAATATCAGAGATCATAACTGTGGTGCAGGAAGGTAAGGTTTCAATGTGTTGTTCATAGGCTTGCTATTAGGCATAGTCCATTTGATGGCACGATACAACAGCAGGGGTACAGACAGAAGAAATCCAGGTTACACTGAAGGCATTTGTGAGAAACAAAGCCCTAGGAATCGAGGAATTTCATTTCACCAAAACAGATGCCACTCTGGAATAGTCACTCTCCTATCCACAGAAATTATGATGTGGTTGGGAGAGATTAATATTTGTGCCTTTTCCAAAGAACGGTGATCCAACAGGTTTCAGAAGTTACTGATATCAGTAGTATCACATGCAAGTAAAATTTTACTGAATACAAAGAAAAACCACTGGAGCAGGATATCAATAGAGAGCTGCCAGAAATTCAAACAAGACTGAAAAGAGGATATGGAAGTAGTGATATGTTTGGTAACATCTGATGAGTCTTGGCTGAAAGCAGATCATACTCAAAAGATGATAGGGAGAAAAATTAAAGTAAATAAGTTAGATAAAGGGAAAGGAAAATATAATGAGGTTGAACAGACATTGTAGCTAGTTAGTTATATTGAACAACTGCAATTAATATTACAGGACAAAACGTGTGTGAATGATAAAATGAAAACTTAATATGATCTACAAATTTGTGTTCAAGTAAAAGTAAATAAATAGCAAAAACAACAGCAATAAAAATACTAAGCCATTAGACTCCTAACTACTACCACTAAGGCACCAGAGCCGCCTACATATTAGATAAAGAAAATGTGTTCTCATATATCATGCATCATAAAATGCATGAGGCAAGTCAGTACTACAAGTAAAATTTAGTAATTGAGTTCTAATAGTAAAAGTATTTAATTCAAAAGAAAATTTTTAAATATTAGATTTATATAATGTATTTATCTTAGAAATTTACATTGTCATTGCTTTTTCTCCTGAATTTGATCTTAATTTAAATCTTGTATATAGGAATTGATTTTTTAAATATTCTTTTCTAAATATTGACTGAGCTTTATTTAATCAATATAGATAATATAATCATTTATCTCCGACTCTATTGGGAGACATTTCTTTCTCTAAGAAGAATAATGGTAATTTGCATAGTGAAAAATTTCACAATGCTAACACAAGCACATAGAAAAATGGTAACATCTCCTTGATTCACCATCTATTGCAAGATCTAATTATAGTCATTAGCAACCTTTAGAGTAAGTAAAAATTTATTTCCATCTCATTAATTTTTTTTAAAATGTTTTAGTAACTAATACCTGTAACTGGGCTTTGGGAATTCATGCATATTTGTGTTTTGCCTTACCTCAAATTAATGTCATAAATTTATAACTACTCATTGCCCTCTAGCATGCCAGGAATTATATTTGCTATTTGCTCAGTGGGAAAACCTCAGAGGCTTTCCTAATCACTGTTAAAATACACTACAGAGAAAATTAAGAGAACAAGAATATTTCTTGAAAAGAAAGATGAATGCCATGTAGAAATCTGAAGCAATCTTAGAGAAGTTTTCAATCTCTTGTGGTTTGCTTTTACATATTCTAAGATGCCAAAGGCAACTAATAAACGACAAATAAAATTAGTGAGACATGAGGTGGAAGATGAAAGTAAACAAAGAAATACGACCTACACAGTTTATTTGATTATGTTGTTTTCCTTTTGTCCAAATCAGAATTCAATCGTTTTGCTAGTGACTTTGTGTTTCTTCCATCTTCTCTTGAAACGTCCTGTGTTATTCAATATTTTTTTCTGTAGAACCTTCATTTTCACTGCTCAATAGATGGATTTTTTTTTCTTCTTCAAATTTTAAGCTTAAGAAATGTTAAATGTGTCTTTTTCTTTTCTAACTTCAAGTTCTTGTGGATTTGATTATAATACTTTTTCTAGAGTGCTTTCAAGAGAAAATTTTAGAATCTCTTAAAACATCTCTTTGGGTCTTTGTTTTAGTCTTTTAAACCTTTTATTTCCTTGATACCATCCCACATCTTGTCTGGTCTTTGGTGATTAGTAGTGTTCAATAAATGCACCAGATTTATTCTTGAGATAATCTTACTTTTCAGGTAATATATACTTAAATATTTACTTTGGCTCTTGTGGACTTGTGGGGCTGTTTTATTTGACTTGGTTAAATAAGGACTGTAATATCAGGCAAATCTAAGTCAATTTGAAGCATTTACAAAAAATAATATACTGCACCCTAGTTGGGAGAATAGTGTCTTAATATGAATCTTAAAAGTTTGAAGGAGACAATATAAGATAAAATTGTTAGTCTCTTTCCAAATGGAACACGAGAGTGAAGGAAGTCTAAGACACCAGAAAGCATTAGTCAGTAATAGGACTGGGCCACTTGAGCTACAGCTTGCTCTAGTTTGAGACCAGAAGATTGAGATGATGCCTGGCTTCCAGGAGTGACCACATTGACCATGAACAAAATAAAAGCCCTCACTTAGAATAGGAGGAAAATATTGAAAAACTTTCAAATTTAAAAAAGACCAGACTTATAAGATATTTGCCTTTCATAAAAAAGTTCAGACTTTGGTAAAAACTATTAGACTTACAAGATATTTGCCTTTTTAAAAAAGTTCACTCCTGATTTATATTGAATCTTCACCAAGTTTCTAAAGCTGTAATTCACAAGAGATGGCTGTCATTTTACTCCCAGGTACAGATGGTGGATTCAAACTGCAGGAGAAACACAGTTTTGGGGATACTATCTCATCTTGTTTTATACTATAAAACTAAAGATCTCTATTCCATCGACAATTAAACTCATGCCATTGATGTTGAGCCAGATCCAACTCATAGCTGATCCTCCAGCACATTTTTTAGATACTATAAATCGCATAGAAGAGTTTCCATCTTTGTTCCATGGAAAATACATTACGCAGATGACACAGCACTGTTTGCTGAAATTAATGAAGACCTGAAGTGCTTCCTGCAGAGGGTCAAGGACTGCAGCCTCCAAATGGATTGAGGCTCAGTGTTAACAAGACAAAGATTCTCACCACTGGACCAACTGGCAGCATCAGGATGGATGGTGAAGAGATTGGGATTATTCATAGCTTTAGTTTGCTTGGCTCCACAGTCAACACTCTAGGCACCTGTAGCCAGGAAATTAAAAGGCGTATTGCCATGAGAAAATCTGTTGTTAGCGACCTCTCCAAAGTACTGAAGAGCAATGGTGTCTCTCTGGAGACTAAGGTGCATCTCATACAGGCCATGGTCTTTGCAATCACTTGTTAGGCATCAGAGAGTTAGACAATGACTAGGGAGGATAGAGGGAGAATTGACGCCTTTGAGCTTTGGTGCTGGAGAAGAGTCTTGAGAGTACCATGGACTGCTAGGAAAACAAACAGATTCATCCTAGAAAGGGTCAAACCAGGCGGCTTCTTGGAGGCATGGATTCTAAGGCTCCGTCTAACATACTTTGGACATATTGTAAGGAGAGACCGGTCCTTGGAGAGGGTCATCATGTTTGGTAGGGTGGAGGGACAGCGCAGGAGGGGAAGCCCTCTATGAGGTGGATTGATTCAGTGACTGGGATAATCGGGATGGGAGTGTCAGAGACAGTGTGATTGGCACAGTACAGAGCAGAGTTTAAGGCGGTTGTACATAGGGTTGCAATGAATCTCAAGCGACTTGATGGCACATAACAACAATGTGATTATTGTGATTATTCAGTGATACATGATATGTTTAAGTCACTTTAAACTAGAGATGCAGTTTGAACAAGGAATTTAAACATCAATAAATTGTTCTTATTGAAATAATTAAACTATAATTTTCATAGAAAAACTTTGTCCATTAATATAAAAAAAGTGAAGATAATGGTCTATGGACATACCTGGAAAAATTTTAAAATCACTAAGAAATGATGAAATATTAAAAGTCTAACAGATAGCAGGGAAATAAAATTAATATGATAAAAAAGAAATGGGAGCATTGTATTTGTTTTGTTTTTAATAGAAACCAAAAAAATAATACATTTCAACATCTTAGGAAGTAAATCTTGGTTTTTGGAGGAAAAAATACAGATATTACTGTTTCTGCCTTTGAAGAAATAAATAGTATCTTGAGGATGTAAGGCTAATCCAGGGTAATTTCCAAGTTCTAATATTTTAGATTTGTTTTGATGAAAAGAACAGTAAAGAAAACATAGAGCATGTAAAATCAAGGCAGAAGGAAGCAGAAGAAAATATATAAAGATGAAAATTACATAAATAATTTACAGGAGACAAAACTAAAAACAAAATGGAAGTGGTTGTAACTATGAAAAAAGTAACCTTATCAAGAAGTTTGAACAGCCTTCAAGTTATTTCAAAGATAATATGATGAAAGTAAAAAGACTAAACTTTTATAAGGAATTAAAGAAACAGTGAGTTAATTTAGATGTAAAGAGAAGGGAGAAGTATCCATGAAAGAGAAGTAAATCCAAAGCTATGGAACTAAAGAGAGGAAATGAGGAAATGCTATTAACAATGATCCAGGACCAAAGGCTTCTGGAATAAACATGTGAGGATCTCTCAGGAGACTCTCATTGGGAAAACAACTAGAACTGTTAAAAACTTGTATTTATAAAACAAACAAACAATAACCAGTTTCTGGAAATCTTCCTAAAGATCTATGTTGTTGTTGTTATGTGCCATCAAGTCACTTGAGACTCATAGCGACCCTATGTACAACAACCCTGAACTTTGCTCTGCCCTGTGCCAATCACACCATCTCCGATACACCCATCTCGATTGCCCCAGTCACTGAATCAATCCACCTCATAGAGGGTCTTCCCCTCCTGTACCGTCCCTCCACCCTCCCAAGCATGATGTCCCTCTCCAATAACCAGTCCCTCCTTAAAACATGTCCTTAAAACAAAGGCCAAACACAGTAGTGACAGCAACAAACCTGATGGCATCTTTGCTGGAAGCTTTTATGATCTCTGTTGCAGAAGGTACTCCTATCCGTTTAAATTTAATTCCCTATTAAAAACAAAACAAACCAC
>NW_006399752.1:11443458-11447985 GCF_000299155.1 Elephantulus edwardii
CCCAACAACATCTTAATTTGAGAAAAGAAATTCTACTAAAGCTAGTAAAAAACATTGAGACTCTGGCACTTAAGCCATGATGGGTTTTGTGATTTATTCTTTCTTCCCATCTATCTCATCGTGATAAACACCTCCATTCAAGGCTGATACAGCCAAAATCAAAGCTGCCTCTTTCAGAAACTCTCTGTTACGTTAATGCATCACTGTATCACTAGAATAAAGGGTTACAGTCTACATGACCATTTGAATGCATGTGTAAAATTATTTACCTCAGCCAAATCTCTTTACAATAAAAACATTCAAAACTAATATTGAAAGATATTTCCTTCAATTTGCTAGGGGATAATCTGTGAAAAAACTCCATAGATTGTTCCACAATTAATATCAAAGAACTAAATTATTTTTCCCCACAAACTAAAAGCAAGGCAAGAATGTTCATTCTCATTACTTATGTTAAACATTTTACTAGAGATGTTGGCCAGCGTAGTCAGTCAAGAAAAAGATAGTAGAATCATGCAGATTGGAAAGATAAAGAGGAAAGTATTATTATTTTCAGAGGTCTTATTCTTACAGAGAGAGAATCTTGACAGACATGTTGTTATTGTTAAGTGTCTTCGAGTCATAGGCGACTCATAGTGACCCTATGAAGGAAAGTCCTCAACACTTGCATGCATGACTTTCATCCTTAAGGTCCATAGGGTTTCCCGGAGGTAAGCTATTATGGAAGTGAATTTCACTCCTGCTTCCAAGCTTGTTTTAATTGGGGAGCTCCACCAAAAACTGTCTGCCATGGGTAACTGTTATCGCATTTGACACATCAGTGTCAGTGTTTAGCTTTACAGTGATGACAAGTTACTGCTGTACGGCAAGTGGACATACCAGGGCTATATGACCTAGAAGAATGTTTGAACAAAAACAATGAAAGAAAGGCTTGAGGGCCTCGGATTAAAAGTCACCCACCTTTGGCTTGGTAGCATCACTTTCTGTCCACTGGGCCAATTGATCACTCTCTATGTTGATATAAGACACATACTCACATATTAATTCAAATTGTTGTTGAGTGCAAGATCAACATATCAATTATGTTTCTATAGTGTAACAATGAGAAAATTAAAAGTGAATTCAGAAGCACTTCCATACAGAGTATCATCAAAAAAGAAGAAAATATTTTTTTTAAAAGCCCATGTAGTAAGTTTCGCAAAATAAGTTCCAAACCTAAACTCTAAAGATTAGGAAAAATGTAGAAAGAAGTTAACAATAACTTATATAAAAAAGGAATTTCACATCCTTTAATTTGAAGGTTTAACAACAAACTGATCAATGTTAAAGTACTTTTTAGAGAAAATTCAGAGTAGAAACTTTTCTTGAAAAAATGATTAAAGCCACTGAGAAAAATTGAAGCAATCTTATGTCCGTTTACAATCTCATGTGGTTTATTATATATATGTACACTGTGATGCCACAGGCAACTAATAAATGTCAAATAAAATCAAAGAGATATGAGGTGTTTATTTAGGGCCTCCTACAAAAAAACCCCAGATAACTTTCTTGAAATAATTTTTTGTTCTTTCTGCTACTCATTTCTTGCCGTGTCGTCCATAGTCTACTAAATCTATTAAAACCAATTTTACAATCCAATTACTTCAAAATTTTATGAGGTTGTCAACTACCTTCATTGTATTCTTTTTGTTAAATACATCAGTGAATTCTCAATCATTTTCTTTCAGTACCATTTGACAGGGTTAATGAGTTTCTCTTAAAATAATTTTTTTAGAGATAAGAATAGGAGAACGCAGCTGTGGCTGCTTAAGGAGACCAGAGTAGGTCAGGGCCTTTGCTCCAAGTCCCTCTATGGTGAGCTGCTGGTACCCCCAGGCAAGATCTTGGCCCTAGCCTCAGGCTACTTCATTAACAGTAACATGCCAAGGAGTATTTCAGTTCAGCACCAAGATGGGCCTCATTTTCGAGGTGGCCAGGGGCAGTTTCCTGGATTTCAATGAGGAGATCACAGGGGTCTGATAATAAAGAAATCTGTAAAGCAGAGCAACAATGCATTCATACATATTTGCTGCTCATTTGGATGGAAAATGCAAAAATTATTAAAGCGGTTGAATAACCACCATGACTCCATGCAGCTCATAATGCTCACCAGTAATAAAGGAGAAGCTCCAAGACATGGAAACAGAAGTTCACCAGAGCAGGCTAGAAGAAATAATTAATCACCTTGCAAGTGACAAGGATGATGGCAAAGCATGGCTGTTCAGAAGAGAATACACAGTGCAATCAGTGGTAGCACAAAGAGCAGAGCAGTCCTTTCGTCCTTTAAGTTCTTATTTTATTTGTAAAGACATTGGGACAGATCTACCACATGAAGAGCTTTTCTAAAATACAGAAAGTTGTTTAAAAAGTCTTTTTTCTGGTGATCCCAGACTCATAATTCTGTTTATCAAACAGCTTGGTCGTAATATCACCAGTTACTATGTATTTAATGAGTTGTACCATTACAGTTTATGTTTCTTGGTGATTCATAGGTATTGAGGGAAGATACTTGTTAGGAATATTACATTTGATTGGCAAGATTTCTTATTTGAATTTTGTATCTTTGACATATAAACACTATAAATAAAATATAAGATATATAATAGATAACATATAATATACATATTAGTATGTATATATTTATTGTTGTTGTTGTTATGTGCCATCAAGTCATTTGTGACTCATAGCGACCCTATGCACAACAGCCCTAAACCCTGCTCTATCCTGCCCCAACTGCACTGCCTCTGACACACCCATCACAATTACCCCAGTCACCAAATCAATCCATCTCATAGAGGGTCTTCCCCTCCTGCGCTGTCCCTCCACCCTCCCAAGCATGATGTAACTCTCCAAGGACCCGTCCCTCCTGGCAACATGTCCAAAGTATGTCAGATGAAGCCCCAGAATCCTTGCCTCCAAGGAGTAGCTTGGTTTAATCCTCTCCAAGATGAATCTGTTTGTTTTCCTGGCAGTCCATGGTACATTCAGTACTCTTCTCCAGCACCACAACTCAAAAGCATCAACTCTCCTTCTGTCCTCCCTAGTCTTTGTCCAACTCTCTGATGCATAACAAGCGATTGCAAAGACCATGGCCTGTATCAGGCGCACCTTAGTCTCCAGAGAGACACCGTTGCTCCTGAGTATTTAGAGAGGTCCCTAATAGCAGACTTTCCCATAGCGATACGCTTTTTGATTTCCTGACTGCTGGTGCCAAGAGTGTTGACTGTGGAGCCGAACAAACTGAAGCTGTGAACAATCTCAATCTCTTCGCCATCCATCCTGATGCTGCCAATTGGTCCAGTGATGAGAATCTTTTTTAAGGTACAAGTAACAACATAACTCTGGATCAACCCATACCAAAGCCAAGAGTGCCTTTTTATCATCACAACGCAATAGCATTGTTTCCAACACATTGTCCCCATTACCCCAGTCACTGAATCAATTAATCTCATTGAGGGTCTTCCTCTCCTGTGCTGCCCCTCTCCCTCTCAATATTATGAACAAATTAAAAAATGATAAATTGATTATGCATATACATGAGCTAGGTTCAGTAAAAAAATTAATTTAAAAATATGATTTCTTCATTTGACCTCTGACATTCTAGAATCTCTATTTTCTCCTGGCTTCTAGGCACTTTGTCTCAATCTTCTTTGCTGATTCTTTGTTACTTTTCTAATTATTGAAATAACCTATTCTCTCTTTTATTACATTCTTCTTCCTTTTAGTGATCCTGTGTAGTTTCATTATTACAAATACAAGTAAAATGCAGGTAATTACCAATTTAAATGTGTAGACTTATCTCCTGTACTTCAAATTAATATAAATCATTTCATTTCCGCTTCTACTTAAACACATTGCAGGCAATCAACAGCACATAACAACAACAACAGCATACATATAATTGCTATTACCTTTTAGCTCTTAACCTCATCTACTACTTCCTTCTCCATGGTTTATTGGGTCCAGTTCCACAGACTCTTACCTTTTCCTCTCGTCTTTTTGGGACCATAATTTAAATTGCAACTCACAAACATTTTTAAGTATTTCCTCTGACCCATGTTGTTTTTCTTAGAAATAATGGAACCCTTTCCTTTATATGATATGATTATGCATAGCTCTTCTCCAAATTTCTCTGCATAGACTGGAGAGTTTGTACAGGGCAGCATAGGGCAGCATTTGTTAGATGAAACACGCCAAATTGAATCACATCAATTCCTAGGGCGTTACTGTTTGCCAAGGCCTTTAGTGTAGCTTGAACTTTTTCTCCACTACCATTGCTTCCTGAAATATTTCAGTACTGCTTAATTCATTGTGACTCTGTGTATTCTCCCTATCCTATTTTGATGCTTACTGGATCATTCAAAATATTGCCCATAGCAACTGTAAATATTAAAACTCAAGGCATGAATTTATTTTTAAATTCTTATAGGTGAACAAATGCTGAATAAGTTCTTCTCTTATGTTCTCAAATATAAATATAAATATACA
>NW_006399752.1:11448700-11459027 GCF_000299155.1 Elephantulus edwardii
AAGCACAATTGATAACAGTGAATCTAAATTCCAAAATCAATCTCCATAATAGTCTATGTGTTTCCTACTGCCAAAGGGGCTCTTTAGAGAAGATCTTCACCCTGAAACCTACAGCGTCCCTTTTCAGTAGGAAGTAGCTAAGAGAATACGCCATCCCCTTTTCCTTATGAATCAGGATGAAGTCTCTCTCAGGGAGGAGAGATAGGGAATGGCAAAGGAGATGAATCAGAATTGGCTTCAACAAGCACTGTGGCAATTGGACAATTAAAACAGACATTCGGGTGTGGGGGGGAAGAAGAACGAACTGGGGAGGAGGGTAGAGAAAACAGTGCAACAATGAATGAAAACCCAAAATCCCTGTAAATGTTCACTAAAACTAATAAAATTTAATAATAATTTTTAAAAAAAGAAAAATGGGCACTACTGTTGTATCCTTTTTCCACACCTACTTAATTTGTATGCTGAGCAAATTACTTGAGAAACTGGACTCTACGAAGAACAAGGTGGCATGAATATCGGAGGAAAATTCATCAATAACCTGTATTATGCACATGATGAAAACTTATTTGCTGAGAGTGAGGAGAACTTGAAGCATTTCATGAAGAAGATAAAAAAATCATGAATGGCATCTCAATGTCAAGAACACAAAAATTGTTATCAATGGACATATAGACAACATCAAGATAGATGGAGAAAAGGTTGAAACTGTTATCAGCTTTATCTAACTTAGATCCACAATCAGCACCATTGGTATCAGAAGTCATGAGATCGAGGACATGTTGCACTGAGAAAGTCTGCAGGCAGGGATCTCTCTAAATAATTGCAGAACACAATGTCAGTTTGAGAACTACAGTGCTTCTGATTCAGGCCATGGTCTTTTTAATCATCTGTCATGCATCAAATAGCTAGACAATGAAAAAAAGATGACAGAAAAATAATTGATATCTTTGATTTCTGGTATGGATGAAGAGTACTGTATATCCCAAGAACTTTCAAAAGAAGAAACAGGAATGTCTTGGGGAAGGTGTGGTCAGAGTGCTCCTTGTAGGCAAATGTGTCTTAACACATTTTGGAAATGTTTTTAGGAGATACTATTACTTGAAGAGAGACATAATGCTCAGAAATGTAGAGGTTCAGCCAAAGAGGTAAGACTGTCAACCAGATGGATTGACACAGTAACTGCAGCAAAGCACTGGAGTAGATCAGAGATTGTGAGGATGGCACAGGATAGGACAGGATTCAGGTCTGTTGTTCATATGGTTGCTTTAAATCATTGAATTGTACTCAACTTGATGCCACCTAAAAACAATAACTTAGATAAATTAGATGATGATGATGATAGATAGATAGATAGATAGATAGATAGATAGATGATAGATATAGATATATAGATAGATAGATAGATGATAGATGGTATTATTTTACTAGAAAATAAAGTTAATAAGAAAATGATCAAAGGATATTTGACCTAGTATTGTCACTATTAACTTCAGCTGGAAAATTCCAAATATATAGCAAATGATTTATAGTGGAATAACTAAAACAACAACCGAAACAGAGTAATATGGAAGAGTCAGGCAATAGTTGGCATTTACTTACCCTGGTGAGGTACCAAGTGAAGGAGTGTGTCCCCAGAGAAGGGACTTAAACACTGTTGGACTAGTGGGAGGTATTTGTGAAGCTCCGGGGGTTTTATCTACTAATCAGATCAATAGAGAGAATGAAAGAATCAATACGGCCTCTGGTAGGATAGACAGACCTAGGAACAACTTTTCTTTAGAGCAGGTAATAAACGGATGGGATTATAAATTTACAGATTTACATTGAATTCTGCCGTGTTTAAGAAATGATAGTGACATTAGGAACGGAAAACAGTTCTGGCTGGTAATCGAAAAGTTGGCAGCTTGAAACTACCAGTCACTCTGTAGGAGGAAAGATTTACAGCTGTAAATATTCACAGCCTCAGAAACCCAACAGCGAGCCATCCTGAGTGGGAATCTACTTGAACACAGTGGGTTTAAATACTTTTGAGCGTATTTTGAATTTTGTAACCTGTGTGTGGATTACCTACCTGCTGTTACCTAGTTGGTTCTGATTATCATGATCACACAGGACAGGGTATAACTACCCACTAGGATCTTTAAGGCTATACTCTTTTAAAGAAAGGGATTTATATGTCTTTCTTCCCACAGAACCTCTGGTGGTTTCAAACAAGAGGTTATTTTTTTGTGAAATTTGAGAACGTAACCACTGCACCAGGACTTTGTCCTGCAGGTGTTACCTGGAAATATTTTTTAAAAAATTAAAATTTCTATATGTTTTGTACTGAAAAGCACTGAAGTTACTTCTTATTTTTTATAACACATATTTCTTATGAGTAATCTGAAACATCCATTTTCTCTCAAATGATTAAGTAGAGAGACTTTATATACATTATTGCTGTCTCCAGCATCCCAACAATCAATTCCATTAGGCATTATCTCAATAAACTATCCATTTTTTTCTCTGATAGTTGTAAAGTCACAATTGAGCTTTTCTTTGATTTAATTTGTAAGTTTGAGACTGATTTGAAATAACGAAAGCTTTTTGTTGTTATTAGACCAATATTCTCCTCACAGACACGGATTTTTCTGCTTACTTTGGAAGTATATGTTAAAATGTTGTAGTGTCAAATAATTTATATCAATATTTTCATTCACCACTATCATTTGAAAAAATCTTTATTTAAAATTACTTATAAAAGATTGCATTATTCATTATCTTTAATTGTATTTTCTCTACCTTTTGATACACACTGTCCAGTGAGTGGCTATATCTATTTCTAAGTTTAAAAATATGTTCATTTTATCTTTTTGATGTAACACTAAAACTTTATCTTAACTATTCTGAAGAGTAACTAGGCCTTGAACTTTGTGAGTATTAGGCAACAAGTGTCCTAATTCTGGTTGTGCAGAACATAGTGAGTTGCAGAGCTAACTCCAAAACTGCCCACCTCAGCAATTTGAATATAACAGCGACTCCGAAGAAAAGACAAGCCATTTCTTCCCATTATGATTTGAGCCTTGGAAAGCGAATAGAACTTGGAACTATGTGTCAAAGCTTTCCCCCCACCTCCCCGAGTCTTTTCACTCAAAGAAGGTGGAGCCCATGGTGGATATTGATGCAACAAATGTTCAACACAAAAACAAGTAAAAAGTAGTTACGTTATTCTAAAAATGATATTTAAATAAGCCTAGATGCACATATCCAACACCAGTCTGTCAAGTTGTTGTGCAGTTATGCTTTGTATATTGTTCTGATGCTGAATGTAATACCATTAATATTTCAAATACCAGCACCGTTACCTGAATTGGGTAAATTTTGGTGGAGCTTTTAACCTAATACAAAGTAATAGAGAGGCCTAGAGATCTACTTCTGAGAATTATTCAATGAAATTCTTATTAGTCACAACAGAGTATTATCTGACCCACCATCAGTAGAGATCAATTGTTAGAAGAGAGCACTATTTGGTGACACAGAGAAATAACAAGGACATAGAT
The DNA here is from genome assembly GCF_000299155.1 of Elephantulus edwardii. Taxonomy (NCBI): domain Eukaryota; kingdom Metazoa; phylum Chordata; class Mammalia; order Macroscelidea; family Macroscelididae; genus Elephantulus; species Elephantulus edwardii. The sequence goes on from NW_006399752.1 coordinate 11,452,240, forward strand.
AATGAAGTGGATTAGCAAAATGGATTAGCACAACAATGGACTCAAGCCTATGGGTAAATCTGACGATGACTCAGGATCGGGCACAGTTTCATCCTTTCCTGTAGAAAGTACCATGAGTCAAAGTCAAGCAGACAGTAACTAACAAAAATAAGATGTACAGTATAATGTTAGTAAAGCAAAAAATGTGTTTCATTACTAGAGAAGCAACATCATTTGCCACAAATAGCCATTTAGAGACACTATTATCCTTCTTCTAACATTTCAAATGAGAGTATTAGAACTATTTCCATGTAGGGAGAGCACCTCTAACTTTCCTCTATATTGCATCATCACTAGGGGCTGTGACTGTGGGAAATACAGTGAGAGTGAGATATTAAAAATTTAATCATAACAAAATCTAATACTTTTTAACTCTTCCATTGTGAAAGTATTATGCTAAATGTTTCATGGATTTTCATCTTGCTAATTTCTACAACATATTATGAGACAGACATTAACAGTATATTCTCTTCTGGAATTGTTGATCAAGGTCATATAGACAGTGTCAATGTTAAATTTTGACCAGCCTGTCCAAACTCAGATCATATGCTCTTAGACACTGAAGTAGGCATTCTCTCAGCAAGGCTTTCCCTAGGGGGTAAGAAATATGCCAGGAATGCCCTAGTTCAATATACTCTAGAATAGTTTCTGTTACTAATTTCATAGATAAATCTAAAACAAGGTGGATTACATGGACTTTTTAATTTTCAGGCACAAATATAAATGACAAGCAAGTTTACATCACAAATCTTTTAAGATGAAAATAATTTTTAAGAGGTCACATTTTCCACTGAGAAAGAATCTATACTGTACCGTTGTGGTGTATTAGGTATGTATTCAGTTCAGTAAAGAAATACGAATGCATGGGAGCTGTTTCCTCTCCAGTGATCTCTGGCTCAATCTCTATTTTCAGCCATGAGAAAACTACCGCAATAAGAAATTTTATCAGATAATGTGTCCATATCCAAAACACATTCCACAGCCTGTCTACTGATATGACTTGGCTTAATCCATGTATTTACTTGGGGGGGGGGGGATGTGTACAAATCCCAAAAAATAAAATCGTCTAGGAAATAACATTATTTGTAAACACAACTAAGGAGCTCTGATGACATAGTTGTTAAAGCATTTGGCTGGTAACTGAGTCTGACATTCAAACTCATCAGTCATTATGGTGGAAGAAAAATAAGACAGTCTGCTTCTGTAATAACTACAGCCTTGGGAATCTTATGGGTAATTCCACTAAGTCATGTCAGGTGCTAGGAGTCTGAATTGATTTTAAAGCAAGGGATTTGTTTTATGTGTAAACATAACGTGGCAACTCCATATTCACATTCCACTAAGGTATCTGGGATAGAATATATTTTAATACAGCCTTTAGGTTCATCTTTATATTTATGAAATACGTGAAAGTTCTGGGACTGCAAAAAAGCTCTTATTACATAATAGTTCTGCTTCCATGAAATTTTCTCAGCAGCCATATTTTATTACTGGATTTTTGTCCCTTCATTTGCTGTGCTGAACAAGCCAAGACAGTTGATTATCAAATTAAAAATCTAGGGAAGGAAAACAAAATGAGTACTCTGTTTGTACAGCTATATATTCAACTGTGTTCTGTAAGACTTTATGACTTAAAGTAAAGCTGTAGAGTACAAGCAACAAAAATTTAGAGCAGACTCAGAGGGAACTCATAATCATAAAGTTATCCTTAGGCAAGGATAATAAAAAAACAGTTATAGTAAACAGACTTAGTCCTCAATAACACTGAGGTAAAAAATAGAAAAGGCAAACTATAGACATAATCTGAGCAGGGTATGAAGAAATCATCAAAAAAATGAAGTAATATAAATGTCAGCAAACTGGAGCCAGGATTCATTATGACTTCTCTCAGTGCCATTCATTTTCTTTAAAGGTCAAAGCAACCCTAGAAATGATGAAACACCAGTACCACCATCCATCCACTCTTCCACTTTTAATTCTTTTTTGAAAGGTCTTACCTGAGATCAAATTTGAATCTTGAATATTTTAAAACAATAGAGGCTCTTCATTGGCAAGGAAAGCAAAAATATTTTCTTTTGAAATTGGTAACATGCCCCCATATTCCTAAAAGTAATCCTCCTGCTCTAGAAAAATAAAAGAATATAATGATATTTATAAATAGGTTTTATCAGGGACCCAGTGATGTATTATCTTTATAAAGCAATCCTCTAATAGTTCAAGAAATTTCAGTTGTTAAACATTGTATCAAATATTGGGGATACAGAATTCTAAGACACTGCTTAATCAAGAAGTAAAGATGATCTTCCCTTATTAAAAAAATAAAAATAAAAATGAAATGCCCTGGCTTTGTCAAATTACACAAATGGATATTTCTAATTCTCAGGAATTCCTAAGTGCTTATCACTTCTACTAGGATCTGATAGTGTAAAACACCTAAGATGTACATGCATAACAATGAGAAACTTTAAGGAAATTAGATCTGGTATCTAGAGACCTTTTAAAAAGTCATTTTTTTTATCAATCTGAACTACCAAAGTCCCAGCTAAAATGTGAATATGCTATGAATTCAAGTTGTTCTTTTAAAAATGAAAAAAAATTAAAATCTAAGTCAGATTGTTTTGACTTGAGAGTTACTGTGATGCCGGACACTAAACACTGGTATCTCAAATAACAGGAATGTTAATTACTCGTAGTGGACAGGTTTCTGTAGAGCTTTCACACTAACAAAGATGAGAACAAAGAATTGGTGGTCCACTTCTGCAATAATTGGTCAGTAAAAACATTATAATATCAGAAGAACACTGACACAATGATAGAAGATCAGTTTCTCAGGGTGGAAGCCTTTGAAAACACACTTGGGAATAGCTGAATCCTCAAAATAGAGTTTATATTAAGGGCCATCAGAATGCTCCTTTGAAATAAATATAGTGAAACCTCATCTCACATATTTTGGGCATGTAATCAGAAGCATGAAAGCAGTCACGGAAGAAAAGCATCATGCTTGGTAAAGTAGGGTGTCAATGAAAAAAAAGATGACCCTCAGTGAGGTAGCTGGGCTTCGTGGCTGTAACATTGTGTTTAAGATGGTAGTGATTGTAGGATAGCAGAAGATTGGAGAGTTATTTTTTTGTTATACATAAAATCAATATGAATTTGAACCAAATGATAGCACTTCACCACAACAAACATCTACAAGTCAAACATTTATATGATTTTAAAGTATTTGGATAAATTTGTGTATAGCAGTGCATGATCTGTGTTAGACATCCAAGAGGCGAACAACTTACTAGTGTAACTGGAGAGATAAAATAGACTTTCAGTTGGAAAGATTTACATCTGTCAACTCTTGACCACTTGGCAAATCCTGTCCAATGTACCAGGTTAAATATCATCTCAGAGTCCATGTATCTGTCTATGTATTAGTTAGGCATTAGCTAGCGCTCACTCTCTCTCACTCTTGTGTTCTCTCTCTCTCTCATAAAAAGCAGACAGTCCAGGAAGCATAGACACATATGACAAACATGCTCTACAGAAACATCCAAGGACTTGTATTAGCATAAAGTTCTTCCATCGTCATTAGGTGGTTAACTCACATTTTCCCTCTAAGACTGATGCTATGGGGTACACCAATCTTCATCATTGTATAACAAGCAAGAAGGCACAAAGAGGAAACTGAAGGAACATTATGGAATATTTGATAGTAGTATCTATCATTTTTCTTTTTATATCTTAATCACAGGTTCAAATCAAGGTGTAAGAGAAGAGAAGAAGAAATATTAAATTTCAAGTTGTGTACACACATGTATTATTAAAAGTCTGTGTACATGTGTTTGCACACAGAATTCTTTATACTAATAATCCATAAGCATTTGAAGTTCTTGCTACAAAAATTCAAAGAATACAGCCTTCAGTATGAAAGGCATCTCAATGTCAAGAAAACATTCTCACTAGTGGACAGATAGGTGACATAATGATAGATGGATGGAGAAAAGATTGAAACTGTCAATGGCTTCATCTTACTTAGATTCACAATTAAAATACTTTGAGGAACAGTGATTTTAGCTTGTGAGTCATAATACACTTTATTGAGGCCATGATCTTTTCAGTCAACTTGCTATACATCTGAGACCTGGACAATGAATAAGAATGACAGAAGAAGACTTGGAGAAAAGTTTTGAAAATATCATGGACTGCCAAAAGGACAAACAGATATGTGTTGGTGAAAGTGAAGTCAGAATGCTTCTTGGAGCCAAAGGTGATAAAACTTAGTCTCATATACTTTGGGCATGTTGCTAAAAGAGGCCATTTGTCTGTGAGCGACATCATGCTTGGGAAGGTGGAAGGATGTTGCAAGAGAAGAAGACCCTAAACCAGGTGAATTGACACAGTGACTGTTGCAACAAGTTCAAGTGTGTCAGATATTGTGAGGATGACGCAGAATAGGACACTGGTCAGATCCATTGTTCATTGGGTCTCTATGAGTCATACTCAGCTTAATGGCACGTAAAAACAACAATAGTCTATAGAATGTTGGACTTGATGGCCCTGTCTTCAGTGAGTAAATCTAATAGTGCCTCCAACAAAGAAAGATGAGCAATCTTGTCCAATAAAAAATTTAGCTTTGGAAACCTAATGAATAGTCACTACAAGTCAGAGCAAACTCAGAAGCAGTGAGAGTTAGAGAATGGCAACAATGAAGAGCTGGTAGAGGAAGATTGTGAGATGTCTCTAATCATGTTAACTTTCTAATTGAAAGCTAACTGTTAACATTTTCCAACAAGAGAAAGGTCTGTAAAAATATTTAGGCATACATAATCCAGAAAAGATAAGTGTATGTTTTCAAGTAGTAGCTATGGAACTGTAGATTCAATCCCATCACAAATTTCTCAAAGTTCCCTTAGGGTTTTTGCTTTTTGCCTTTTGGTTTGTAGGCTTTGATTGCTTTACATATCATGAGGTGTTTTGTAAACAAGTACCTCATTTCTATTTGTCTAATGAGTAAATTAGTGACTAGGTTAGTGTGGGATATTTTGTTTGAAATAACACAGAGATGAAGTATTCATATTGTAATATCAGGGTTAAATTCTATGAACAGGACAATTGAGACTGACTAAATTTAATCTAGCTACTTGGCTAAGAGAAGACTTGTCAGCTTTCACTACTGTAAAGTTACTTCTTTGATATTGATATTTTAGGTTAATTCTTTTGTTATTCTTTTGTTTCTTATGTTTGGGTTTTGAAAATATTATATTCTATAAAAAGAAGTCACTATCTACAGCCCATATCCAAAGAATTAAACTCTATATCCTTGAGGGTGTAGTGATGCATATTATTTTTAGTTACTCTTCAGGGAATGTTTTCCTCACTTCTTTTTAAAATAATTATTCATTTAAATTCATAATTAGAGTGATGGTTAAGGTTTTATGTCAGTCTGGATATCTATGGTTTTTTGTTTGACAATTATGATATAATAATTTACTTGATTAAATTCAATATACTCTAATATCCTGATGAGTCTCTACATAATGCTATCATCTCAAATCTGCTTTGAGCAATTGAAAGAGATATGGTGTACTAACATTCCATCTAACATCCATGAACTTCTGTAAGCTTGATTGCTTTTTCGCCTGATCTGGACCCTGCATCTGATTTGCTACTACATAACCTCCAGTTCTTTAGCTATGAATTAGTAGATTGCCATATTGCCTGTCAATCTTAGTTTTGCCAGCCTTGAAAGCAGCTTGTTGTCTGACCTGCTAACTTTGGGTTCATCAGTCTATAGTTACATGAGTCAGAAAAACGTCTAGCCTAAAAACTGGCTTACAGACTAGGAATCTGATATCCTCTACAATAAAATTTTTGGTCAAGGCTTCTTTATTCTGCTACAATGCAAATATATCAGCTTAAGGTGTGCTTAATCCAAGCCACGGTGTTTTCAATTGTTTCCTGCCTATGAAAGTTGGACAGTTAATAAGAAGACAAAAGAAAAATTCATACCTCTGAACTGTGGTGTTGGCAAAGAGTATTGAACATACTATGAACAGTCAAAAGAACAGAGAGATCTATCTTTAAGGAAATTCAACTAAAACATTTTTTAGAAGCAAAGATTATGAGACTTCTCACATACTCTGGTAATGTTGTCAGGAGGGGTCAGAATATCATGCTTGAAAAGGTGAAGCAGTAAATAGAGGAAGATCTTCAGTGAGAGAATTGACAATGACTCAGACAGGCTGAAGTACAATGGAGATTGTGGGGATAGAATAGGATCAACTCAGTTTCACTGTGCTGTGTATAGAGTCCTGAGGAGTTAGAAGATGTGCAGTTCAAATCCACCAGCTGCTCTATAGAAGAATGGGCAATCTTCTCCTGTGCAATTATCTGTTTCCAAATACCCACTGGAGGGTCAGCTATGGGTTGATTCTGACTTGAAGGTACAGAACAATAACAACATAAGTCAGTAGGGAGCTCCAGTGGCTTTGTGGTAAGATATTGGTCTGTCAAACCGAAGGCAAGAGGTTTGAATTTATCAGTTACCCAGCAGTAGAAAGATGGGCAAGTTCCTCCTGTGACATTTACTGCCTCTGAAAACCCACAGGAGAGGGACTATGAGCCAGTTCTGCCTCAAGGATAGCTAAAAACAACAACAAGAAGTCAGAGTAATTAAAAAAACAACAATGGGCTTAAATATATCCTAGATGATGAGGATGGCACAAGATAGGGTAAGGATCAGATCCCTTGTTCATAGGGTC
>NW_006399752.1:11462643-11493542 GCF_000299155.1 Elephantulus edwardii
ACAAAGACAGAAGAGGAAGAAAAGACCAAAATGGATGTCAGAAGAAACTCTGAAGATTGCACTGGAGCGTAGAGATAATATATAGATATTTATAAATGCATGTGTATCTATATATACACAAAAGAGCGCTCGTGGCCTGGTGGTTAGGAAATTGTGTTATCAACTCAAAGATGGGAGATTCAAATACACTAGCCATTCTGAGTGGCTCATTTTCCTTCTTTACAGTCTGAAAAAGATGTTAAACAAAACTCACTGGAGGGTCAGCTATGAGTAGGTTCTAACTCCTTGGCACTGAATTGATTAGTAAGTTCTAATGGCCTAGTCCATGTGGAGTTGTACTGCTAAAATAGTGCCTGACCAATTGCAATCCACAAGGGCCTCCATGGATCCTCCATGGAGAGAAAGATGGCATCTCCTCCAAGTGATACACAGTCTTGGAAATTCAATTGAAGTTCAAGTGTGAGTCTGTTTCAACTTGATAGCACTGAGTGAGTTTGATATATAGTTTAGAGAGAGATATAATATGCATATGACACAAATTTGTGAAAATTCTGGACAACTTAAAATGTTTATTGATTATATGCAAAGAATATATATATGTATATATATAGACTTCATTGTGGATTATACTTGAACATAAAACAATAAACTCAAAATTGGCCCATGTATAAAATCCATACTTTAAACTAGCAACTTAGTCATTTATTAGTTGAAATTCAGTCAATGGCAATGGGCTTGCTTTTAATTTTTGTGCTATTTTATTTTAATACTACTCATTAATAGGGTCTCTATGGGTCACACGTGACTCGACAGTGCATAACAACAACAACAACACTCATTAATAAACAAAAGAATTACAAATTCTACTTTTGTTGCTTTTCAACATTTTTTTTTTCACTTCGGAAAACTTTTTTTTAAGTACTTTTAATGGTTTATAGGGTCATTTTCATGAAGAATATAGTAAAATCATTTCATATTGTGCTGGTTTGGGTTTTTATGTGTTCTTAAGTTTGAGTTTACTCATAGTTGACTCCCTAGTAGGTTTTCAGAGATGAAAATTTGCTCTGAAACCGAGTTTCCATCCTAGTACAGAACATCTGGTGGATTTGAACAACCTGCCATTGGCTTGGTAGTACAACTCTTCTCATCAAGCCTCTAGAGTTCTATTTTTCATGCTTAGATATTTAAAATTCAATGCATATTCACCTCACACTATACCGAAGAATCAGAATATACAAATTAAAGCAACAAATTCAATATATTTAAAAATAATATTTCTGGAAAAAAAATCCATGTCCTACTGTCCTTTTGACAGTTCCAACTCATAGTACATTTAAACTGCCAGCCTTTGGGTTAGTAGCATGTTACATTACTCACTATTTCAACCGAGCCTCTTATAAGTTCAGTCCCACAAGCTAATATCACATGTCTATATAAATTTGGCTTGTATGTTATTTAGTATTCTCTTCAGTGTGTTAAACAATATTGATTGAGACATATTCTCTAAGCTCTTTTGTCAACAAAGTGATTAAGAGTTAGATTCAAAGTCTAAGTATATGTCAAACTAAAATGTGTACTTGAAATGTATCATTAATGAATAGCCTATTACAATTTCTGCCATTGGTGGGAAATCAATAAATATTAAGAGACTAAATAAAATAAGTCCATATTGATTCCAGGAAAGAGTTTAATGCTTGTAGATGTAAAAGTTACATATTGCACAGAGTAAAAAACTGAATAGAGTGTTTTATATTCCCAAGTTAGTATTACAAACTGGAGAGCACTAACTCCTGTCTATTTGCATAAAAATGGCATGTGTTTACCTTGCATTTGAAAAAAGGTAAGATTCTTGGATTTTTACTATCAAAAGCCTTTTCTCCTCCCATTCCTCTTTACCTGGTACTTAAATATATTTTATCCACAAGAAAGTGAGTATCACCTTTAAAACTACTTCAAAAAATCCATTATAAGGGTTTCTACCTTGCCAAAAAAGATGTTTTACTGAGGCATTTTCAGTGCGATTTGGCTCTTGTATGAAAAAGACAGTCTCTTAAGTTCACCTCTTTCATCCACCACTACTATGTCATCTACTTGCCCTTTAAAAGTCAAATATTCTGTAGCAGGGCTACTCCACTAATCCCAGGGCAGGCCTCTTGTGGATATATTTATCACATTTCAGATTATAATTTAAAAAAAAACCAAAACCAAAAATCCAACAATAAACCACCATCTATTTCTGCTCTTAAAAGGCAATTGGACTCATTTTGCATTTTCTTTCTTAAAGTGCTGGAATTAGAATATTGTGTGTTTTTGGCAATCCATATTGAAGACTACAGTTCTTGACCTTCTGTAGCAAATGCCTCAGTCCCTTCTCAGTCTCAGCAAGCAAGGTTTTGTAATCTGCATAATGCAGGTTTTTGATGAGTCTTCCTCCAATTGTGATGCCACATTCCTCCTCTTACAGACCAGCCTCGCCGATGGAGGATCTGTTCCACAAGTAGATTGAAAAGGTCTGGAGATTGGACACATCCCTGACATACACTCTTTCTGATTTTTTGAAGCGAGCAGTGTTTCCTTGCTCTGTTCTGATGACGGACTCTTGGTCCAAGTGTAGGTTTCACATAAGCACAATCAAGTGTTCTGGGATTCCTATTCTTCTCAGAGTCAGCTACATTTTGTTGTGATGTTGTTGTGTTGTTATGTGCCGTCGAGTAGCTGGTGACTCAAAGCGACCCTATGTACAACAGCCCTAAACCCTGCTCTATCCTGTGCCAAACTCACTGCCTCTGACACATCCATCACGATTACCCTGGTCACTGAATCAATCCACCTCATAGAGGGTCTTTCCCTCCTGCACTGTCCCTCCACTCTGCCCAGCATGATGTCCCTCTCCAAAGACCTGTTTCTCCTTACAACATGTCCAAAGTATGTCAGGCGAAGCCCCAGAATCCTTGCCTCCAAGGAGCAGCCTGGTTTAACCCTCTCTAGGATGAATCTACTTGTTTTCTTGGCAGTCCATGGTATAATCAGTAGGCATTCTTCTGGTACTCTCTGCTTTCAGCCAAGATACATCTGACAGTAGCTATAACATCCCTAGTATCACAGCCTCTTATCCCAGCCTGTGCTCTGGCAGTTCTCAGTTGATGTGCTGTTCCAGTTGGTTTTCAATAATTTTCATCAGAATCTTGCTTGCGTGTGATATTAATGGCATTATTCAACAATTTCTACACTCTGTTGGGGCACTTTTTTTGGGAATGGATACAAATATGAATCTCTTCCAGTCACTTGGCCAGGTGTTTGTCTTCTAGATTTTTTGGCACAACTTGATGAGCTTTTCAAAAACAATTGTATTCAGATATTCATTCACTATCCTTTGTGTTGCAAAGATTATATAGCTCGGATCAAGCGCACCTTAGTAGGGACTAGTGACTAGGAATGATTAGAGAATTGATGCCTGTGAGCTGTGGTGCTGAGAAGAGTGTTGAAAATACCATGGACTGCTAGAAAGACAAATAGATTTGTCCTGTAGAGGGTGAAGCTGGGCTGTTCCTTGGAGGCAATAATTCTGAAGTTTCATCTGACATATTTTGGGCATGTTGCAAGGAGGGGTCAGTCCTTGGAGAGGGACATTATGTTTGAGAGAGTGGAGGGACAGCACAGGAGAGGAAGACTCTTAATTAGATGGATCAATTCAGTGATTGTGGTAGTGGGAGTAGGTGTGTCAGAGACAATGAGGTTGGCACAGTATAGAGGAGGGTTTAGGGCTCTTATACATAGGGTCACTATGAGTCACAAGCAACTTGATGACACATAACAACATCCTTTGTGTTTAGATAATGATAATATTCTTCTTTGAAATATATCAGTAAATATATTTCAAAAAGCATTACTTTTCATTTCAACCTTATATTTTGTCCCCTGGAACTGTTTTAGGGAACTAGAAGACCTACTCTGTAAGGAGTTCTGCAGCCGACCAAAAGACCATGCCTCTCTAGTGATTCAAATTCTGCAATTTCTTCCCTAGAAAGAATCTCTCTTTATGTCATTTTTAGCCTCAGAAATCCCCTGATAGGTCAATTCTGAGTTGGTTCCAACCCAAAAGTGAGGAAAAAAAGACTTTGTTACCTGAATGTGTGAGTGTATTACACTTTAATTGGGTCTTCTGTCCAGCCTGTGAATATTTTTAGACCCTAACAAGACCTATCAATAATCTGTGTTATGCTGATAACACAACCCTGCTTGCTGGAACTGAGAAGGACCTGAAACACTTGCTCCAGAGGGTCAAGGATAGCAGCCTCCAATATGGATTGAGGTTCAATATAAAGAAGAAAAAGATTATTACCCCTGGACCAATTGACAGCATCAGGATGGATGGTAGTGTTGAGATTGTTCACAGCTTTAGTTTGCTGGCTCCACAGTCAACACTCTTGGCACCAGCAGCCAGAAAATGAAAAGATATATTGTAATGGGAAAGTCTGCTGTTAGGGACCTCTCCAAAGTACTGAAGAGCAATGGTGTCTCTCTGGAGACTAAGGTGTGTCTGATACAGGCCATGGTCTTTGCAATCACTTGTTATGCATCAGATAGTTGGACAATGACTAGGGAGGATAGAAGGAGAATTGATTTCTTTGAGCTGTGGTGCTGGAGAAGAGTATTGAGGGTACCATGGATTGCTAAAAAAACAAACAGATTCATCCTGGAGAGAGTTAAACTGGGCAGCTCCTTGGAGGCAAGGATTCTGAGGCTTCGTCTGACATACTTTGGACATGTTGTAAGGAGGGACCGGTCCTTGGAGAGGGACATCATGCTTGGTAGGGTAGAGGGACAGTGCAGGAGGGTAAGACCCTCTAGGAGGTGGATTGATTCAGTGACTGGGGTAATCAAGATGCTTATATCAGAGATAGTGCGATTGGCACAGAACAGAGGAAGGTTTAGGGTCGTTATGATTCACAAGTGACTCAACAGCACATAATAACAATAACAACATATTAGGTAAGCAACAACAGCATGAATGGCAGACTTTGAATTGGTAAAATTTTAATTGGGTTCTGATGGCCTAGTGGGTAACGAGTTAGACTGCTAACCCAAAGGCAAGTAGTCCAAATTCTCTATTTCCTCCATGGGAGTAAGATGGAATCTCCTTCCATGCAGTTTACAACCTCTAATAATCTGGTGGAAAGTGAGTTAAAAGTCAGTTTCCAATTGATGCCAATGAGTCTTCTTTTAGCATTAGTGCCTTGGTATAGAAGCAATTCATGAACTAGTCTAGCATAATTGTCACTCTCTCATTCATTCACAGTTATTGAAATAGTTAATATTCATTCGAACTTTCCATCAATTTTTGAAACTACAAATAAATGGGAGGAAAGTGCCCACATGTTACTCTCTTAGATACTGATGGATTTCAAAGAGCCATATAAATTACTCAGCTTTTAGGTTAGCAAAGGACTTCACCACCAGATTTCCCTACATGAAGAATAATAAAGACTCTGGATTACAAAGACTAAATAAACATTAAGTTTACATGACCAAAGCAGATAATAATTCCAATTTACATGCTCCATGACTTTTTTTGTTTTACTAGGTTAATAATCTTTCTTTCTGTGCATTTAATTTTATACTTCTAGATATTTCCAGTAGGGTTCTCGGGTGGTCTTGTGGTCAGAAACTGTACTGCAATCCCAAAAGCACATTGCCTGACTCTAACAGTTGCTCCATGAAAAGATGGTCATCTCCTCCTATGTGATGAACTGCCTCTGAAAACCCACTGGAAGGTCAGCTCTGGGTAAACTCTGACTCAACAATACACAACTCATTAATAGGTGTTTTCAATAAATATATTCTGATCCAAGAATTACTATGTCAGTACTAGATTAACAATAAAAATGCTTATGTAATTTACCATTGATAATTATTAGTAGATTTTAAAACTTCCCTGTACTAATAGAATCTATCATACTGAAGTTTTAAAATAATTCTGGAAAAATTATAAATTTATAAGGGGAAAATGGCAAGCTGTTAAAATATTTAGACAATAGCCCTTAGATTATCAAGGCCTCAATGGAATTGGTATTATTTAACTTGGAGAATACTGGGCTATAATTGACTTAACATGAAATATAAAGAATATAATTACAATGAGAATGCCAACAACTTGTTATACATAAAAGAACATGTAGTTACGTATTTAAATTTGCTGATTTATTCTTTTCTTCCTCTCTCCCTCCTCATATTCTCATTTTCTCTGTATAGATAAACTAATTTAAATCATAAGTAGGACAATATAATTTTTGAGTATGCATGTCAACTCTTAACATATACGTATTTAAAATACTCGTCTACTATCCTGAACACAAGATGATCCACTGGCATTGATTCAATTCTGATCTACAGTGACAAAGTAGAATTGTCCATAGACTTTCCAAGGCTACAACTCTTATATAGTAGACTGCATCACTATTTTCCAGAGGAGCAACTGGTGAAACCAGACCACTGGCCTTTGGATTAGAAGTTGATGCTTTTACTAACAGCCCCAACAGGTTTCTTGAATATAAGATAGCATGAAATAAATGTCTTCAGGATGTATCTGGAAAGAGAAAAAGCTGTTTCTTGCAGTTATTTGTCAAATAAGCCCTATATTTTGAAATGAAAGTAACATTTAAATACAACAATGTTCTGGGAAAAAAGAATAAATTCTTTTAATATGTGAAGAGAGAGACTGAGAATGTTAAGGAGATAGAGATCTATCCTATTAATACACACAAAAATCCTGCTTGTGCAGGATTTTGGGTTTTGTTGTTTTGTTTACTTACAAACAATTCTAAAGCTTGTGTTTCACAAACTGTGTATTTTTCATTGTCAGTCTCTCAACAGACCACTTGCATCCCCAAGGCTATCTACTCTTTGTGCATTTCCTTTAATATTATCTGTTATATATGGACATAGATATAACAGATTCAATCTTTATTCAATCTTCAGCATACCCATTCTTTTTTTTTTTTTTTTGTACTTGGAATATCCTTTTCCTTCCCGTACTACACAATTCTCAAAATTTTGCTCTCATTGACATCATTCCATTCTACTTGTAGGCACACTCTATATCTTCTCCATTGAGTATGGATATGATTTTGTTACCTGTCAATTTTGCAGTTTTAACTGTTGTTGTTGTCATGTGCCGTCGAGTCATAAACAACTGATAACGACTCCATGAACAAAAGATCTGAGCACTATTTCTGGAAGGCAAGACATTTCGGAAGGGGATGCAACTCCTGCTTCCAAGCTTATTTTAATCGGGATCTCCACCAAACACTGTCCACCATGGGTAACCATTATCACATTTGGCAGATAAGTGTCCCAGTGTTTAGCATCACAATAACCATGAGTTACCTCTGTACAGCAATGCATAGACCAGTGCTATACCACCTAGAAAAATATTTGACAAAAAGCCAATAAGAATCAGGCCTGTGGGCCGCAGATTAAAATCACCCACCTTTGGCTTGATAGTATAATTTTCTGTCCACTAAGTCAGCTGAGTCTCTGTGGCTTCTTGCTGCTTGTGCATGGCGTATTGTGTGCACATGGTCACGATGAGTTGTCTACAACTCGAGGCACCTAACAACAACAACAACAACAACAACATAGAGAAAGCTCCATTGACCTATTGCAATACGAGTTTTTATTTCCTGGCTGCTGGTGCCAAGAGTGTTGACTGTGGAGTCGAGCAAACTGAAGCTGCAAACAATCTCAATCTCTTCATCATCCATCCTGATGCTGCCAATTGGTCCAGTGGTGAGAATCTTTGTCTTCTTGACATTGAGCCTCAGTCCATACTGAAGGCTGCAGTCCTTGACCCTCTGCATTAAGTGCATGAGGTCCTCCTCAGTTTCAACAAGCAGGGTTGTATCATCTGCATAACGCAGATTGTTAATAAATCTTCCACCAATCCTGAGGCCACACTTCTCCTCATAGAGCCAGCCTCTCGGGATAATCTGCTCTGCATACAGGTTGAAAAGATATGGAGATAGGACACATCTCTGGCATACACCCTTCCCAATTTTGAACCATTCAGTGTTACCCTGCTCTGTTCTGACAACTGCCTCTTGGTCCAAGTATAGGTTTCACATCAGTACTATTAAATGTTCTGGGATTCCCAGTCTTCTCAGAGTCAGACACAGTTTGTTATGATCCACTCAGTCAAACGCCTTTACATAATCAATGAAACACAGATATACATTCTTCTGGTATTTCCTGATTTCAGTTAAGATCCATCTAACATCAGCTACAATATCCCTAGTACCACGACCCCTTCTAAACCCAGCCTAGACTTCTGGCAGTTCTCTGCTGATGTGCTGTTCCAGTCATTTTTGGATAATCTTCAGTAGAATCTTGCTTGCATGTGAAATCAATGATATTGTTCTGTAGTTTCCACATTCTGTTGGGTCACCCTTCTTTGGAATGGGAACAAATATAGATCTCTTACAGTCAGTTGGCCAAGTGGTTGTTCTCCAGATTTCTTGGCACTACTTGGTGAGCACATCCAGGGCAGCATCTGTTAGCTGAAATACGTCAGTTGGTATACCATCTACTCCTGGGGCCTTATTTTTTGCTCTTTCCTTCAAAGCAGCTTCAACTTCATCCTTCATCACCATAGGCTCTTGCTCAAATGTTATTTCATTAAATGGCAATCTATTAATTTCTGAGCCTGGGTTATGTTTGGTTTTTTCCCCAATTTCTTCAGAGATGATTGAACTTCCTCCTTCACTATTGCCTCTTGATTATATGTTGTTTCATGAAAGTCTACTGTGTCAGTCAATTATTTTTTGTACATTTACTCTGTGTACTCCCTCCTTCTTCTGTTAATGTTTCCTCGATCATTCAATTTCCATCCAGAGCATCTTTAAGTATTGAAACTTAAGGCTGCAAGTTGTTCTTCAGTTTCTTCTTTAACAATGCCCATTTTTCTTATGTTAATTCTTCTATCATTCCAAGTTCTAATCACCGGTATATGTTTGCAACTTTTCCTCTTCATTTGTGTTTCCCAGTATGAACTGGGTGGCTCAGCCACTAGTGTCGTATCTATGAGTCGAAGTGTGCTCTATTGTTCATAGGATTTTCAAAGATCTGTTATTTTGGAAGTAGATCAATATAAGTTGTGAAAGCTAAATTAGGGATTACTTTTGGAACAGACCATCAACTACTCATAAGCAAGTTCAAACTAAAGTTAAAAAAAATTAAAAGAAATACACAAGAGCCAAAATTTGACCTTGAGTCTAACCCATCTGAATTTAAAAACAATCTCATGAACAGGTTTAAGGACTTAAACAGTAATGAACAAAGACCAGCTGAACTGTGCGAAGATATTAAGAATATCATTCATAATAAATGAGGAGGAAGAAAAGTCAGAGATGAATGTCAAAAGAGACTCTGAATAGAATATTGCACTAAAGCACCAAGAATACAAAGTGAAGGGAAGAAATCTGGATGTTAAGGACCTGAACAGAAGTTTGAAAGGGAATCTCAGGAAGACAGAGTAAAATATTATAATGAAACATGCAAAGAACGGGAGTCAGCAAATCAAAAGAGATGAACCTGCTCAATATTTACTTGAGCTGAAGGAAATGAAGAACAAATTCAAGCCTTGAGTTTCAACACATAAAATTGTGATGGGCAGAATACTGAATGATACAGGAAACATCAAAAGAAAAAGGAATTACTGTACCAAAAATAATTGACTAACAGAGAATAATTTCATGAAACAAGAAACAATGATGATGAAGGAGGAAATTCAATCTGCTGTGAAAAAAAATGGCAAAAATAAAGATCCAGGAATTGATGGCATACCAATTGACATATTTCAACAAACAGATGAAGCCTTGGACGCTCTCACAAGGTTGTGCCAAGAAATCTAGAGGACAACTACCTGGCCAACTGACTGGAAGAGATCCATATTTATTTCAATTCCAAAAAAAGGTAATGCAACAGAGTGTGGCAGATTTTGGACGATGTCACTAATATCACATTAAAGCAAAATCCTGCTGAACATCTTCCAAAAATGCCTGGGACAGTACATTGAAAAAGTACTGCCAGAAATGTAATCTGGGTTTAGAAGAGGTTGTGGCACTACAGACATCATTACCAATGTTAGATCTTCACTGAAAGCACAGTACTAGGAGAAAAAAAGAATGTCTATTTGTGTTTTACTGTCTATGCAAAAGAATTTGGCTATGTGTGTCACAATGAATTATGGCTAACAATGAGAAAAATGCAAATCTCACAACACTTAATTGCGCTCATAAAAATCCTATACTTAGACCATGAAGCAGTCATCAGGACAGAGCAAGGAAACATAGCATGCTTCAAAACAAAGCAAGGAGTGTTTCTGGAAATTTCCTTTCACCATGCCTTTTCAATCTATATGTGGAAGAGATCATTTGGAAACTAGATTTAATGAGGAGGAATGTGGCATCAGAATTGGAGGAAGAATCATCAACAGCCTATGTTCTACCTGAAGCATTTGCTTCAGAGTATCAAGCAGTGCAGTCTTCAATATGAATTGCAGCCTAACTTTAAGAAAACAGGTTCTTACCACTGGGTCAACTGGCAGCATCATGATAGATAAAGAAGAGAGTGAGGTTGGTAACAATTTTATCTTACTCATTTTAACAATCAACTCTTGACACCAAACATTTAAGGAATCAAAAGATGAGTTGCATTGGGAAAGTCAGCTGTCAAGAATCTTTCTAGAGTGCTGAGAGTAATGATGTCAGACTAAAAACTAAGATGTGCTTAATACAGGTCATGGTCTTCACAATTATGTGCTATGCATCAAAGAGTTAGACAATGACTGTTGATGACAGATGATGAATACATACTTTTGGTGTTGGAGAAGAATATTGAACATATTATGGACTGCCAAGAAAACAAAAAGGTCTGTCCTGAAGCTAGTGAAACCAGGTTGCTCCTTGGAGGCAAGGATTTTGAAACTCTATTTCACTTTCTTTAGGTATATTCTAAGGATGGTTCAGTTCTTGGAGAAGGACATCATACTTGAAAGGGAGGAGGGACAAAGCAGGAGAGGAAAACCTAGGATGAGATGGATTAACACAGTGACTGTGGTAATTGGGGCAGATGTATCAGAGACAGTGAGATTGGCTTAGGATAGGGCAAGGTTAAGAGTTATTGTTTATAGGATTACGATGAATCATAGAAGACTTGAAAACACATAACAACAACACTGGAAATAAAATGTGGCATTTATAGTTAATTTTATCAAATTTTAACGTTATTGCCATCATCTTTGCTAAATAGTTGTTGGCTGGAAGTAAAATGAAAAAGACAAAGTAAAATATACTACTTCTGGCACAGCTTTGATGCTTTCCTTCTCCCATACCTAGACTGCTGTGTTGATTTTACCCTCTGTTATGCTCAGTAAAACACAGCTGAAAACTAAGATGATTTGCTTTGCTCTTTCAAATACACAGAGAAAACATACTAATACACAATCTCGAGTAGATTTCCCCTTAAAAAGTGTGAGATTTCCAATTTCCTCCCATTTGATGCTACTGAGAAATGTATAAAGGTCACAACATTAATATGAGGTAAAACACGATGAAAATGCTTAGTTCCATTTCAAAACCCTAAGGAAAACTCTTCAATAATCTAATGTCAATCAGATTATTTTCAATCCACTTATTATTCTTTCAAGTAATTCTATTCTCATTCCAAGCATAAGGATAATGCTCTAACAGATCATTGGTGCTGTTAAGTACCCCGTAGATGCCATTGACTGAAACAAATTATCACAGTGCCTATCAGTAAATATTTGACTTCAGCTGTTTTAATTATCAAATTCTAATCCACAGAGAGCTCTGGTAGTCTAGTGAATAAGGAGTTGAACTGCCAACCCAAAGGCAGGTGGTCTCAATCTGCCAGCTGCTCCATGGAACAAAGATGAGTATTCTCCTCTTGTGCTATTTACAGCTTCTGAAAAATGCATCAGATCTTCACTGAACGCAGAGTACTAGAAGGAAAAAAGAATGTCTATTTGTGTTTCATTGACTATGCAAAAAAATTTGGCTGTGTGGGTCACAATGAATTGTGGCTATGAGTCGGTTTTGACACAATGGCAATGAGATGAGTATTGTTAGGATATAAAAGCACGAACGTTTGGGTTCTACAAATCCTTAATGCAGTCTACTGGTAACCAGAAAGGTAAAGGTTCACTGCCATTTAGGATGAAAACTAGGTATCTACATCTGAAAAATCAGACATTGAAGGCTACGGAACATAGTTTCATGCTGATAAAATTGGAATAACCTTGAGTTGCAGTTGACTTCATGGCAGCTGGTTTTCTTTCTTTTTTTCTTTCCCTTCCTTCCTTCCTTCCTTCCTTCCTTCCTTCCTTCCTTCCTTCCTTCCTTCCTTGTACAAAACTTCATCCAGATATAATTTTGGCAAGTTATTTCTGTAACTTTTGAGAAGTGTACGGTTGTAAGACAGCCTAGACTGTGTAAGATAGAGAAGTAAGGAGAGCACGTTGTTGTAGAAGAGCATTGGAAACCACATAATGGCCACACAGAAAGACCATTAACACTCCCATAATGAATTCTGGGACTGCATTTCATACTTGTTCAATCTAAATGGCAGTGAAGTCTCAACGCAGCTGAATTTCAAAATAACAACTCCCATATAAAATACTTTGGTATGGGAAAGGCCTGCATATATTCATCATGTGCTCATAGCCTGTAAAATAAGTACTTTCTTGATGCAAATGGGTGACAGTCTTACTAGAATGTTGGCAGAAATTATTTTCCTCTATCTATTATAAACGACTTCTGCATTTTATCAGTTCTCTTAATGAGGAGTGCAGCATGTCAACTGAGGAAAGGAAAGAAACACATTTGTATTGTCAGTTCAACAATGAATTCAGACTGGTATGGTAAAAATATCATAACTTAAATCTGTTTTACAGAACCCAAACCAGATTTTCTGAATAGGAATTGAAATATTTGATTGCACATTTAGACAAGTAATCAACTTGCCAAAGAGAGAGAGTAAAAAAAAATTTTAAAAAGCCATTTTGTAATGTCCCACAGCATTCTGTTTGCAGAAATTTGTTCCAAACCTGAGATGATAATAATTGTACTGCCTGTCCTGTCCCTGACCTTTCCCTCTTTAACATCTCTTCTCTGCTAGTATGTAGGTGAAAAACACACCTGCCTAAATGCCTGAAGCTTACCACTACACACCAGCACAATATAGCTAAATATGCTGAATAAATCTTAACACAGAACATTTCAAACACGTGCTCAAAATGCACTGATAGAAGCATTTTTATGCACAAATGATAGAAAATGTAATCGAAAAGAAAACCTCCAACAAAGCCATAGCCAGATGGTGTCCTTTATTGGGGGCCAGCACATATTTCTGAGCTTTTGAAAATGTCACAGCTTATTGCTGCTCAATTCTAGAGTTATGTCCTAAATGTAGGAAAAACTCTTCCCATAAGAATATTATGATCATTTCATATTATTTTGTTGTCACTTACCATTTGGAAAAATGCTTTTACTTTTTCTGTTTTTATCATTATACAGATAATACGTTTTATCATAGAAAAATATGAAAGCATGATGAGAACATGTATAAGCAAAAAGTAAATTCTTGTTAAATATTTTATTTGTTTATATTATGATTTACAAGTTTTCCTGCACAATTTTCAATAAATTGTGGTGGAGTGGGTTCAATGTTCAAAATGGCTTTGATTTTCACCAAATGGCTTGGTGGTGGTTGTTATTGTTATTACATACCATCAAGTCAAGTATGAGTCATAACAACCATATGAACAACTGATCTAAATCCTGTCCTATAACGTGTAGAACTATGCTAATGTTGTCAGAGAGATTAATAGTACCTCGTTCTGGGTGAAATCAAGTAAATAAAATGTGTAAACTATTAATGAATGCATTGGTAAGTCTTCTCATATTCCAGAATTAAATAAATTAAGTTTAAAGGCAGAAAGTGGGACTCTTACTAACAACAAGAAAGAAGTGGAGAGTCTAGCATGTGTCCATCTGGAGAAGAGACATTAGCAGTAGAAGTGGAGGACCAGAGATTTACATGAGACAGAACCACAATTGCTGCTCCACAAAGCCATTATCTGAGCCAAAGTGGATCTTTGCTCAAGACTTCTAGAAAATGAGGGACAGAGAAGCCATAAATGGCAGGACTAAAACTTTGTAACACCAACAGAAAACTGAGAAGCTTAAGGTCAAAAGCTCTGTGAGTAAACCTAAGAAATGGTCCAGAGTAAAGAATTTTATAACGTGTTATCGTCCTTAAAAACACCAAAACCAATGAAATGGGTCTGTGAAATCAATGTGATTATTACAATTTATAAGCAGACAGTAATGGGATATCAAGAGCCTTAGGAGGCAAAGTTGGTATTAGAATTAACAGAAGAATATGTAGAAGTGTATAGGGGTGAGGGGTGATGTCTGAACCCATGGGAATCCAATTTGGATTGCTGATAATGTGAATAGGGACTGTTCCTCATCGTGGAATAAATGAAAGTCTGAGTGGCTCATTGCTGTTCAGATTATCTTATATGAATTGAATATAAAATTCATAAAAAATGAAGTTAAACTTTACAGAAATTTATAAATTGCTAGTTAAATAGAAAGTAATATTACAGTTATCTTCTTATATAAAAGTATACATTTTGTAGTTAAAGTGTTAGTACTACAAGAGGTAAACTAGTTTTACTTTAAGATTATCAGTACCTACATTCACTCTCCATTTTCCCACAAGGCAAGTTTCCTAAGACAGGTAATCAGATTAAAACAGGAGATATACAAATATAAAGCACACTTAGACTAGCAGATATGTCAACTGAGGCTGAGCTCTCAAATAAGGAAACACAAAGGAGGTGCAACAGACACTAAGGATTAGGACATGGAAGTGTAAAACATGAATGTAGGAAAACTGGGCATTGTTAAGAAAGAAATGGAACAGACAAATATTGACATACTAAGTATTGGTAAAATGAGATGGACTGGCATTTGAATCAGATGATCAGATTATTTACTATTCCAGAGATGAAAAGATGAGGAAAAATGGGGTTAGTTTCATAGTTAAAAAAGTAATTTTTAGATCCATCTTGAAATACAATGTTGTCAGTGACAGTGTAATATCCATTTACATAAAAGGAAGACCTGTTAATACCACTATCACTCAAATATATGTGCCAAAGTTAGAGCCAAAGAGGAACTAGAATATTTCTACCAACATTTGCAGTCAAAAATTGATCAAACATGCGATCAAGTAACATTAATAATAATGAGTGACTGGAATGTAAAAGCTGGGAAAAGAGAAGGAGCATCAGTATTTGGAAAATATGGACTTGTTATCAAATTAAGCTGGAGATAGAACAATAGAATTCTGTACACTCAATGATTGATTCATTGCAAATACTTTTTATAAGAAACATAAACGCAGGCCATACACAGGTGTTTCCCCTGATGGTATGCATAGGAATCAGATTGATTATCTCTGTGGAAATAATTGCTGGAAAATCTCAGTAACAGTTGAGAAAACTAGGCCAGGAGTTGACTGTGCAACAGACCACCAACTACTCATATGCAAGCTAAAGCTGAAGTTGAAGAAAATTAAATCAATGAAAACCAAAATTTGACCTTGAGACTATCTACCTGAATTTCAAAAAAAAAAAAAAATGTTTGAGGCCTTGAACACTAGAGTGAAGAACAGATGAGCCATGGGAGAATATCAAGAAACACATCATGGAAGAATACAAAGGTCATTACAAAGACAGAGGAGGAAAAAAAGACCAAGATGAGTATCAGAAGAGACTGATATTGCGCTACAGTACCGAGAAGCCAAAGCAAAGAGAAGAAATTAAGGAATTGAACAGAAGATTTCACAGGGAAGCACGGGAAGACAAAATAAAGTACTATAAAGAAATGTGCAATGAGCTGGAGTCAGAAAATCAAAAGGACCAAAATCACTCAGCATTTCTTAAGTCGAAGGAACTGAAAAACAAATTCAAACCTTGAATTACAACACTGAAGGATGCTTTGGGCTGTATATTAAATGATCCAGGAAGCATTAAAAGAAGATAGAGTATAGAGTCACTGTACCAAAAGAAATTGGCTGACACAGAAGAATTTCATGAAACAACACATGAGCAAGAGCCTGTAGTGATGAAGAAGTTCAACTTGCTCTAAAAGAACTGGCAAAAAAACGAATCCTCAGGAACTGACAGCAATCAATTGACATATTTTAACAAACAGATGCTTCCCAGGATGTGCTCAACAAGTTGTGCCAGAAATCTGGAGGACAACCACCTGGCCAACTGATTGGAAGAGATCCTTATTTATTCACATTCCAAAGAAATTACCCCAAAGAGTGAGGAATTATTGGACAATATCAAATGCAAGCAAGATTCTACTGAAGATTATCCAAAAATGACTGGAACAGCAAATCAACAGAGAACTGCCAGAAGTACAACTTGAGTTTAGAAGAGGCTGTAGTACTAGGAATGGGAATCCCAGAACACTTGATTGTGATTATGTGAAACCTATAATTGGACCAGGAGGCAGTTGTCAGAACAGAGCAGAGAAACATTAATGGTTCAAACTCAGGAAGGTTATACACCAGGGATGTGTCCTATCTCCGTACCTTTTAGTCTATATGCAGAACAGATTATCCAGGAAGCTGGGCTCTATGAAGAGAAATGTGGCATCAGAATTGGAAGAAGACTCATCAACAATCTGCGTTATGCAGATGACATAACCCTGCTTGCTGAAACTGAGGAGGACCTGAATCGCTTGCTACAGAAGGTCAAGGTCTGCAGCCTTCAATATGGATTGAAGTTCAACATCAAAAAAACAAAGAAACATCACATAAACAGATATAAGGAAAAAATAGTTAATACCAAATTCTAATTTAACTCTTTAACAGAGAGATAAAAAATGTCAAATATTTTAATAAGATGTATATATATCAATGAGAATCCATTACCCTTTTAGCTCTACTAGAGTATCTGCTTTTTTAGTATTGGTTTATTACATATTAGTATTGGAGCTCTAGTGATCTCATCATAAGAAGCTGTGCTACAATCCCAAAGGCACATGATTTAAGCACACCAGGGACTTCACTAAAGAGCAATGAATAATCTCCTCCCATTAGATTTACCACCACTTAAAACTCACTGGAGGGTCAAATATGAGTTAGTTCTGATTTTACGGCACACACCACCAACAACAATTGTTATTACTTATATTTTAGCTTTCTATTTTGCTTATAACAAATTCTTTTATGTTTTAAATATTAAATTGTATAGGTTTTATTTTCTAGATCCTCAGAGATTTAAGTCTTTCCATAGGCCAAGTTTACAAAATAATAAGCTATATTCTAGTGTTTTCTAGAATTTATTTAAGTAAATCAATAATCCAAACACCTTCTCTCAGTGATTTAAAATGTCATTTGTATCATATACTCATGTCAGTATCTTTTTTATGAGTTTCTGGGATTTGTAGCTAATTATGTTAGTGACTATAGTTTTACACAGCATTTTATTATCTCACTAACTATGATTCATATAATTTTAGTTTTCATAATATCGTCTAGTAATTGAAAAACCTAAAAATGAATTTTGTTCTTTTTGTCTTTATTGGTATCATGCGATTTCTACTTGGCCCACTGTAGTACACAAAGCTTTATCTCTTATATTTTGGACAAGGTTTTTTTCTTCAAAAGGGATATCTGATTAGAAAGTTGGAGAATCAGCAAAAGAGAGGGAAATCCCCAAAAGATGGATTAATATTGTGGCTGTAGTAATGAGTTCGACTGTGTCAGAGATAGTGAGGATAGTACAGGATAATACAGGCTTCATATCTGTTGCTCTTTAAGTCACTGTGAGTCCTACTCGATGTCAACTAACAAAAACAATACATATCCAGTGGAGGGACCCAGCACTGATTTTTTCCAAATACAAGCATGTACCCTTAATGAATGTTAAAGGAATGTCCAACTACAAATACATCTGTGGAGCAGAGGGGGGAACTTGCTTTGAAGAGTACCAGGAAGCAAGGTTGTAGGCCTGGGGACATGGACTAGTTTTCAGTTCCTGATCTGAAGCAGCAGCCAATTCATGGTTGCCACTGATTCGTTCCCAGTCTGGCTACCCTATAGGTTGATGGCTTCTGGGATCTAATGGGGTGAGGTTGCTTTATTCCATCTCTCTTAGCTTCTCATTCCAATAAGACTCTCCAGGGACTGCGTAAAGGGCTTCTGACACCGGGTCAGTCAATTATAGATGAAACTTCTGAGCACTAAAAAAAAGTTAGCATAGTTCACAAAGGGATTACTTTAATCTCTGTATATCAATATATTCAAACAGTCAGTATTTACACAAAGCGCAAATCTCATATCATAATTCACAAAATGTACAGTGGATGTTAGATGATATATAATGGAAAGTACTTACAATATTTTCAATTTGCATGGATAGTATTTTATTCTTTAGTACAGAACATTTTGATCCATTAGTTATTAGCTTACCCCATCTATTTCCTTTGTGTTGTTAGGTAAAATAAGTTCTTTTCAGTATAGTATCTCTCTCCTCTATTAACCATACATTTAACTTTTTTCTGTATTATTTCTCAGTATCATTTCACAAATGCATCTTTCATATTTATGTTTGCATTTGAATAGCATTAGTTATTATGTTGCATCTTTTTACAACTGAAGGGGGGGATGGGTTTGCAATTATTTAATGATTTTTTATGAGTTTCTTTTTTTTTATTATCCCTTTGCCTTTCTTCAAGCTGTTTCCCTACCAAGAACAGAAATCTGATATGCTTTTAAGGCAGTTAAAAACTTAATAATGTTGTTGACGTAGTTATGTGCTGTTGAGCTGAGTATGAATCGTAGTGAACCTATGATCAAAGAATCTAAAGTTGGTCCTGTTCTGTGCAATTGTCCTCAGTATGATATACTAGAGCCCCATTGTTGCAGTCACAACAGCAACGCATCTGGTTGAAGGTTTTTCCCTTCCTTCACTGACCCTCCATCTTTCCAAACATTATGTCCCTTTGCACGGAATGTCCTCCGTAACAATACGTTCAAACATGTAAGATAAAGCTACATCATCTGTGCCCCCAAGGAGCACTCTGGCTGGACTTTCTTCAAAACATATCTGTTCTTTTGATAGTCCATGGAATATTCAGTACTGTTTTCCAAGACCACAATTTTCAGTTATGTTATTATCTAGTACTTCCAAAAGAGCAAACAGATCTGTTCTGGAGAAAGTGAGATGAGGATGCTCTTTGGAAGAAAGGTTAAAGAAACTATGTCTCACATCCTTTGGCATGGTGTGAGGAGGGGACATCTTTGGACATGGACATCATGCTTGGAAGAGTAGAAGATGATAAAAAACAAGGAAGGTCCCAACAAGATGGTAAGGATACAGTCACGTAACAATGGAATCAGATATGACAGCGATAGTGAGGGCTCATGATAATGCAAGGTTCAGAGTCCTTGTTCATAGGGTCTCTATGAGTCAGAATTGCCTTGACAGTACATACAGCAACAAGAATTTTATTAAAGTAGATCTGAGTGATCAAATTTTAGTGAAAACATATCACAGACAATAAGAGATTTTGGATTCAAATTTAAGGTATTACAGGAAACATCTTTTCAATCAATAAGATGCCTTATCTTTGTGGTAACATTTGATATCACTGAAAAGTGACTTATAATCTTGTAATAAGAGTGGCTAAATTAAAATAGCAATTGAAATCTAACCTTAAATTGTGTCTATATTTAAAGTTAGGGCATTGATAGGGAAGGAATGAGATCCTGAAATGTAGCATGGGGATACAGAATAAATAATAAGGAAAGAGAAGATGTGAAGCCCTTATAGTCCATTAAATTGCCACTACCAACAGAATCAGCCTTTCCATCCTGGGGTGACGTTAACCCAGCTGACTTAATGAGGCTTAGTCTGAGTTATCTCTTGGGACAGCAACTGGAAGGTGACCTAAGGCAGGCATCTTTCAAGACACTACTGAAAGTTCTCAGGAACTACACTGTTACTCCTTTTTTTCTTCTACACATGTAAATAGAATGAAGTCATAATGAAACGTAAGGGTTAAGTGTGGGTTATAACCCAGAATAAAATAAGTCAAAATCTTTTTTTTTCCTTCTTATATGTGCAAACAGAAGACAAGATGTACATGAAAGTCTGTTAAGGAACATTAATTAAATCAATTTATGTTTATTGATTTGGGCTCTTTCAATATACATTTTTCATATAACATTTTAGTTCAAGAGTTAAGGAAAGGATCTAATAGTTTGTCTGAGTGCTTCATTGGAGCATGCACAGATTAAGCAGTGGCCTACAGTAAATCAAATTAATATGTCAGACTTACCTTCAAATACCAGAGGAATATATCCCAAAATTTAGAAAAATTGGTATGCTAGAATATATTTATCATGTTATACCCATAGACCTATACATAAAATACCCAGAGGACACCTATTTTATCACATGTGGTAAACAAACTTGTGAAATGACATCAAGCCTCCTTAAACACCACAGTGAGTGTCATTCATGTAAACCAGATCTGACAGTAGAAGATGTCCTAATTAAGACAACTAACCAAAGAGGGCTTATTAAACCTGATAGAGATAGGGACAAAGTGGAAAAACTCAATCGACAAAGATAATATTATCATCATAATAGACAAAGGTCAAATCAGAAATCAGAATAGCCTGACTCATATGGATTTATGGCATTGACTACTTAGTGTCCCAAGGAGTGAAATAGATGTAAAATCTACAGAGAAAGGAGACACTGCATGATTCAAAATTGGGGAAGGTGTACACCAGGGATGAATTTTATCTCCATACTTTTTCAATCTAATACAGAACAGATCATTCGGGAGGCTTGGCTCTAAGGTGTCATCATGATTGGCAGAAGATTCATAAACAACCTATGTTATGCAGATGACACAACCTTGTTTACTTAAACTGAGTAGGACCTGAAGTGCTTGCTGCAGAAGGTCAAGGACTGCAGCTTTCAATAAGGACTGAAGATCAACATCAAGAAAAATAGATTCTCACCACTGGGCTAATTGGTAGCATCATAGTGGACAGTGAAGAGACTGAGATTGTCAACTGCTTTAATTTGCTTGGCTCCACAATCAACACTCTTTTTACCAGCAGCCAGGAAATCAAGAGACAAATTGCACTGGGACATTCTGCTGCTAGAGACCTCTCCAGAGTACTGAAGAGCAACAATGTCAGTCTGGCGGCTAAGGTGCACCTGATCCAGGCCATAGTATTTGAAATTGCTTGCTATGTGTCAGAGAGCTGGACAATGACTAAGGATAATAGAAAGAGAATTGATGCTTTTGAACTGTGGTGCTGGAGAAGAGTTTTGAACATATGATGGGCTGCCAGGAGAACAAACAGATTCATCCTAGAGAGGGTGAAATCAGCCTACTTCTTGGAGACAGGATTCTGAGGCTTCATCTGAGATACTTTGGGCAAGTTGCAAATAGGGACCAGTCCTTGGAGAGAGACATCATGCTTGGAAGGGTGGAGGGTCAGAGAAAGAGAGGGAGACCATTGATGAGATGGATTGATACAGTGACTGAGGTAATGAGGTTAGGTGTGTCAGAGACAATAAAGTTGGCACAGGAAAGAACAGGTTTCAGGGCTGTTGTACAGATGATCACTATGTGTTGCAAGTGACTCAATAGCACTTAACACAACAACTAAATATTTGCTTGATTGTACAAGAGGAGGATTTCTAAGTTAGATGAAAGAAGGTGTAATCTGAATCACTATAATATAACATCCTGTCACTCAAAACATTGTCTTTCAAGATGGATCTAATAACAGCCTTTTAAACTATGAAAGCAACCCCACTTTTCCTCACTTTTTCATCTCTTCTATAGTAGATCATAAGATCATCTGATTCAAAATGTTCCATGCCAATCTATGTCATATAATCAATACCTACTATGTCAATATTTATGTGTTCCATTTTCTTCTTAATGATGTCCAGTTTTCCTACATTCATACATCTCACATTCCATGTTCCAATCATTAGCTTCTGATTACAACTGTTCCTCCTCCTTTGTTTTTCCAAATTTGAAGGCTGAGCCTCAGTTTCCATATCTGTTATTCTACTCTAAGTGTGCTCTATTGTACACAGAGTATTTTAAGGCATGCTATATTTCAGAAGTGGATGTGTGGAAGGATTGCAGTCTTCAATCACTCAGCATCAAGAAAACAAAAATTCTCATTACTGGGAAAATCAACAGCACCATGCTAGATGGAGAAGAGCTTGAGGTTGCTAACAATTACAGTTTGCTTAGTTCCACAATCAATACTCTAGGCACCAGCAGTCAGAAAATCAAAAGGCAAATTACACTAGTAAAAATTGATATCAGGAATCTCTCCAGAGTTCTGAGAAGGAACAATGTAAATCTAGAGACTAAGGTGTACGTGATCCAGGACATGGTCTTTGCAATTTCGTGCTATACATCAGAAAGCTGGGCAATGACTAAGGATGACACCAGAAGAATTGATACCTTTGAACTGTGGTGCTAGAGAAGAGTCTTAAACCTACCACGCACTGCCAAGAAAAAAAATAGGTCTTTCTTGAAGAGGGTGAAACCAAGTTTCCCCAACAAGGCTAAGATTTTGAAGCTCTGTCTCACATACTTTGGGCATGTGACCAGGAGAGACTTGTCTTTGAGGAAGGACATCATGTTTGGAAGGATAAAGGGACAGCTCAGGAGAGGAAGACCTCGGATGAAATGTATTAAAATAATAATTGGGGTCATAGGGATAGGTATGTTTGAGTCAGTGGAGACAAGCTCAGGATAGGGCAGGATTCAGAGCGGTTGTACAGAGGGGTTGCTATGAGTCACAGGCAACTCGACAGCACATAACAACAGCAACAATAACATAACGGTGTCATGGATCATCAATCAATTCCCAGACTTGAATAAATCTACAGACATACAACCATTTGAATGAGGAAACTCTAGATTCCATTGAAGAAGAGCCTATAATACTGACAAAGATTTGTAATGTTATTCTTTCTTCCAACCTTTCCTAAAAAGGTCAACATCCTTTTTGAAATTCAAGCCATGACTAGATCAGTGAATTAATGCACATAAATATATTGGACACAGTGAAACTGGCTCAGGTTAGGGTAGGATTCAGAGCTATTGTTCATAGGATTGCTATGAGCCGCAGGCTACTTGACAGCACATAACATAAAAGCAATTTGCATTTTACAATTGGACAAAGAATAAAGAATACCAAAAGAGAATTGATGCCTTTGAAATATGAAGTTCTCAAATAATACTGAATATGTCATGAACTAACAAAGCAACAAACAAACTTATCTAGAAAGAAGTACAACCAGAATGTTCCTCAGAACTGAAGGTAGTGAGACTTTGTCTCACGTATTTGGACGTGTTATCAAGAAGAGCCTGTATTTGGAAAACAACATGATGCTTGGTAAAGAAGAAAATCCCTCATGGGATGGATTAACACAGTGGCTCCACCAAAGAGTTTAAGCACAGAATAAATAGTGAAGATAGTTAAGAATCAGGTAATACTTTATTATCTTGTACATGAAATCACAATGAGACAGAGTTTATTTCAGTAAGGATGGAGTAGGACATGCCAAGGGTCCAATCTATTATTCATAGGATTGTTATGAGTAGTGACCAACTCAACAGTATATGTTGTTAAAAAAAGAAATAAAAAGATCATATGTTGTTGTTGTTGTTAGGTGTTGTTGAGTCCAGTATGACTCATAGTAACTCTATGAACAAAAGATCTGGACCCTTTTATATCCTGTGCCATCCTCATACTTCCTGACATACAAGAGCCCATTGCAGTAGTCACCATGTCAATCCATCTGGTTGAGGGTCTTCCTCTCCTTTGCCAAC
The DNA here is from genome assembly GCF_000299155.1 of Elephantulus edwardii. Lineage (NCBI taxonomy): Eukaryota > Metazoa > Chordata > Mammalia > Macroscelidea > Macroscelididae > Elephantulus > Elephantulus edwardii. Next base: position 11,486,640 of record NW_006399752.1, read on the forward strand.
CCTCCACCCTTCTAAGCATTGTGTGCTTCTCTAAGGAATGTCCCTTGTAGCAACATGCCCAAAGTATGTAAAGTGAAGCCTCATCATTCTTGTCTCTAAAGAGCTCTCCGGTGCACCCACTCCAAAACATATCTGTTTTTCCTATTGGCCATCCATGGGATTTCAGTATTCTTCTCCAACACCACAGCTCAAAGACGTCAATTATTTTTCTGTTATCCTTATTCATTGTCCAATTCTCAGGTGTATAGCAAGTGATCAGAAAGACGATGGCCTGACCTAGGCATATCTTAGTCCTCAAAGTGACTCCTAAATGATTTAGAGAGGTCCCTAACTGCAGATTTTCCCAGTGAAATGTTTCTCCTTATTTCCTGATTGCTGGATCCAAGAAAGATGAAGCTGTTGACAGTTTGAAGTTCTTTACCATCCCTCATGATGTTGCTTACCAGTCCAGTGGTAAGAACCTTTGTTTTCTTGACATTGAAATGCAATCCATACTGAAATCTGCAGTCCTTGACCCTCTGAAACAAGTGCTTCAAGTCCTCACTTTCAGCAAGCAAGATTGTGTCATCTGCATAATACAGGTTATAAATGAGTCTCCTTCTAGTCCTGATGCCACACTTTTCCCAGAAAGCTGAGTGTGGAAACTATTGAACAATTATTAATATCACATGAAAACAAAATATTGCTGAAGATCAATAAAAAATGGCTTGAACAGTACATAGATAGAGAACTGCCAGAAGTTCAAACAGGATTTAGATGAAACTGTGGCACCAGGGATATCACTGTTGATGTCAGATGGATGCTGGCTGAAAGTAAGGAATAGCAGAAGATTCTTGATTTGTGCTTTATTGACTATGCAGAGGCAATTGACTGTGTGGCTCATAACAAGTTATGGCCAATATTGAGAAGAATGTGAATCCCAGAGCACTTAATTACGCTCCTGTTGAACCTACATCTGGACCATGAGGCTGTTATGCATACAGACCAGGGGAACACTGAATGGTTTAAAACTGAGAAAGGAGTGTGTTAGGGTTATTATATTCTCTCTCATACTTAATCTGTATGCTGAGCAAGAGCATATAACAATATCAAACACCACACACACACACACAAACACACCCAGGTAAAAAGAACTGTGTTGTTAAGTGGCTTTGAGTATGACTCAGAACACATCTATGGACAACAGACCTGAATATTTTCCTATCATGCACCATTATTATCATCTGACATGCTTGTGTCCATTGCTGCAGACATCATATCAGTCTGTGGAGGGTCTGCCTCTCCTTCACCAACTCTCTGCTTTTCCAAACATGACGTCCCTCTCTAAGAAATAGTCTTATCTCGCAACATGTTAAATACTATGTGACATGAAGTTTTGTTATCTTTGCCTCCAAAGGACACTGACTGCAATTGTTTCAAAATATGTGTGTGCTCTTCTGGCAGTCCATGGGCTATTTAGTCCTCTTCTCCAACACCACAGCTCAAAGGCTGCAATTCTTCTTCTGTCATCTCTAATCATTGCCCAGCTCTCAGTTGAATGGCAAGTGATTGAAAACCATACCGTAGTTTTCCAACTGACATCATGGTCAAAAAGTTATATCACCTCTTTAGTATGAACAGCAATCGTACTTTTCTCAAAGAAATAAGCTTAGTAAGCACTAACATTGATAAAAATAGATTATAAAACAAAGTTATATTAGATGTTTTCTCTCATATATTGTTGTTAGGTGTTGTAGAGTCAAATATGACTCATAGCAACCCCATGAACAACAGCTCTGAGCTCTGTCCTATCCTGTGTGATCCTCACAACATCTGACACACTTAAGCCCATTTCTATAGTCCCTGTGTCAGTATATCTGGTTAAGGGTATGTCTTTTTCTCATATAAAATGTTGTAATTGGGCATGGACAAAAAAGTAGGACTGTCTACATCAATGTTGAGGATATGTTGTTGTTGTTGTTATGTGCCGTTGATTCGTTTGGGACTCATAGCGACCCTATGCACAACAGCCCTAAACCATGCTCTATCCCGTGCCAATCTCATTGCCTCTGACACACCCATCCCGATTACCTCAGTCACTGAATCAATCCACCTCATAGAGGGTCTTCACCTCCTGTGCCGTCCCTCCACCCTCCCAAGCATGATGTCCCTCTCCAAGGACCTGTCTCTCCTTACAACATGTCCAAAGTATGTCAGGCGAAGCCCCAGAATCCTTGCCTCCAAGGAGCAGCCTGTTTTAACCCTCTCTAGGATAAATCTGTTTGTTTACTTGGCAGTCCATGGTACATTAAATACTCTTCTCCAGCACCACAGCTCAAAGGCATCAATTCTCCTTCTATCCTCCCTAGTCATTGTCCAACTCTCTGATGCATAATAAGTGATTGCAAAAACCATAGCCTGTATCAGGTTCACCTTAGTCTCCAGAGAGACACCGTTGCTCTTGAGTACTTTTGAGAGGTCCCTAACCGCAGACTTTCCCAATCGCAATACGGTTTTTGATTTCCTGGCTACTGGTGCCAAGAGTGTTGACCGTGGAGCCGAGCAAACTTAAGCTGTGAACACTCTCAATCTCTTCGCCATCCATCCTTATGCTAGGATCTAGAATATCAAAACCAGTATATCATCACCACACTACTCTTTGCTCCTAATTTGAGAAAAACACTGAATTCCTCAAAAGTCAATTCATCGCCTTCCACATTACATCCATTCAAATATTTTATTCTTCTGCAACCTACAGGAAAGAAACCATTTAGTAGGATAAATTGCTACGAGATAAGTTATGCAACCAATTGGAGTTTCTGTAAAACTACATGCTATTATAGAATCTCTAAGTTGAAAATAACCTTATTCAGCATTTCTCAATAGAAGTAATTCTAGAAAGCAAAATGGGAATTGGAAATTGGAGTCTCTTGAGGGCTTTATTTAAAATCAATAGGTTCAAAGTAGAGTCCAGACACATGTATTATAAATAAAATGCTCAGGGGGAAAAAAGTGCTCAGAAATAGGGCAGAGACTAAAGTGCAATGCCTAAGGTATCCGCTTTCAACATAAAACGTAAAGGGGGAATAAAAAAATGTCAATAATAATAATTAATGATCTAAGCTGTGCTTCAATTCTGAAGGCATGTGATTTGAAGTTACCAGCCACTCTAGGGAGAAAAGATGGGCAATGTCCTCCCATGAGATTAATTGCTTCTGAAAACCTGCTGATGGGTCAGCATGGGTTGGTTCTGACTCAATGGTACACAACAACAAGAACAGTATTTTATTTCAATGTTTAAAAAATGAATGTCAAATACCCACGATTAAATGTTAAATGTTTAAATATATAGCGTCTGACCACATATATGCACAGCCTTGCCTTCCTATCCTCATCCTATCTTGAACCTTTGTTTCAGTAGAATTCATAACAACAGTGTCACCATTATACCTCAGTTTTGCAATTCTATATTTTTAAGTGTCACATAATATTATTTATTGTGATTCTTGGGATATTTAATCGCTCTCTTTTCTTCCCACAAGAATGTCATTTGTTTCAACCTCATCATGAGTTCAGATTAATCTAAATGTATGTTGCTTGACTATTTTTGAAAATAAGTTGCCTACATGATTAAAACAAAACAAAAAAAAAGAACCAAAGCAAGACACAGGAAAATCTCTCATATTCAGCAGTAAATACAAGGCTATGGTGGTAGTTTTGGTAGTGATGGTGGCTAGATGCTCTTGAGTTAACTACAACTCATAGTATCCTTATGGACAGCAAAAAATGAACTCTGCTTGATCATGCACCATCTTCATCATCTCTGATAAACTTGAAGCCATTGTTAGAGTCACTGTGTCAGTCCATCTTGTTGAAGGTCTACTTCTCATTAGTTGACTCTGTCTCTTCTCAAAGACTAGCTCTTTCTAACAACATGCCCAAAATACTTGAGACAGAATTTTACCATACTTGCCTCCAAAGATCACCCATTGTTCACATTTTCTAAGACATAGCTATCTGTTCTTTTGGTAGTTCATGTGATATTTAATATCATTCTCCAACATCAGAACTAAAAGAAAAAATTGTTCTTCAGTCATTCTTTTTTTAATTTTATTTTATTAATTTTAATGAACATTTACAAAGATTTGGGATTTTAATTCATTCATTGTTGCACTTTTTTCTTCAGTCATTCTTAGTCATCATCCAACTTTCAGGTGCATAACAAGTATTTGAAAAGACCATGACTTAAATCAAGTAGACTTCAGTCTTTAAAAGGTAACATTGTTCCTTAACACTTAGAAAGGTCCTTGGCAGCAGATTTACACAGTGCAATATGTCTTTTGATTTCGTGACTGCTGGCAATAAGGATGTTGATGTGAATCCAAGTGATAAATATATATACTGACAAATTCAAATATATCTCCAGGTATCATGGTATGCTTATTGGCCCAGTGTGAGATTTTTTTTCCCTCTTGATATTGAGATAAAATCCATATTGAAGACTGTAGTCTTTGATAGTTAGCAGCAAAAATTTCAAGTTCTCTTTGCTTTTAGCAAGTAGGTTGTGTCATCTGCATAATTCACAATACTGACGAATCTTTCTTTGATGCTGATGACACATTTTTCTTTAGAAATACAGCCCTTCTTATAAGATAATGTGCAAGGATCTGGAGTTACAAGCAAAACCTATGGCTAACGTTAAAAAAAGTGAGAATTTCAGAATACTTAATTGTGCTCATATGAAATCTATACATAAGTCAAGAAGTTGTTGTATGAATAGAGCAAGGAAACAAAATCAGAAAGAGTGTGAATCAAGATTATATCCTTTCTTCATATCTATTCAGTCTATATGTTGAGTAAATAATTTGTGACACTGGACTCTATGAAGAAAAATGAGGCATCAGGATCAGAGGAAGACTCATCAATAATGTACATTATTAAAAAGACAAAGCTTAGCTTACTGAAGGTGAGGAGGACCTAAAGCACTTGCTGCAGAAGATCGACGACTGTAGTCTTCAATATAGATTATATCTCAACATCAAGAATACAAAAGTCCTTACCACTAGACCAATATGCAATATCATGGTAGATTAAGAAAGGATTGAAATTGTGAAAGACGTCATCTTACTTGGATCCAAGCCAACACACTTGGTACTAACACTTAGAAGATCAAGAGACATATTGCTTTGGGAAAGACCACTGTCAGGAATTTCTCCAAAATATTGAAAATTAATGAAGTTAAAGGTGTACCTAATTCAAGCTGTGGTCTTTTCAATCACTTGATATGCAGCTGAGAGGTGGACAATGAATAAAGATGAAAGAAACAAGAAACAAGTTTTTTTTCATTGATGTCTTTGAGTTGTGGTGTTGGAGAAGAGTACTGAATATCCTATGGACTACCAAGGAAAGATAGGATGATCAGAAAAAAACCCAAGAAAGATGTTGAAGAACTTAATACCACTAACCAACTCCATATTATGGATATAGGCAGACTAATGCATCCTTTAAAAGTTTAGCATACATTCTTCTCTAACTTGCACAGAATATTCTCCAGAATAGATAATATTTTAAATCACAAAGAAAACCTCAATAAATTAGAAAACATTGAAATAATGCAAAGCAATTTTTCAGGCCACTATGCCATAAAACTAGAAAGCAACAGCAAGAGAATAAAGGAGGAAAATCTATGCATCTGGAAGCTAAACATCAACCCTACTTGAACATGAGTAGGTAATAGAAGAAATAAAAATAAAATTAAAACGTTTTTTAAACAAATGAGAATGAAAATATAACTTTCCAAAACTTCTGGGATACAACAAAAACAGTAAAAGGAAGTAAATTCCTAAGAATAAGAAAACACATAAATTTAATTAATAATGGAATTTTATGGAAAAACTATTCTCAAGCAAATATGGAAACCTAGAGGAAGTAGACAATTATTTGGAGTCTCAAGTCACTAAAACTGACACAGACTGAAGTAAACTAGCACTTCTACAGACTTATCACAAAGAAGAAATTTAACAGGCTATACAGTTTTTTCCATCCAAAGTAAAAGTCCTGGACCAGATTGTTTTACTAGTGAATTTTATTAAACATTCAGAGAAGAGCTGTCACTACTTCTACATAAAGTATTTCAGAAAATAAAAAAAGAATACCCCACACTAATTGTATGAAACAAAGCCAAAGTCAGGTAAAGACACCACAAAAGTCGAAATCTATAGCCTATTATCCCTCATGAACATAAACATAAAAATCTTCAACTAAATTCAGGCCAATAGTTTCCAGAAGCATAACACAAAAATAATTAATCATGACCATTTGAGATTCATAATTGTTATTTATGGATAGTTAAAAATAATAGAAATAATTGACATAATTCATCACATTGACAAAGTACAAGAACTATATGATCTTATCAATTGAAGCAGAAAAGGTCTTTGACAAAATCCAATACCTATTCCTGATTAAAACATTCAACAAAATAGGACTAGAGGTAACTTCCCTCAAAATAGTAAAAAGTGAGGACACAAAATCAAGAGCCAACAACAATCTCAATAAAGAGAGATTAAAGGCATTCCCATTAAGATGTACTAGGCAAGGATGTCCACTATCACAGCTCATATTCAATTTTGTATTGGAAATCTTAGCACAAAAGGCAATTGAAGAAAATAATAAACATATAAACTGGTAAAGGTATAGCTTCCACATAAGCACAAGTAAATGTTCTGGGATTTCTGTTCCTCTCACTGTGAGCAATAATCTGTTGTGATCTATGCAAATACCTTTTCATAATCAATAAAACATAAAAATGCATCCTTCTGGTATTCTGTGCTTTCAGTCAGGATTTATCTGATATCAGCAATAATGACCCTAGTGCTGTGGCCACTTCTAAAACCGGTTTGTACTTCTGGTAATTTTCTGTCA
>NW_006399752.1:11493853-11503422 GCF_000299155.1 Elephantulus edwardii
ATTGAATGTACTGCCAAGAAAACAAGCAGATTTATCCTGGAGAGGGTTAAGCCAGGCTGCTCCTTGGAGGCAAGGATGCTGGGGCTTCGTCTGACATACTTTGGTCATGTTGTAAGGAGGGAGAGGTCCTTAGAGAGGGACATCATGTTTGGGGGGGGTGGAGGGATGGCACAGGAGGGGAAAACCCTCTATGAGGTGGATTGATTCAGTGACTGGGGTAATTGGGATGGGTGTGTCAGAGCAGTGCAATTGGCACAGGATAGAGCAGGGTCTAGGGCTGTTGTACATAAGGTCGCTATGAGTCGCAAGGGACTCGACAGCACCTAACAACAACAACAATAGTTTTCACATTCTGTTGGATCACGATTCTTGGGAACATGGACAAATATGCTTGGGAAAAGAAACAAAGAAGCTGTTGTGTGAACAGAAGAGGAGAACACGGCAGGGTTTAATATCAGGAAGGGTATGTGTCAGGGTTGTGTTCTTTCCCCATTCAATCTGTGCTTAACACTAATTTATGAAGCAAGACTCTAAGAAGAGGAATGTGGCACCAGGACTAGAAGAGGTTTTATCAACAACCTGTGTTATGCTGAAGACATAATTTTGTGTCTGAAAATGAGGGACATATGAAACACTTGATGCAGAAGATCAATGACTATAGACTTCAGTATGGATTTCATCTCAACATTAAGAAGACAAAGTTCCTCACCATAGGACCAACAGACAACATTGCAACAGAAGGGGGCAAAAAAAGATTGAAGCTGTCAATGATTTACTCTTGCTTGGGTCAATAACATCCTACGTACCAACAGTCAGGAAATTAGGAGATATATTGCCTTGGACAACTCTGCTGTCAGAGACTTCTCCAAAATACTGAAGAGCAATGATGTGAGTTTAAAGACTAAAATGGACCTGATTCAGCCCATGGCATTCTCTATCAGTCACCTGCTGTGCATCAGAAAACCTGGATAATAAATAAGGATAACAGTAGAAGAATTGATGCCTTTGAATTGTGGTGCTGGAGAAGTACTGAATTTCCCTTGGTCTGTCAAAAGGACAAACATATATGTCCTGGAAATATTATACCATTGTTCTCCTTGGAGGCAAGGTGACAGCTTTTCTTTCATACTTTGAACATGTAGTTAGGAGAGTCTATTCCTTGGAAATGACCTCATGCTTAGAAAGATGGAGGATCAGCAAAAGAGAGGAAGACCTCCAAAAAGATGGACTGATAATGTGACTTCAGCAGTGGGTTCTAGTGTCTCAGAGATGAGGATGGCTCAGGATAGGGCAGGTTTCAGTGTGGCTATTCATAGGTTATTATAAGTTCTACTTGAATCAACAGCATGTAACAAGAACAACAAACCAGCAAAGAGAAAGGAAAATTGCCTTTATATGCAGATGATATGATAGCCCACATAGAAAACCCTAAACATTTAGCAAGAATACTGTTAAATATAGTAGATCAATTCAGCAAACTGGCATGATACAATATCAATATAAAAAAAAGTTTACTTTCTCTACAATAACAATGTGAATTCCATACACAAAATACACACAAAAAAACTCAAACAATTCACAGTGGATTATGGACCTAGGACTAAAATCAAGGACTATAACTTCATTAAAGAAAAACTTGAAAGAACTCTAGAAGTCCTAATCCATAACATAAACAGTCTTCCAAGCATCCTGGAAAAACTACAACCAGGAGAGGATAAAATAGATGAATGGGACCTTCTAAGAATCTAATCCCTGTATACATCTAAAAACTTCTCCACCAGGGTAAAAAGGGAAGCCACGAATAGGGTAAAATATTTTTAATGACATGTCAGATAAGGGACGTATATCTAGAATTTTTAAAATATTTAAGCACCATAACAAAGTAAAGGTAAATTGAAAAATGGGTATACAATATGAACAAACATTTCACAAAAAAAAACCATTCAGATGGCAAACAAACACATGAAGAAACGTTCAAAATCCCTAGCTCTAAGAGAGATGCAAATCAAAATACCTATGAGATATAATCTCACCCCAGTAAGAATAGTATAATTTAACAGAACAGAAAACATCAAATGCTGACGAGGTTGTGGAGAAACTAGAATCGTTTTCAGTGTTAGTGGGAGTGTAAAATGGTGCAACCACTATGGAAGGCTGTATGGAGCTTTCGCATAACAATCAAAGAGTTTTACTTTTCAAGGAGAAGAGTGAAATGGGGAAAGGAGGTGGGCAGGGAGAAAAGTGTAACAATGAATGACTGGAAACCCTAAGTCTCTGTAAACTTTCATTATAATTAATTAAAAAGAAAAAAAGTTGCAAGTAGAAATACCATTTGACCCAGAAATTCCACTACTGGGAATTTACCCTAAAGAAACCGTAACTGCCATCCAAGCAGATATATGCACACCCATGTTTATTATGGCTTTGTTTGCAATAGCAAAGACCTGGAAACAACCCAAGTGCCCATCAACAAACGAATAGATAGAGAAGCTCTGGTATATTCACACAATGGAATTTTATGCAGCATTGAAAAATAAGGAACTCATGAAATATTATGCAAATTGGATAACTCTGGAGGATCTTATGCTGAGTTAAATATCTTAGACACAAAAGAACAAATATTGCATTGGGCCACTGTTGTAAAATGGGACTGACATCAGAGTTGAGGAAAAACAGAGAAGGAGGGGAGGAATGATGTATATTGCATTGAAACAGATGAGGTAGAGAACTGTTATAAAAGATAAATGAATGAGTGTTCTTGTCATCACAGATGTCCAGAGTGAAAGCTGCATAGTGGAGTGGACTTGGGGTGAGGGGTTGCGTAACAATGAAAAAGTTTTTCTTTTTCTTTTCAAGAAGAATGAATTGGGGGGGAGGGGCAGGGAGAAAAGTGCAACAATGAATGACTAACCCTAAGCCTGTAAACTTTCATTAAAATTAATAAAAAGAAAAACCATTAACAAAAGTACAATGAGAGCATAGAAAAGGAATTAAAAATAATACCAATTGTAATAGCTAAATACAAGATTAAATACTTAGGAACAAATTTAACTAGATACATAAAAGACCTATATAAAGAAATATATAAAATATTAACACAACATTACCACTGGAGACCTAGAGAAACTGAATATACTGTTTCTGGATAGGAAGATTCAATATCATGAAAATGACATTTCTACCAAAAGCAATCTATAACTTCAATTCAGTCTCAATACAGACATCAATTTCATTAGTTAACAAGCTGGAAAAGGCAAGTTCCAATTTTTTCTGGAATGGAAAGAGACACTGAGTAAGCAAAGCACTATTAAAAACAAAATGAGAGGTCTCACACTCCCTAATCTCAAATTCTATTACACATCAGTAGTAGTCAAGACAGCATTGTATTGATAAAAAAAGATACACGTAGACCAATGGTATAGACTTGAGACCCTAGAAATCAACCCATCTATCTATGCTCAAATGACTTTGAAAAAGAGACAAAATCAGTTTAGTGGGGAAATGACAGCTTCTTTAACAAACGGTATTGACAAAATTGAAAACAATATGATGAGGGTGACTACATCCTCAGAAGAAAAATATGAAAAAATAAAAGCTTGGAGTTACCAGAAATTGTAATATACATTATGAAAATTCATCAAGATATCATGAATCTATCAGCGCCAACTATATGAAGAGGTTTTTAAAAGCAATCAAAGCTTTATGCAAAAAAAATTATCCCTTTTTATATGTTAATAACTAGACCAACGTAAAGGCTGTTCAAAATCATCCAGTAAAAAAGAACAGTATTATTTTGTTCAGAATAAATTAATCTCTTGAAAATAATTTCACATAAAAATACACGAGGATTTGAAAAAATATCTGCTTCACGTACTTGGAAAAAATCATAAAACATCAGTAAGCACCAATATTAATTAGCATGAAAGAGAAGTAGTTCAAATGAAGCCAATTAGCTAAGATGAAGGCTGAGATAAAGGAACAAGTTAAAATAATTTTAAGAACAGCATAGTGTGAAAGATTAATTAAAACTATGATAAAGGAATTTGAAGAAATGACCCAGAAAATTAACTTTTTAATGTGTGGTACAATGACCATCTTCAATAGCTTTTGTATATATCAGAGAAAAAGAAAGACATGGAAATAATAAGAAGATGCACTTGATATGGGGAACAGACTGTTTTCATTTTCAGTCACAGAGATTCTGTTGTTAGGAATGTTAACTCTGACTCATAGAAACCCTACATACAATTGAAAGCAACTCTGCCTAGTACTATGCCACCATCACTGTTTCGGCTGTGTTTAAACTTGTTGTTGCTATCGCTGTGCCAATCAATCATTGAGGATTTTCCTTTTATTTGCTTATCCCTCACTTTTCCAGACTGATTTGTTGTTTGGGCCATCCATGGCATGTATATTCAATATTATTCTACACCACAATTTAAAAACATTGCTTCTTTAGTTTTCTGTATTCATTGTCCAACTTTCACAAGCATCCTCTTCATTGCCATTGAGTCTGAACCTAGTCATAGCTATCCCTCCAATGGGTTTCTGAAGCTGTATATAACACAGGGAAAGACTGCTCATTTTTGTCTTGCACAGTTGCTACTCGATTTGAACTGACAAGAGGTGCCATCTTTGGATAAGGAGCGCAAATACCTTCATGGCTTGAATCAGGCAGGCACACCTCAGTCTTTAAACTGATATTCCTACTTTTTAACATTTGAAAAATGACCTTGGCAGCATATTTGCCTAGTACAGCATCAGTTAGGATTTGATTGATTCTTCCATGAATGTTGATTGGCAATCAAAGTAAAATGAGATACTTAACAATTCCCATCTTCTCTCCATTTGTTAAACTGCCTTTCGGTTCAGTGGTATGTTTGTTTTCTTTATATTTTGGTGTATACTCCATACTGAAGGTTGTACAAATTTTGATCTTCAATAAATGGCTTTTAAAGTTCTTTCCATTTTTAACATATGTCCAAGATTGTGTTATCTACCTGCATATTTCAGGTTGTTGATGGGTCTTCCTCCAATCCTGATGCTGCATTCTTCTTCATATATCATGAATTGTCAGATCATTTGCTAACCTTATAAATTGAATAGATATGGCTAAAAGAAACAACCTTGATGCATGACTATATTAATTTTAAACCATGCAAACTCCCATTGTTCGAATGACTGGTTCCTGATCAATTTGTAGGTTCCCTGAGCACAAGTAAGTGTTCTAGAATTCACAATCTTCACAATATTATTTATAATTTGTTATGATACACGTACATTCCATATTCTATAAATTATGAGTAAACATATAGCCAGTTCTCTCTGCTTTCATCCAAAATTGACTTGACATCAATAATATTCTTGTTTGACAGCCTCTTCTTAATTCAGTTTGAATTCCTTGTAGATCTCTGTGGACGTATTGCCTAGTTATTTTTAAATATCATTCAGGAAGATTTTACTTTTGTGATATTAGTGATCATATAGTTAAATAATTTCTGCATAATTTTGGCTCACTTTTTTTTCCTTTTTTTGGAAAGCAAACAATTTTGAATCTCTTCCAGTTGGGTGACCAGATAACTGACTTCTAGGTTTCTTGGCATGGAGGAAGGAGTGAGTTCAGAACTGTTCTTCTTTGTGGAATCATCTCAACTCAATAGAGTCTGGGGGGGTTTTACAAATTCAATAACTGCAGTTTTGACTTCTTCTGTTAGTCCTTCATTGCATGATAATTCCCAAAGTGTTTTAGTGTCATCCAATTATTTTTGGTACAGTGATTTTGTATTCTTTTCATATTTTGTTACTACCTACACCATTAAATACTTTGACCATGGAATTCTTCAGTATTGTGATTCAAGGCTTGAGTTTTAATTGCATTTCTTTCAACTTCAGAGATCAGAGTATGTTTTTCTATTTTAATTTGTCAAATTCAAGTTTTGGCATATTTCACTATAATATTTAACTTTCGGACCTACCTTTAGAAAGCTTCTGTTGAGACCTCTTCATCATTTCCTCTTTCTCTTTAGCATCTCTATTTCCAGAACTCATTTCAGAGTCCATTCTGATATTCATTTTTATTCTTTTTTATCTTATCTGATCTTTTGTTTTCTTCATGTTTGATATCCTTAATGTAATTCCACAACTCATCATGCTTTTTATCATGACTGTCCACATTTGATATTTCTCTTAAGTTTTCTAAATTAAAATAGAATATACTTAAAGTCTCCAGAATGAGTACTGATGTCACTCTGGAAACTAAGGTGCTCCTGATGTAGGCCATGGTCTTTGAAATCACTTGCTATGCATCGCAGAGCTATACAATGACTAGGGAGGATAAAATGAGAATTGATGTCTTTGAGCTGTCATGCTGGAGAAGAATATTGAATGTACCGTGAACTGCTAAAGAAATGAACAGGTTAAATGTGAAGAGGGTTAACCAGGCTGCTGCTTTGAAGCAAGGATTCTGAGGTTTTGTATGACATACTCTGGATATGTTACAACGAGGGGCTGGTCCTTGGAAAGGGACATTATGCTTGGAAGGGTGGAGGGAGAGCACAGGAGAGGAAGACCCTCTATGAGATGGATTGATTCAGTGACTGGGGTAAGCAGGGTGGGTGTGTCAGAGATAATGGGATTGGCACAGGACAGATCAGGGTTTAGGCCTGTTGTACATAGGGTCGCTATGAGTTGTAAGTGACTCAACGGCACATAACAACAACAGCAACAACACATACTTAAAGTCATATTTTGGCTCCCATGGATTTGTTTTTATTTTCTTGGCTTTAGTTTTAATGCACATATTAACAGTTAATGTCTGTTCCACATCCAACTTTGTCCATTTTCTTAGTGATAAAAATTGTCTTCTCCAATGTCTCTGTCTACAGATGTGGTATCTTTGATTTTTGTGTATTCTATCAGTTGAGGTCCATGTATATTGCCACTGTTCTTTTTACTAAATTAGGTATTCAGAATGAATAAGTCAGTTACAGGAATTCCTATCATGCAATTTTCGGTCTCATATTTATCACAAAGGACATATATTACAATTACCAGTCTGTCCATTTTAATTTCCAACTTTCACATTCCACATCGAGTTATTAATGCATCCTAAATGAATGTGTGATCGATTTCAGACTGTAGAAGTTGATAGAGTAATTCAGTATCTTTGACTTCAGTGTTTGGTGTATAAATCTGAATAATAGTCTTATTAACAGGTATTCCTCCTACAAGAAATGGTTATTATGTGATCATTGACCACATTGAACTTGGAAAATCATCTTTAAATGTTATTTTTGACAGTGAACATTCTGCTTCTGGCATAGCTGAATTTATGATTGTCCAAATAAAAATAATCGGTATCAGTCTATTTCAACTCAATAATGCATAGACTATCAATCTCTATGTATCTCATTTCATTTTTTAAAACTTCCAATTTTCCTAATTACTAACTTTATTCATTGCACGTTCCTAAGATGGAAAAAAGACTGAAACTGTCAATGACTCTTTATTTGGATCCATATAAATATATTTGATACCAGAAGTCAGGAGATCAGGAGGCATTATTGGACTGGGAAAATCTGCAGTCAGGAACTTCCCCAAATTACTGAGGAGCAATGATGTTCATTTGAAGACTAAGATGTGCCTAACGCAGACCACAGGCTTTTCATTCACTTGCTATGCTGCTGAGAGCTGGACAGTGAATAATGATGACAGAAGAAAAATTGATGTTTTTGAACTGTTGTGTTGGAGAAGAGTACTAAATATCCCATCGACTGCCAAAAGAACAAACATTTATGTCTCAGAGAAGTTGCAGGCAGAGTGCTCTTTGGACACAAGGGTGGTGAAGCTTCATACTTTCTAAGGAAACCTATTCTATGAAAAATGACATCATTCTTGGAAAGGTGGAGGAATGGAAACAGATAGGAAGATCTTCACCCAGGTGGATTGACACAGTGACTGCAGCAATGGGCTCACGTTTGTCAAAGAGTGTGAAGACATCACAGAATAGGATAGGGTTCAGATCTATCATTCATAAGGTCGCTATGAGTCATTCTCAACTCCACAGCATCTAACAACAACAATTGTTAATGAAAGTTTGCTTCATTGTTTCTTTGCTTGTTATCATGTTATATCAGAACACTGAAGGTCTTTCATTGGCTAAGACTTTACTACTTCCAGGCCATTATGGTAGACTCTACTTTGAGAAAGAAATTGTTTCTTAATCATATTTTGACTGCCTTACAACATGAACAAGCTCTGGTGGCCTAGTTGTAAGGAGTCATGCTGCCAACCCAAAAGCAGGCAATTTTAGTCCAATAGTCACTCTTTAGGAGAAAGACTGCTAATCTCCTCCTGTGTGATTTACAGCCTAAGAAACTAACTGGAGGGTCAGTTATGAGTAGGTTCTGCCTTGATAGCATATAACAAAACAACAAACTTGGAGTCTCATATGATGGAACTTTATCACGTAATGTTTTCTTGCCATTACTGAGCTAATGACCTTTTCAAGGAGCCATTATTTCAGAAGTAGACAATTAGTTGTGCTTCCTACTATGTCTGTGGCAGGAGGAAGGCTAAATAGAAATCTGTTCACCATGTGTGACTCTGAATATATTTGAAATAAAATTACTACATTTTCCAGCAATAAAAGCAACATATCAGACACAACATGGGGGTAAAAAAAACTAATAAAAAATAGGCAGATAGATTTTTAGTAGAAAATAAAACCCAGAAATTCATATAAAATAATAACGGAAAAAAATCTGTCACAGTTAAAACAAGTCTAGAGTTAAACAATAATGTATAAATATTTTATAATGTACGGGACTGATAAAAAATAAAATAGAGGTACAACTTGACAAAATGTTTAAATTTAAAGAACTATGTGTATATGCAGGTCAATCTATGTAATCAGGTTGGATGAAGGCCAAAGGTACTTAAAAATCTCATGTATTTTGAAATACAAGTTGAAAGAAAATTTGGAAAAATAAAATAGTATACTCCTAAAGTAAAATCCAAATAGTACAGTTAAATATGTTCCAAATATGTGAGACGAAGATTGACCATCCTTCCTTCCAAAGAGCACCTTTCCCTCACTTTCTTGAAGACATATTTGTTTGTTCTTTTGGCAGTTCATGAGATATTCAATACTTTACATCAACACTTAACAACTTAAAGGCATTGATTCTGCTCCTGTTATCCTTAGTCATTGTCCAACTTTCAGATGCATAATAAATAATTTTAAAAAGCATGGCTTGGATCAGGCTAACCCTAGTGTAAAACTGATATCCTTCCTTTTCAACACTTTAGAGAGTTCTCTGATGGTGGACCTTCAAAACATGATGTGGTTTTGTTTTGTTTGCTTGTTTGTTTTTATTTCTTGACTGTTGGTACTAAGTGTATTGATAGTGGATCCAAGTAAGATGAAGAGTTAACAATTTCAGTGTTTTCTCCATCGTGTTGTTGCCCAGTGTTGAGGATTTTCTTTTTCCTGATGTGACATGTAATCAATATCGAAGACTTCAGCCTTTGATGTTCTGCAGCAAGTTCTCAAGTCCTCCTCAATTTCA
>NW_006399752.1:11504777-11506293 GCF_000299155.1 Elephantulus edwardii
ACTCTAGGTTTGAATCTGTTCTTCAGTTCCTTGAGCTTAAGAAATGCTGAGCGAGTTCGGCCCTTTTGATTTTCTGACTCTAGCTCCTCGCACATTCTTCTACGATTTGTTCAGCATACATATTGAATATGTATGGAGAAAGGATAGATCCCTGATTCACACTTAAAAACAAAACAAAACAAAAAACAAGAAATATTTCGTTGGTCTGTTTAGACAATAGGCTCTTGGTCTAGGTCTAGGTTTCACAGAAGCACAATTAAATATTCTGGAATTTCTATTCTTCTCATTGTTAGCCATTATTTGGTATGCTCCATACAATCAACTGCCTTTGCATAGTAAATGAAACACAGATAGACACACTTATGGTATTCTCTGCTTCCAACCAAGATCCATCAAACATCAATAATGATATCTCTAGTGCAAGAACACCTTCTAAATCCAGCTTGACTTTATGGCAGTTCCTTGTCTACATACTCTTCTATATATTCTTAAATAATTTTCAGCGTGATTTTGCTTGCATATAATAATTTTATTGTTCAATAGTTCCCAAATTCTGTTGGACTTTGGGGCATGTTGATAAGAGGAGCTAGTTCTTGGAGAAGGACATCATGCTTGGAGAGATGGAAGGTCACTGCAGGAGAAAATGATCTTCAATAAAATATATTGACTCAGTGACTATAACAATGGACTCAAGTATATCAAAGATGATGAAGATGACACAGAACAGGACCAAGTTCTAATCTGTTGAGTATAGGGTCACTACAAGTTATAGGGGACTCAATAGAACACCACATTAAGTTCCTAGATGAAATCACAAATTTCAGATGAGATAACCTGAAGTTCACCCCATGATTTAAACCTCTATATGGAAAAACAAACACATTAGGGCGTCTATCAAATTAGTTTAAGAATTAAATAAAAAATGTGCTCTTACAAAACAGTCAAATGATTTGAAGTATCAGTGCTAATTTTATGTAAGAATAGACTTACAGATGGATGGTCAAATTAACATGAGAAACAAATTAAATGGTAAATATAAAGTTTAATAAATGATATGTAAGATAATCACTAGGTTATCTTCTAATATGTCCTTTATTAAATGTCATTGTGAAATTACTAAAATAAATATATCTAATTTGGGCTCAATTTTTAAAAATGATTTAAATTAATATATTAAAAATCAGTAACAGAATATGTAAAAAACAGTTAAATATTAAATACGAAAACTACAGAGCAGTATGTCATGAACATAGATGCAAATATTCTTGAAATCCTGGCCAATAATAATCCAACAGTATACAGACACACACACACACAAAAATCATCATGACCAAGGGGGACTCACTACAGGTAGGCAAGTATGATTGAACATAAGGAAAACAATCAACATAACTTGCAATATTAAAAAGCAAAGAACAAAAACCACATAATCCTATAAATTAATGCAGAAAATATGTGAGACATAATGTACATGAATGAAATTCTAAGTATACAAATTTTATATGCAAACCAATAT
>NW_006399752.1:11510254-11511918 GCF_000299155.1 Elephantulus edwardii
TACAGATATTATATGTATACATATACACACACACACACACACACACACACATATATATATATATGACAAAAAAGCCTGATCTGTAGTGTAAAGGGAGCTCTAGTGAGATAGTTTATAGAGAATTGCTCTGCTCGCCCAAAGGCAATGCCTCCACAAGAGAAAGCTGATAACTTCGTAATACACAGAAAGACTTGGAAACCCACTAAAAGTTCTGTTATGAATTTGTCACTACTACACAGTATCATAGGTTCTTTGTTTTTTGAGGATTTTTTGAGAGTGAAGTAAAGA
Organism: Elephantulus edwardii; assembly: GCF_000299155.1. Lineage (NCBI taxonomy): Eukaryota > Metazoa > Chordata > Mammalia > Macroscelidea > Macroscelididae > Elephantulus > Elephantulus edwardii. The sequence continues at coordinate 11,510,543 of NW_006399752.1, forward strand.
ACTATATCATAACTTTAAGTAGGTTTACATCACCATTTGGAAGCATGTTGCTACTTTTGTTCATATGTACTGTTGAATAGGAACTGACCCATAGCTGACCATAAGAGCATAGCTGGCCCTCCAGTAGGTTTTCAGAGGCAGTGGATTGCACGAGAGATTGTTCATCTTTTTCCCATGGAGCATCTGGGGGAATGTGACTGCATCCTTTTTCGTTGGCAGTGCAATTCTTTACCACTTAGCTTCCACATTTTTATATTGTAAGTAATAAATAATATAAGCTACAGATGAGGGAAGATAGGAGTTTACTTTCAAAACTGAAGAAGAGCTAAAAGAGAATAATGGTTTGTATAAAGCCTATATATAGAAAATCTGTTCCACAATTTCACTTTCATACTTATGCACAAAATGTTACTCATTGTTGAACAAGGAGAAATTGGGGGGGGGGGAGGAATTGTAGACTATTGTAGATATTTTCCCCAATTAAATCACAAGATAATTTTGTGAAGAATTAGAAATATGTTTTGTATGTCTAAATTCACAATGCATAATTCAGAAAGACCTAGTTTTATAAGACTTTCCCACTTATCTTCTGAAACAGAAAAAGTCTAACATTAGCCCCTACTTGAGGAGTATCTACACTGCACTTACTATTTTGGACCAATTTACATTAATCTATTCTCAATGATAAAAGATAAGTAATTTTGTATATGTTATGACAATAATATCTAATCATTATTCAGTCATATTTTTTTCTGATGATGAATAAATACATTTAGATGGCTGGTATTATTTTTAGCTATTATCAGCTACAAGACACACTGCCACAATGACTTTTCCTTCCAATGTGACCTGTAATTTCTAAGCTCTATTTCCACTTAGCCTTATATTTTCAAATGCTTAATCCTGTTCTGGACATATTTTTTTTCTATTGCCTTCAATATATATACTTTCTAGAACTGTTGATTGTAATAAAAATACCACCTTATCATATTTTTGACCTAATGTATAGCAATATATCAGAGCAAATTAATTGACTTTATATATTTTAAAAAGTAAGTTTGAGAAATTTTTGTTTGCACCACAGGTCATTAATTCTTTAATTAAGAAGTATATGTAGTGAGGTGAGAGAGGAGTACCTGTGGCAGATTGTTAACAGTATGTGCTGGCGTCCCAAAGGCACACAGTTCTAAACCACCAGCTGCTTTGAAGGAGAAAGGGACAATTTCCTCCCATTCAATTCACTACCTCTAAAAATATGCTAAGGGATCAGTTATGAGTAGATTCTTATTTGATAGCACAAAACAACAATTAAAAAAAATTGTACTTCTAAAGATGGAGGGCAAACAAAAAGAAGCAGACTCTCAACAAGAAAAATT
>NW_006399752.1:11512483-11523308 GCF_000299155.1 Elephantulus edwardii
ACTATGGCCCAGATCAGGTGCACCTTAGTCTCCTTCCTGACAACACTGCTCGTAGACAACTCAATATTACCTAACAATAGCAATAACAAGTTGTTTCAAGGAATAAAACATATTGCAAACTGCTGCCATAGAGATTTATACTATTTGAAGAGATGCTGTATGGCAGGGAGAGGTGCTGCTGCTATAATACTCTGGGGAAAACACTTTTGTTTAGCTACACCACACAGGACACCTTAACCTCAAGCTGAAGGGAGTGAGACAGCTAGAGCAGACTGGCTGATGTGGAGACGTGAGTTCTGGAATGGAACAACAGGCTTTCTGGTTTCCCATTCAGGTACTTTGGGGAATAAACTGCTGTCCAGCTTAGCCACGTGGGACCCCTTAAGCAACAGAGAGGACCTGGGCACCTTGCAGGAGGTGAAAAGCCACTTCTGGAAGGGAACAACAGCCTTCCTCCTTTGTCATTAAGGTACCTTGGGGGGAGAAACTGCTGTCCAGCTTGAACATGTAGAACCCTTTAAGCTCAAGAAACAAAGAGGACCTGGGCAACTCAAGGGAAGAGAGAAGCCACTTCCAAAAGGGAACAACAGGCTTCCTCCTTTGTCATTAAGGTGCTTTGCAGGGGCGGGGAGTGGGGGAGTGGGGGTTGCTATCTGCTTTGACCACAGGGCACCCCTTAAGCTCAAGAAACTGGGAGGATATGGGCATCTTGAGGGAGACAAGAAACCACCTTGCAGACCACGGGCCAAGAAGGAAGCACAAATATACAGGTGCTTCAGAAAACATTGCTCTACCCTGGGTAATTTATATTCACACCAGCACACTATCTACTAAGAAAAGACTCCCATAATGTCAGGAAGCAGAAATACAAATCACCCATAATGAAAAAACAAAATAACCCTTCTCCTAAAAAAGTAGACCCAATGAATACCCCAGATAGTGAGAAGCAGTAGAAATATGTTGATGTAGAGTTATTTGATTAGCCACAGAAAAAACATACAAATGTGGGAATAAACAAAGGAAGTAAAAAAAGAAAGAAAATGCACCTCAGAGGGAATAGTCCAGAAGAACTATATGAGTGAGGAAAATTTGAACAGCTATGGATGAAAATGTAAAAGATGGAAGGAAAAAAAATGATAGCATAGACAAAGAGGTAAAAAAATTTTAAAAATCATCACAAGACAGAGAGAGAGTGCAGCCAACACAGTATTAGAGATAACAGAAAAGCATGAAAATGCAATCCAGAATATTAAGATTGAAATAGTGGAAGTTTACAACACATTTGTAGGATAAAAAAGTGGAACTGAAGAGATGGATCAGGGAGCCAGTGAGCTGGAAGGCAAGAGTCTCACTAGAAATGTACTAGAAGAAAAATCAGACAGAAGATGTAAGGAAAATTTAAAAAAAAATTTGGATCATGTGAGATGACATCAAATGAAATTACGTATGATTGGAATTCCAGAACTGGGGAGTGACAGGGAAATCACTGAGAATATTGTCATAAAAGTGCTAGAAGAAAACTTCCCATGTATTTTTAAGAATGGAGAAATCCACATTCAAGACACACAGAGAACACCAAAAAGACTAGACCCAAAAAGAAAAACATAATGATACAGTCAAATTCTCCAAATTATAAGATAAGAATAGAATTCTAAAAGCAGTAAAAGTAAAACAAAGGGTTACCTACAAAGGGGAAACAATTCAACTTCTGATTTCTCATTAGAAACCATATGAGTTAAAAGGCAATGGGATTCCATATACAGAAAGTTTAAGGACAACAATTTCCAGCCAAGGATTCTATATCCAGCAAAATTCTCCTTCAAATATGAAGAGGAAATTAGATTCATTACAGAAAAGAAGGACTTTAAGGAATTTATGAAGGCAAGACAGAAACTACAAGAAATTTTAAGTGAAGTCCTGCACTTCAAGACACTAACGGAAAGTGCATGAAGCCTAGCAAGCAGAAAAAAGGGTCACTATGAGTTGCCTATGACTCTATGGCACTTAACAACAACAATCCAAAAATAGTGGGATTCCTCAATAGTAACAAAGAGAACTCAGAGAAAGAAAGCAATACCATTTACAATAATCCACCACAAATTGGAAATGAATCTAAGGAGAGATATAAATGCCCTATTTAAAAAACAAACAAACAATCCAAACAAACTACAGAGCATTTCTCTAAGGCACAATAAAAGACCTAAAGAAATGGAAAAATGCTCCCTGTTCATGCATATGAAGACTCACTAACATGAAATGACAATCCTACTGAAAGCAATCCACATGATCAACACAATCCCAATCCAGACACTAAATTCATTTTTCAAGGAGACTGAAAGGGAAATTATCAAATGTATTTGGAGAGAAAGAGACCTCAAATAAGCAAATCACTTCTGAGAAACAAAAAGGAGGTGGGAAGCAAAGCACGCCCTGACTTCAAAACCTACTACACAACAGTGGTAATAAAAAGAGCATGCTACTGGTACAATAACAGACACATAGACAAATGGAACAGAATACAGAACCCAGAAAGAGAACCATCTATCTATGGTCAACTGATACTCAACAAGAAAATCAAAGCTATCTAATGGGAAAATGACAACCTCTTCAACAAATGGTATTTGCAAAACTGAATGTCCACCTAAAGAAAGCTAAAACAGGATCCACATCTCACACTATACACAAATATCAACTCAGGATGGATTAGAAACTGGGAGTAAAGCCCCAAACCACAAAGTTCATAAGAGGCAAACTAGAAACAAGCTTAGAACTACTAGTCCAAGGTATAAAGAGAGTACCAAACACATATCCACATTTGACTGTGTGGATCATAACAAACTGTGGCTGACTCTGAGAAGAATGGGAATCCCAGAATATTTAATCATGCTAATGCTAAACCTATACTTGGACCAAGAGGCAGTCGTCAGAACAGAGCAGGGCAACACTGAATGGTTCAAAATTGGGAAGAGTGTGCGTCAGGGATGTGTCCTATCTCCATACCTTTTCAACCTGTATGCAGAGCAGATTATCTGAGAGGCTGGGCTCTCTGAGGAGACGTGTGGCCTTACGATTGGTGGAAGATCTATCAACAATCTGCGTTATGCAGATGACACAACCTTCCTCGCTGAAACTGAGGAGGACCTCATGCACTTACTGCAGAGGGTCAAGGACTGCAGCCTTCAGTATGGACTGAGGCTCAATGTCAAGAAGACAAAGATTCTCACCACTGGACCAATTGGTGGCATCAGGATGGATGGCGAAGAGATTGAGATTGAGATTGTTCACAGCTTCAGTTTGCTCGGCTCCACAGTCAACACTCTTGGCACCAGCAGCCAGGAAATAAAAAAATGTATTGTGATGGGAAAGTCTGCTGTTAGGGACCTCTCTAAAGTACTCAAGAGCAATGGTGTCTCTTTGGAGACGAAGGTGCACCTGATACAGGCCATGGTCTTTGCAATCACTTGTTATGCATCAGAGAGCTGGACAATGACTAGGGAGGACAGAAGGAGAATTGATGCCTTTGAGCTGTGATGCTGGAGAAGAGTATTGAATGTACCATGGACTGCCAAGAAAACAAACAGATTCATCCTAGAGAGGGTTAAACCAGGCTGCTCCCTGGAGGCAAAAATTCTGGGGCTTTGTCTGACATACTTTGGACATGTTGCAAGGAGAGACAGGTTTTTGAAGGGACATCATGCTGGGTAGAGTAGAGGGACAGTGCAGGAGGGGAAGACCCTCTATGAGGTGGATTGATTCAGTGACTGGGGTAATCAGCATGGGTGTGTCAGAGGCAATGAGATTGGCACAGGATAGAGCAGGGTTTAGGGCTGTTGTACATAGGGTCGCTATGAGTGGCAAATGACTCGACGGCATGTAACAACAAAACTACAACCAAACACAGTGAGAAAATTCATAATCTGAAGATGATAAAATTAATGAATGAGACCTTCTAAAGATGAAATCCATGTGTGCATCAAAAAATTCTTCCATGTTCATTAAAATTAATGAAACAAAAAAAAATAAAAGAAAAGAAAAGAAGTTCTTCCAACAGGGTGAAAAGAAAACTTACTGACTGGGAACAAACATTTGGTAATACCATCTCAGATAAGAGTCTTATAATGAAAGTTTACAGAATACTCCTGGGCCTCAACTAGAAAAAGACTGATAAACCAATTACAAAATGGGCAAAAGAAATGGAAACAATTTTCTCAGAGGAAGATATTCTAATGGCAAACAGACAAATGAAGAAATGCTCAAAATCACTGACAGTAAGAGAGATGCAAATCAAAACCACAGTAAGGTACCATTTCACTCCAGTAACAGTGGCAAGTTTTAACAGGGCAGCAAGTAATAAGTGCTGGAGAGGATATGTAGAGAAAGAAACTCTTATACTTTGTTGGTGGAATTGTAAAATGGTACAAACATTCTGGCGCTTCCTCAAAAACCTGAACATTGATATTCCATATAACCCAGCTATTTCACTGCTTGAAATATACCTGGAGAAAATGAGAACTGAGGTACAAATGGAGACTTGTACATCAATGCTCATAGTAACATTATTCATCATTAAAAGAACATGGAAACAGCCCAGATGTCCAGCCTTAAACGAATGGATTGAGAAAACATAGTATACTCACACAATGGAATACTGTGCAGCACACAGGAATAATGATTTTGTAAATTATTACCCAACTTGGGAGGGGTTGGAGAACATTATGCAGAGTGAACTAACTTAGTACCACAAGGACAAATAATGTATACAACCATTAGTGTTTAATAAGTGTAAAGATCTGAGGGGGGAGGGTGGGTGGAAACAGTGGGATGAGAATGTGCAGGGGGAGGGGTATTAATCATGGAGTTGAACAATTTGGTGGGTAAGGTGGTGAGGGAAATTGGAAGAATCTGTTCTGGAAAACAACGTATTCAAATTAAGTAAATAAACTAGTATAATAAAAAATTAAAATATTATAAATCAAATATAACAAAATAGTCACTTGGTTACTAAGATAGAACTAAAACCAAAACAATAGTAAAACAAACAAATAAATGGACAACAAAAAAGGCTTGGGAACCCATTGGTGAATTATTGTCTGTTGTTAAGGGTAGCTGTGAGATGGAGCAGTGGGCAAGTAACTGTTTCATTGTGAGTCTTTTACTTTATCTGTGATAAACATGGAAACTATTTTTCAGTATTTACTTAATGGACTACCCTCTGTATTTGTTCAACAGTTGTTTACCCTATAAACATACATGGCAATTTTTTACTCTATGGTGATACAATTTTTCTTTACATAAATTATACTCTTTTTTCTAATCTCACTTTGAAAGATGCAGAGACTTGCTAGTTAAAAAAAAACTGACATTATATGCATGGCGGCTATAACTTCCCCTTAATATTAGCAAAACAACATGAAATAGAGATAATCTGCAACATATGTCTCTCATCTAATACTAAACATTCTTACTTACCTAATCAGCATTGTTTTAGAAATTCAGGTCCAGCTTACAAGATCTTCCAGTATCTTAACAATACTGGAAAAATGAGCTTTTAAAAAGTGAAACCTGTTGTTGTTGTTGTTATTTGAATTATTTTAAAAATATTTTGCAGGCTGGATAAACTATGTCTCTAAGCTGTATTTAGCCTGTTCCAGTAACCACTTTGTGTTGTTTGCTCAAAAATAAATATCCCAGTATTCATCTAGATGTCCTTGGGTTGCAAATCAAAGGGCAGTAGTAGTTGAAATTCAGAATCAGCTTTGGGTTTTACATCTGGTAGTATTTATGTCAGAGAAAGGAATGAAAACGGAACAGAAAATGTTTTAGAAAAATGATAATAATGCTTTAGAGACTGGGGCTATCATTGAGGATAAGGCACATCTGTTACTGACCTGAAGTCCTACAGATGAGCCGAAGCACTAGATCTCAGTCCTGCCTGGCCTAGGATGCCCTTGTTACAGAACTGCAGGAAAAACAATATCAGGACTGAGAAAATGGAGAATATGACACCTAAGAGTGAAAGTACCAGCCATTTCAAGGAAGGAAATGAGGAAAACAGGACTATGAGATCAGAGAAGCCCTCGGAGTCCTTAACGCAATGCTGAAATGATCAGGAATGTGGAGTTTCCTACAAGAACGGAAATCTAGTGAACCTGAGCTACACCTGGAGGAGAGGAACAAGTATGCTAAACCCTCAAGAGCAATTCAAGATGGCCTCAGAAACAAGGGCACAACGACCTGTCGACAATGCTTAGACTTGCTCAGATATCTTGAAGATTTATACTGGGTTTTGACTGCCCAACAGACAACAGGGAAGGGACTCTTGCGTCCTTAAAAAGACCTTCTACTAGAGATCTTTCACAACAAACTACTCATAGTTCTTTCACTACAACCTTCTAACAGCTTCCCCCTCAAGTGTATCTCCAGATCTAGACCTGGCCCTGCCCTGTTTCCCAGGAGCAGATCTGGGGAACCTCAGACCTGTAAATTTTGTGCAAGATTCTCAAGCATTTGGGTAATAAGCCAACACCATAAGCCCTCCATGGATGTCCAGAAAAGCTGACACAGCCTGTGACATCAGGGGAGCCCTCAGTTTCTTTCCACTCACTCTTGAACAGAACCCCCCACCTCCTCAAGCTCAGCTCCAGGAACAGCCCTCCTGAGGTTCTGGGCCTGTCACTTATGTGTAAGATGCTCAAGCACTCAGATGGCAGCCCTGCACCCTGAGACTTACACAGCCATGCTCTGCATGACCTGTAGAAAACCCCACCCATCCTGTGAGATCAGGGGAGTCTTTAGATTCCTTAATGCAAGCTTGAAGTTACCAGGAGATATAATTTCCTAGCTACAAGTGAGGATGTGAGGAACAGAAATGGTAGATTCTCAAGAGCAATTCAAGATGGTCTTCTGAATGAAGGCACACAGAGAAGCTATGAACAATGTCTAGACATGCTCATATGTCTTGAGAATTTATACTCAACTACTTATTTGTCCAAACAGATATTAGGGAAGGAATACTTGTACCATCTTTATAAATATATTTTGTGCAAATTCCTTCACTACAACCACTTCACAGTTTTTTCCAACCTCACTTGAATAGCATCCTGCCTCTTCAAGCTGGTCTCCAGGGACAGCTCTCCTGGGATTCTAGACCAGTCATTTATGTGCAAGATCCTCAAGCACTGGGATGTCAACTCGGCACCTGCAGCTCAGCCCTCCAGGAGTGTGTTCTGCATGTTCCCCAGAAAATTCTATCCAGCCTATAAGACCAGAGAAACCATCAGTTTCTTACCATCATCCCTTGAACAGAATCCCACCACCTCATTCAAGCTCCAGGAATACCTTTCCTTGGACCTTGGACCTGTAACTTATGTGCAAGATCCTCAAGTACTTGGATGGCAGCCCTGCATTCTGAACCCTCCAGAGGTGTGTTTTGTATATCATTCAGAAAATCCAATCCATCCTGTTAGATCTGGAGAACCTTCAGACTCCTTAATACAAGGTATGAGTGACCAGGAAATACAGTTTCAGGCAATAATTAGAATCCATTAAACTTAACCTACACTTAAAGATGAAGAACAGAAATGAGAGACTCTCAAAAGCAACTTGAGAAGGTATTAGTAACAAGGGAACAGAGAGAAGCTATCATCAGTGCTTACAGATGCTCAGATACCTTGAGAATTTATACTGGACTACTTATTCAGCTAAGCAGATACCAGGGAAGCAATATTTGTCATGTACTTATGGAGATTAAAACAAGCTTGGAAGCAAAAGTGGCATCTACTTCCATAACAGCTTGCCTCTGGAAACCCTATGAACCTGGAGAAAGGACAAAAGTTATACATGTGTCCAAGACTTTCATTCATAGGGTCACTATGTGTCGCCTATGACTAGACAGCACTTAACAAAAACTTATGAAGATGATTTATATAGGATCTTTCACTACAAACTCTTAACAGTTTCTTCCAAGTCACCCTTGCACAACATCCCACCTCCTCAACTCCAGCCCCAGGGACAGTTATTGTGGGATCCTGGACCTTTTGATTATATAAAAGATCCTCAAGCACTTGGACAGTAGTCCTAGACCCTGAGCTCTCCTGGGCTGTTCTCTACATGTTCCCCAGAAGATTCTATCCACCAGGACCAAGCACTGATGCAGAATCATTCTGAAGCAAAGGAAAATTTCACTCTAGATTTTAATTCCATGTACATGAAAACATGTCAATGTTCAATACTCACATTTCTTCCACAATTCAAATGTACGACAGAAAAGATTTTTATCATGAAGAGTAATACATAGGCACTGGGTTGTGTATGTGAAAATGATGGCATGGACATATATTTGCTATCTATATTTTACAGGAACCTATTTTTCTAAGCTATATTTTACCACAATAAAAATGAAATATACATATTTTTAAAAGAATAAAAGATGGTAATAGGAATTAGAAAATGTCTAAATATGAAGATTTCTTCATATGTGACTGAAACTGCAAAAGTCTCTCTTTTAGAAACAAAATAAGAAACATTAAGGAATACCAAACTTACACATAAAATTGTTGCAAGTGTGAAAACAATATACTAAAATATGATGAGAGAAAATGGAGGGAAATGGAGATCACATACAATAAGTTATAATCAAATAAGACATAAAGTTGCTACAAGCAATATCATAAATTTATTAGCTTTCAAAGTGAAGCTAATAGATATCTTCCAGCAAGCAAGAAATGAATCATAGAATAAGGGCGGTGGTATGAGAATTTCATAAAGTTTCTAATAAATTATTTAAAATTCAATATTTGAATATTAAAAAATCATTTAATTACTATCATGTTCTTAAAGAATAAAATGAGATGAACCCACTTATGGATGAAATATTTTTGCTGTTGTTAAATTCCATTGAATTGAATTTGTTCCAATTTTTATTGACCCAATGGACAAGAAAATAACACAGCAACCAGCACTGCTCCATTCTCAAAATATTTTTTATGTTTGAGAGTATTTTATAGTCAATGTTTTAAATTATCGCATTAAGAATCTTTATGTGTGTTTACAAGGTTGGGATTGAGATTAGGGTATGGCTGCTGCTCACAACAAGGTGTGAGCTGATTGGACTTGGCCTCATATTTAAAAGGCTTTTGGCCATGAGTATGGTGCTGTTTCTAGGTTGGGAACATGAGTGGAATGGCCAGATTCTGATAAGGTGTGTTTTCTGGTTTAAGGTTAATAGTAGGGTGTGGCTGCTACTTGAAACAGAGTGTGAGTTGATTGGATTTGGTCTTATATTTAAAAAGGCTTTTGTGGATCTCCTGAATAAAACAGGCTTGGAAGAAGGAGTGAGATATAGATAGATCGATAGATAGATAGATAGATAGATGATAGACAGACAGATAGATAGAAAGAAAATAGATCCAGAGATACAGAGATAGATAGAGATATATACATACACACATATATAGTAATATATATGTATTACTTTATAGGTATATGTATATATACTTTATATACACACATATATAACAGACATAAATATATCCATGCATGCATACATATATAAACACATATATATGCATACGTACATATGTATATATACCACTATATAAATATCACTGTATATATACACACCACTCTCTCTCTTTGTATATATATATATTTATATAGAGACACACACACACACACACACATATATATATATACACACCCACCAATAGATACCAGCAGGGCTTGCTTGCTCACTCACCTCTCTTTCTTTCTCTCTCAGAGATATATATTATATGCCATCAGATACACAAACACACACACACACACCCCAATATATATACACACACTTAGACACACATATAAATACATATATACATGTACGTATGCATATGCATATACATATCATATAATATAGGGAGCTCTAGTAGCCTAGTGGCAAGAATCTACACTGCAATCCCGAAGGCAAGTGGTTCAAGGCCACCAGCTGTTCCACGGAGAAGGATGGGAAACCTCTTCTTATGTGATTAATTGTCCCTGAAGACACACTAGAAGGTTAGCTATGGGAGGTTCCCACTCTAAGGTAAACAACAACACCTCATATATATTAGAGAGCTGTGGTGGCCAAGTGATAAGAAGCTGTTCTGAAATCGTGAAAGCATGTAGTTTGAATACACCAATTGTTCAGCAGGAGAAAATTGGACAATCTAATCTACTTCCATGTAATTCACTGCTTCTGAAATCCCACGGGTGGGTCAGCTATGGGTTGGTTATGACTCAAGAACACACAACAACAAATACATACACACACACACATAAACTCATATATATTATAATTTCTACTAACTTTTGCAGTTAGAAATGGATCAAACATGCAATCAAGATGCATTCATAATAATGGGCGACTTGAAGGCAAAAGTTGGAAATATGGAAGAAGGATCAGTAGCTGGAAAACACGGGCTTGGTGAGAGAAATGAAGCTGGAGATAGAATGATAGAGTTCTGCACATTCAATTATTTATTCACTGCAAATACGTTTTATAAGAAACATAAATGCAGGCTATTCACATGGATCTCACCTGATGGTAGGTATAGGAATCAAATCGATTACATTTGTGGAAAGACTTGCTGGAGAAGCTCAATATCAGCAGTGAAAACCAGGCCGGGTGCTGACTGTGAGACAGACCACCAACTACTCATATGCAAGTTCAAGCTGAAGTTGAGGAAAATTAAATCAAGTCTATGGGAACCAAGGTTTGACCTTAAGTCTATCTCACTTGAATTTCAAAACCTTCTCAGGAATAGGTTTGAGGCCTTGAGCACCAATGAGTGTAGACCAAATGAACTCTAGG
>NW_006399752.1:11525949-11530426 GCF_000299155.1 Elephantulus edwardii
ATCTCAATATCCTTGCTTCAAAGGAGTATTCTGACTGTACATACTCCAAGACAGATTTGTTTTTTCTTCTCCCAGTCCATGATACATTCTTCACCAACAATTTCATTCAAAGACACAAATTCTTCTTTGGGCTTCTTTGTTGGACTTTCACTCCAATATGAGACAATTAAAAATGCTGACTTTAGTATTCAAACATCTTTGTTTTTTAACATGATAAAGAACAATCACTTTCAATTATACAACAATTTGCATTATTGTGACATTTTTTCCCCTATTGCTTTGATTAAACAAATACGGGCATGCTGACCTACCTATGGTGCACAAGTGTTTTAAATACCAGAAGGGTTTTCTATGGTGGACAGATTTCAGTGTCACTTGCAGACTAAGTCAGACTAGGACATAGATCTGATCATACAATTTGGAAACGATGGACTATTAAACAATCTTATAAAGCAGTGGAATATTTTTCGATTCATTACTAAATTTGAGGTTTCAAGATTGGAATGAATTAAAAACACAACTGAGGATGTGTTGCAAAGATGTAATTTAAAGAACGAGGTGCACCTGATTCAAGACAAGAGTTTTTCTCATTGCTTCACATGCATTTGAAAGTTGGACAATTACTAAATATGGCCAAAGGAGAATCAATGTCTTTGAATTGTGGTGTTGGAGAAGAGTACTGAATATTCCTTGGCATGCCAAAAAAACAAATCTATCTCGGAGAATGTGCAATTAAGAGGCTCCATAGAGGCAAAGATGGAGACATTTTGTCTCAAATACTGTAAGTTGTCAGGAAGGGTCGGTTCTTATAAAAGACATCATTCTGGAAAACCATCAACAAGAAAGATTGAGCAGTGATTGTAGCAATGGGCTTGAGCATATCGGAAATGGCAAGACAAGGTTCAGATTTGTTGTTCACAAGGTATCTGTGAGTCATAGTCATCCTGCCAGCACCTAATAAAAATAACAGTGCTTAGTTCGCAGATCTTAGTGTCCCATTTCGACAATTTCCTGTGGCTTTTCACGTGTTTCTTTTAAATTAACCATCCTTCATACATTTAAGGTTCTGATTATTGATGAAAATTTGCCCCTATTTCTTTCTATTTCGAGTCAACAAATAAAGGTTTTAAAAGTTAAATCACTAAGGTCAAGTCTACTTTCTGTTAACTACAAATTTTAAAATACCTGTGACAAATTCAAAACATAACAAAGAATTTCAGTTGACATATATGAAATTATGTGCCTATTTATTTCCTCCCAAATAGTTAGTTTCTTAAACGCTGATAAATAAAAATCATTTGGAAATCTTTCACTTTAGGACCCTCCTACAGTCATTTGATGGGGAATAGAATCCAGGAGTTTGCTTTTAGAACTAGACATATAAATCATACTTGTACACAAGAAACTGTAATTGGGAATATTTGTCCTAGGCATTTTTCTCTTAAAACATATGGGATTCAATACTTAAATTTTAATGATTTTATAATGCTATAAGCAACATGGATACAGAAAATTTGACCCTATCATTATCCTTCTTGCTGCTATTTCTTGTTATGTGCCCTTGAGTCACTTGCAACTCATAGTAACCCTATGCACAATAGCTTGGAACCCCGCCCTATCCTGAACCAATTTCACTGTCTCTGATACCCTGCCCCCATTACCCCAGTTATTGTGCCAATTCATCTTATGTAGGGTCTTCCTTTCTTGCACCATTCCTCTGCCCTTCCAAGCACGATATCCTTCTCCAAGGACCTGTTCCTCTAGGAGGAATAGCTGGGATGTAGCTTCAAAATCCTTGCCTCCAAGGAGCGAGTTGGATTCACCCTCTCATGCACAGATCTGTTTGTTCTCCTTACAGTTCACAATATGTTCAATACTCTTCTTTAGCATCAGAACTCAAAAGCATTGTTTCTTCCTCTGTCATCCTTAGTCATTGTCCAGCTCTCTGATTCATAGCAAATAATTGTGAAAACATGGCCTAGAACATGACACCTTAGTCTCCAGAATGACATCCTTGATCTTCAGCACTCTAGAGAGGTCCCTGACAGCAGATTTTCCCAGTCTGTCTTTTAATTTTCTGACTGCTAATGCCAAGAGTGCTGATTGTGGAACCAAGTAAGCTGAAATAGTTAGTAATCTCAACTTTTCCTGCATCTATCATGAGACTGCCAATTGACCCAGTGATGAGAATCTGTCTTCTTGATGTTGAACTTGATTTAATATTGGAGACTGCAATCCTGGACCTGCTGAAGCAAATGTTTCACATCCTCCTCAGTTGTGATAAGCAAGGTTGTGTCATCTTCATAATGCAAGTTGTTGCTGAGTCTTCAATTCTGATGCCACATTCTTTCTCATAAAGTCTAGTCTCCTGAATGATCTGATCTGCATATAGAATGAAAAGTTATGGAGACAGGGTACATCCCTGAGGCACTTCTTTCCTGTTTTTGAACCATGCAGTGTTTCCTTGCTGGTTTTTGAAAATATGTATTTTCAAAAGGCATTAAATACCTATGCATATCAATGATAAATGAATTGTCTATGGCAGTTATTGCAAACTAATGCATAACTGTAGGAGGTGCTACCAACCAGCAGTTTAAACAAATGCTTTCTCCAAAATGTACCCTATGGAGCCTAACTAAATACATGTGTAAATGGTAGCAAAACAATAATTTTAAAATATTATTTTGGTGTTTTTATGTGCTATCAAATTGGAATTAACCAAAGCTGAATCTCCATTGGTTTTCAGAGTGTATAGATTACACAAAAGGGAAGATTGTCCACCTTGCTTCCATGCAGCAGACAGTGGGTTCAAACTTCATACCTTCAGGTTAGCAGCGCAACTTCTTACACAAAATACTATGTATGAAGGATAAAGTGATGTTATAGTATTTCTAGATTTTTTTTTACTTTCACATAATTTTGAAAAATAAACAGTTACCAAGATCCTCATTTACTGGGTTGTACTATGTGAAATTGCTAACAATGAATCAATACAAACAGCAGTTCTCTTGCTTCAGCTCAATATATACAAGAAACTATTTATCCTGCCAGTCTAGTTCCTTGATATTACATATAATTAATATATTTCTAATCTGGGGCTTTAAACAAAACCAAAAAGCATATGCTAAAGAATCACTTAATTGTATGTTATCACCAACCTTGCATTACACTTAATGCATAAACAAATACTACAATTTACAAAAAGTACAGTGCACAATTTGCAGTCAATATTAAGGACACATTTTTTTCATTTATAGACAGCTAATAAATATGTTCTCACCAGGAAATGTGTGCCATTGGCTCCATACTTTAAACTTGACAATCGCTATTTAATTTCTTAACCTATATAATATAGTGAACTCAATAGAGTTTTGGCAGTCTTTAGCATAAAGGTACTGTTACTAAAGCAGATGATTTCTGTTTAAATATTTTATAATTTTTTTCTTATGTTCTTTCCTTAATAGTTATATTTTTTTTGTCTATGTTTCTTTCTCTCTTGTTCTTTCTGACAGCTACTTATTCAGTATCTACTGTTTACCGTGTAAGCAGTGGGGATGCAAAGTTGAGTAAGGCAGATAATCTAGCTTTTGTGAAACTGATGTGTTTGTCACTTGTACTGCTAATACAAGAAAACCTTTGAAATCCAGAACCTCTGTAAGGCAGACCTGTCATAGAAGCAAAACAAATTTGTCTATTAAATGAGCAATAGAGAAGTGTTCAGATGATTCCATGCCTAAAAGAGAAATCTTGTTAAGACTTAAAAATCGAACAAGTCAGTCCTATAAAGTCCTTTTTTTCACAAATCTCATCCTACTTCCTCCTTCATCCTGACTGAACTTGGACTCATTCTAGTCCTGAGCTGCATCACTCAGAGGTGCACTTCTCAGTACTCACTGTGCTTTACCTGTCTACAGTGTCCATTCACACAAGACTTTCTGTAAACCTTTGGACAATCTTTCTTAAGATCCAACCTCAGTCTGCAAAATGCCCTTACATGGGTCATTCTTTCTTTCAGAACATGACTTTACAAAGCATACAACTCAACAAAGGAACTAGGTCTATATCGTATCTATAGGAAATACACACTTAGAGTGAAGAACTGGATTTCTGGTAAAATGTTTTGCTGCAAACTCATAACGACTCTATGTACGTTAGATTGGAAACCTACCTTGTCCTGAGCCAATCTCATCCTCTCTGACAGACCTAATTCCATTACTTCAGTCTCTGAGTCAAACCGTCTTATCCTGGGTCTTCCTCTCTTGCGCTGTCCATCCACCCTTCAAAGCAAGTTGCACTTCTCCAAGGACTGGTCCCTCCTGGCCACATGCCCAAAGTAAGTACGATGGAGCCTCAAACTCTTGCCTCCAAGGAGCAGCTCAGTTTCACCCACTCTAGGAAAGACCTGTTTGTTCTCCTGGCAGTCCACGGCATGTTCAACACTTTTCTCTAGCAGCACAGCTCAAAGGTATCATCCTTC
>NW_006399752.1:11533183-11533795 GCF_000299155.1 Elephantulus edwardii
GGGTAATCAGGATGGGTGTGTCAGATGCGGTGTGGTTGGCGCAGGATAGAGCAGGGTTTAGAGCTCTTGTGCATAGGGTCGCTATGAGTCGGAAACGACTCGATGGCGCATAACAACAACAACAACAGCAAATAGAGAGAAATTGCTATTTCTAGTAAGAGTGACTTCTATACAGCATGTTGTCGTTGTTGTTGTTATGTGCCGTCAAATCACATCCAAATAATTTCTATGATTACCCAAACACATAATTATCAGTAAAATATAAAAATAGAGTTAAGTTTATGTATCAATAAAATAGTTTTGTATTTATTATTGTGTATTTTGGTTTTATTAACTATCTATAACATTCTTGAAATTGTATGCTCTCATGTACTTGCTGTCTAAGATTTTGGAAACTTTTAAGTTAAAAAAATTAAATATAAGGTAGATAATAATAACTGGGTTTTACTAAATTCTATCTCAGGTAAACAATAACTAATATACAATTCTTTAACACTTGGGAAAAAATCAGGAAATTGCATCATCCTAGAACAAGTCTACATTCTAAAACAGAGTGAAAAAATGATATATTGTTTGTAGTAGGGTGTAGATTAGTTTTAAATGGCTAATCAG
>NW_006399752.1:11535400-11537348 GCF_000299155.1 Elephantulus edwardii
TGGTGAGCACATCCAGGGCAGCATCTGTTAGCTGAAATATGTCAATTGGTATACCATCTATTCCGGGGGCCTTAATTTTTGCCAATTCCTTCAAAGCAGCTTAAACCTCTGCCCTCATCACCATAGGCATTTGCTCAAATGCTATTTCATTAAATTTTTCTGTATCTGCCAATTCCTTTTTATACAATGACTCAGTATATTCCTTCCATCTTCTCTTGATACCTCCTGGATCATTTAGCATTCTGCCCAAAGGATCCTTGATTATAGCAACTCAAGGTTTGAATTTGTTCTTCAGTTCCTTGAGTTTAAGAAATGTTGAACGAGTTCAGCCCTTTTGATTTTCTGACTTCAACTCCTTGCACATTTCATTGTAATATCTTCTTTAGTGAACTGAATCAGATGAATGAAACATTTACAGGTAGTGCTCAATGTGTGATGGGTTTCTGTTCAAATAACTCTGATGAAGGTCAAGTAATTTTTGGTTTATAAGTTGTTGCTGCTATTGTTATTTTCTTTAATAAATAGAATTTCTATAAATACTACCATAATTTGTCATTACGTTTTAAAACTGTATCAAATATTTATGATGTTATTGTTGTTATTAGGTGCCGTCGAGTCACTTGCGACTCTTAACGATCCTATGTACATAAGTCCTAAACTCGGCTCTGTTCTGTGCCAATTACACTGTCTCTGACACTCCCATCCCAATTATCCCAGTCACTGAATCAATCCACCTCATAAAGGGTATTCCCCTCCTGCGCTGTCCTCCACCCTCCCAAACATGACATCCTCTCCAAGGACTAGCCCTTCCTTGCAACATGTCCAAAGCATGTCAGATAAAGCCTCAGAATCCTTGCCTCCAAGGAGAATACCGATTTAAACCTCTCTAGGATGAACTAGTACAGACTGAGAGTGGGGTGGAGCTTCCCGATTAAACAAGCGTGGAAGCAGAAGTGGCATCCACTTCCATAATAGCTTGCCTCCGGAAACCCTATTAACCTGGAGAGAGGATGAAAGGCACCCAAGCGTCGAGGACTCTCCTTCATAGGGTCGCTATGAGTCGCCTGCAACTCGAAGGCACTTAACAATAATAACATCGAGAGAGAGAGAGACAGAGAGAGAGAGAGAGTTCAGCTGTCCCAGTGAAGAGAGAACGGTGTGACCAAGACAAAGGTGGGTGACTTTTAGTTTGTGGCCCTCCGGACAGTCTTTCATTGTTTTTGTTCATATATTCCTCTAGGTCGTATAGCCCTGGTTTACAAGTTGCCGTCCCGTGGTCACTTGTGGTTGCTGTGAGGCTGAACACTGTGATACGGATGTGTCAAATGCATTAATGGTTGGCTACTCAGTGCGGACTGAGAGTGGGGTGGAGCTCCACGATTAAACAAGCGTGGAAGGAGGAGTGGTGTCCAATTCCATAATAGCTTGTCTCTGGAAACCCTATGAACCTGGAGAGAGGATGAAAGGCACACAAGCGTCGAGGACTCTCCTTCATAAGGTCACTATGAGTCACCTGCGACTCGACGGCACTTAACAACAACAACAACAGGATGAACTTGTTAGTTTTCTTACCAATTCATGGTACCTTCAATACTTTTCTCCAACACCATAGCTCAAAGGCATCAATTATCCGTCTATCCTCACTAGTCCTTGTCTAGCTCTGTGATGCATAAAAACTGATTGCAAAGACCATGGTCTGTATCAGGTGCACCTTATTATCCAGAGTGACACCGTTGCTCTTCAATACTTTGGAGAGGTCCCGAACAGCAGACTTTCCCATTGTAACACGTCTTTTAATTTCCTGGCTTCTGGTGTCAAGAGTGTTGACTGTGGAGCCAAGCAAACTAAAGCTATGAACAATCTCAATCTCTTCACCATCCATCCTATTGCTGCCAATTGGCCCAATGGTGAGAATCTTCGCTTTCTTGATATTGAGCCTCAATCCATA
>NW_006399752.1:11538932-11540709 GCF_000299155.1 Elephantulus edwardii
CATTTTGGTCTTCGCTTCCTCTTCTGTCTTTGCAGTGACCGTTTGCACTCTTCCTGGATGATACCCTTGATATCCTCCCACAACTCATCTGGTCTTCTCTCATTAGTGTTCAAGGCCTCAAACCTGTTCCTGAGATGGTTCTGAAATTCCGGGAAGTGCGTATGCCAGGGATGCATGGCTTTACAGATTCCTTGCTATTCCTACGCCGGACCACAGGCTATGACAGAGATGAAGGAGAATACCTTGTTGCATTTTGTCCACTAATAAGACTTCACCTAAAATGGCCTGCTTTTTGTCCTTTATATGTCTGCTTTACTCAGAGATGTGTTGTTTGAAAAAGAAAGCATAATGGACGAATGAAAGAGAGTCTGAGAGTACAGCAAAATGAACAATAAAATCTATTCCTGTCATCTATAATTTAGTCTTCTTTTGTCTGGATTATTTCAAGTATTCTTAACCTTACCACTAGTTGGTTTTGCATTATGGTGTTGGACAAGAGTACTGAACATACATTCCATGGACTGCCAAAAAAAAAACAAAGTTTGTCCTGGAGCAAGTGCAGCCAGAGTTCTTCATAGAAGCAAGGGTGGAGGAACATTGTATGTTATACATTGGGCATATTGTGAGGTGGGACTAGTCCTTGGAAAAAGATCCTGTGAAAGGTGGACTGCCAAAAAATGAGGAAGACTTCCAACAAGATGAATGCATGCAGTGACTGTAACAGTGGACTCCAGCATACCTGAAATTGTAAGGATGGTCATAGGGGAAGGTTGAGATCTATTGTTTGTAGAGTAGCTTTGAGTCATTGTTGACTTGATAGCACCTACAAACATTTACAATCTAACTTCCTAGCAACCAGTTATTATCTCCTTCCAATTTTCAAGGAGAATCAGAATGACACTTTGAAAAGGGAAACATGATCATCTCAGCAATGTTCTCTTCTCCTTCCTTTTGGTTTTAGTATTCAGGGATAGAAAAGGAGGAAGGGATCAGATATTGCAAAGCTCTGTCTCCCACATCTTGGATTTTACTGAAAAGACCCTGAGAGCAGTAATGTAGCATTGATTACAAGAAGATGACTAAGTTTAGCTTGATGCTGTCTGGGCTGCAGCTATGTTGCCTCTTAGTTGCCCAAATAGAACTTGTTTATTTCTAATAGCCCATGATCTTAGTGGTTCACACTTATTTTGTCATCCAGTTAATGCCTCTTAAGCTCACAAACTTAAGACGTTCTCTTTGCCTCCCTTTCCTATCTATGTTGTCCTTATTGTAGTTGTTAGGTACCATCAAGCCTACTAGGACTTGTAGTGACCCTATGAACAGTGAACCTGGACCCTACCTTTCCCATCATTATCGTCATCTCAGACTAACACCAAAGGCAGTAGTAGCTTTTATTTTGAAATAAAAAAGAATAATGACATGTTACTACAATTGTAGTTTAAATTCATTTTTACGATTTCCGACTAACGATCTATAATTTCATTAAAGCATGTCATTATATTCCCAATTATCAGCATGGTGCATGCAATAAACTACAACATAAAAAAAATTGTTGAAGATGTGCATAAAAGCCCATATGAATGGATCGCCAAAATAATGTGAAACATGAAATTGAATTTTATTAAGAATGTGAAATTTTATGAGTGGTGCAATCTAATTAGTAAAAAAGTATATTAAAGATATTTCTAAGCCAAAGTTATGGTAGTAGTAACACTGTGTGACCATCCAGGTTATTCTTTCATAATTTTCTGTAGAAAAGTTGAATGTTGTTGTTGTT
>NW_006399752.1:11544945-11555992 GCF_000299155.1 Elephantulus edwardii
CTTGAAAAGTTGAATAGTACATTAAAAAAACAACATTTCTAAAAATATACCCTTTAAATAAAAGTTACAATGGTTTCCTCAAGTTTGTTTTCTCTTCTCCAATTATTTAAACACTCCTTAAATCCTCAAAAATATGTAGAAGATAAAAAAAGTAAAATAATTCTGAACCTTCTTTCAAAATATGCCTCTGAATATTCC
Organism: Elephantulus edwardii; assembly: GCF_000299155.1. Classification (NCBI taxonomy): domain Eukaryota; kingdom Metazoa; phylum Chordata; class Mammalia; order Macroscelidea; family Macroscelididae; genus Elephantulus; species Elephantulus edwardii. The sequence continues at coordinate 11,545,144 of NW_006399752.1, forward strand.
CTATCAATGCAATATCTCAAAATAGATTTATTCTCATAGCTTTTGTGTAGTGTAAATATCCTCAATATTTGACTATGCTTAAGCATTTATTTGGCATCATTACATGAACAGTTAAAGTATGATTCTAGCCAAATATTTCCTCAAAATGTTACTAAGCCCCAGAGTTTGCATTTCATTTCCATAGAGTACTGAATGAGAAATTAAGATATAACAGAGAAAGACTAGATTAATGAGGTATACATTTAATGGACTGACACAGACATCTATACAGAGATTAAATGTGTCTATAATGTCTGTGGTGTCTAATGTGTCCGTGGTGATAGGTGAAATCTGCAGTTGGCCTGGAGGCAGCTGTGCAATGGCTCCACTCTAAAAGCCTGCTTTTTCCCATTTGATGGGGGTCACATAAGGGAAGTCTTGGTTTGTGTTTTTTCTGTGTTTCGCTTGGGTCATTAGTAATGCAATCAATATTGAAAGCTATATTCTTTGATGCTGGGTTGTGTTAGTGTTTTTTCTCCCCTCCATAAGCAGGTGTCAGTTAGCCTGGACTTTTGCCCTAGTCAACAAGGACCCACGGGTGTAACATAGTCAGCAGCATTTGCTGGGGATGTCTTTAAAATTCCATAGAGCCCTCAGGCCTGCAGCCTTTCAGCCAAATGTATCAATATGAGAATAAACATTCTTTAAGTGGTACAGTAGTCGTTTGTCCATTTGCTGTATTAAATAATTTTGATTGATTGAAGTTGCCAATCAATGTGCCATGTTGTTGTTGTTGTTATGTGCCTTCAAGTCCTTTGCGACTCATAGCGACCCTATGCACAACAGCCCTAAACCCTGCTCTGTCCTGTGCCAACCGCACCGCCTCTGACACACCCATCCCGATTACCCCAGTCACTGAATCAATCCATCTCATAGAGGGTCTTCCCCTCCTTTGCTGTCCCTCCACCCTCCCAAGCATGATGTCCCTCTCCAAGTACCCGTCCCTCCTGGCAACATGTCCAAAGTATGTCAGACGAAGCCCCAGAATCCTTGCCTCCAAGGAGTAGCTTGGTTTAATCCTCTCAAAGATGAATCTGTTTGTTTTCCTGGCAGTCCATGGTACATAGCTGTGTCAAGTACCATGATGGTTACCCATAATAGACAGTGTTAGGAGGAGCTTCCAGATTGATTCAGGATTGGAAGCAGGAGTGGCATCCACTTCCTAAACCAGATAGATGCCTCTGGAAACTCTATAAACTCTATAAACAAAGAAATGATGTTAATTATAGAACAGCATTCAGATCTTTTGTTCAACGGGTCATTATGAGTCGTATTCAACCCAATGACACTTAAGCTAAGTGAGACTAGTATTATATTTTGGAGAGACATTCTTCTTCTTTATATATTACTCCTTGTCAATTTGCTATACCAAGGAAGTCTAGGTTTGTGCCATTGGGGTGTCAAACACCATCTTGGTTTACCAATGTGGACAGTGTTTGGTGGAGCTCCCAGTTGTAGACAGGTTTGGAAGCAGGAGTGGCATCAAATTCCTAAACAACATACCTATGAAAACTCTAAGAGCTTGGAGAAACTACAATAGTTATAGTAATGAAGGTATTAGGTCTCTTGTTCATAGAATCACTGAGTCATGCTTGGCTTGATGGCAATCAACAACAACAAAATGTCTGGGAGCTGTGGTGACTCAGGGGTAGAATTTTTTCCTTTGATGCAGGAGACTTTGGAGTGGAGGCTTGCATATTGCTGTTGCTAATGAATATCTTTGACTGCTTTTAACAACCGTACCCACATAATATCTATGAACAAATCCTGTCCACTAACATTTACCCTCCATCCATTTAAGCCAAATTCACAGATAATTACCTTAGTGGCCGGTTATTGGTAAAGGGCATCATGCTTGAAATGTGAATACTCTAGGCTTTCACAGTATGACAGGACCCATATCTCAGATACCAATAAAATTTGGTAATCTACTCCACTGAAAAAAACAGACATTGCCTAAATGTTAGCTAATATGAAGTTCAAAAGAGTTTTAAATGAGTAACAAATTTTTTGTTTTATCATATTTCCAGGCCTTTCTGTTGAGACATTACAAACATAGATTTTGCCATCACCATGGCTATGTAACTAAAAGGAAAATATAGGAATGTCTGGGATAACAAACACCTGACTCATGGTGAGCTCTAAGTTAAAGTTACCATTTCCATTCATACGGGGGAAAAATCAACTGAAGAAATAAGTCCCTAAAAAAGCAAGCATTCATGTGAAATTCAGATGGTGACCTGGAAAAGGAGCTGTGTTACTAACATCCAAGGTAAGTGGGTAAAGGGGTAGAGAGCTCAGTGTGGACAGAAATGAGGAGGAGTCAGAGGGCACATTGAACACGTGGAGGGAAGACTCTCAGTGAACCCTATACCCAGCAGATATGAGTAACTACGAATCCTCGAAGTCTGCGGGTCAATGCCACCTTTAAATTTTGGAGTTCCGAGGGCAGTGTGTGGACAGAACTTAGGAGGATCAGCGGGTACACAGCAGGCATAGAGGGAAATCTCTCAGTGATCCCTACACCACACAAGTACGAGTGTTTCAAGTCCTCATTTTCAGTAAGCGAGATTATGTTATCTGCTTAATGCCGGTTATTGATGAGTCTTCCTCTGATCCAGATGACACATTATTCTTCAGAGTCCGGCTTCTTGAATAATTTGCTCAGCATATAGACTGAGTAGGAATTGAGAGAGGACATAACCCTAATATTAACACATCGTCCTTAATTTTAAACCATGTAGTGTTCCCTTGCTCTGTTCACAGAACTGCCTTTTAGTCTAGGTATAGGTTTCTCACAGGCACAATTATGCATTCTGGTGTGTTATTATTCCCAATGTCAACTATAATTTGTTATGATCCACACAGTCAAATTCCTTTGCACAGTCAATAAAGCATAAATAGACATTCTTCTGAAATTCTTTATTTTCAACTAGGATTCATCTGACATCAGAAATTTTATCTCTGGTGCTATGGCTTCTTCTAAATCCTGGTTCAACTAACAGATATAAGCCTGCATGGGCTCACCAGTCTATGCCAGGAAATTTGGAGGACAACTGTCTGGCTGACTGGAAGAGATCCATATTTGTTCCCGATGGCAGCAAGCTACAAAAATTAAAACTAAATGGAATATGCTGTTGGGTACTGTCGAGTTGGAACCAACTCATAGCTGATCTTCTGATGGGTTTTCAGAAGCATTTAAGTGCACAGGAGAAGATTGCCCATCCTTCTTCCATGAGCAGTTGGTGGATTCAAATTGCATGCCTTTGGGATTGAAATGCATCTTCCTTCCACTAGGCCAACAGTACTCCCTAAATAAAATATAGACTTTAAATAAAATGCATTACAGATATTCTAGTAGTAAGTTCAAATAAATTATTAACAACAGCTTTCAAATTTCTCCTTGGAAATTTGGGAACTGGACAGGGAAGGATAACATAGGACCAGAAGTCCATTTAAAGAAAAAGAAGAAAGATATCTCATTTACAGTGAACTGGTAACATTAAGGTATAAGGTAGGAACCAATCAAGACCTGGACTTGACTAAATCAGATTACCAAACAAAAACAATCTCTTTTTAATTCAGAGAAAGTGAAAGTCTAGAGAAATAAATTGTTTTTCTCAGTCACCCAATCAATTAACATCATCACCAAAAACTTCAAGCTACTTAGAAATAGGAAACAGCCTTGGCTTCTTTTTCTCTGACTCCTTAGTTCTTTGATGAATTCCTATTCCTGATCCTAAATTACCAAATAACCCAATCAGTGAATGCTAACTGACTGATTTATGAATAACGCATTGAACATGTGAGTGAAAGAACAGTAGAAACCGGCGGGGGGTGCTGGAAAATCTATGCATATCTTGATTTTCACCTAGCATTTCTAATTTGTATTTCTATTGTGCACCCAGGATTGACCTAAAGACTCTCTAAATATTTTCCTGCCTTATCCATCTTCAAGTTTCCCTTTAGTCAATGTACAAAACCTAAGCAGTAGTGGAAAACAAACATATGTAACAGAATATTGTTTTTTTATTCTGAACAAAGAGCAACATTGATAAATATATCCAATAAAGTACTGATGAATGGAAGGAAAAAAATGTTCAAACAGAGTTCGGATTCATTGAGAAGAGAGAAGTCCTACTGTGTTGATTTACTTTACCAAATGCCTCATGTAGCTGTTGGATTCAGTCCATTTATCTAGTCCTCCAGAGCTGTGCTCAAGTTAAGCAATCTCACAAGGGGAAAAGAAAAAAAAAAGATTTTTCTTCAAACTCCCTACATGATTTTCCTAGTGTGAAAGGACTTATTAATGGAAAAGTAAATTCTAAAAGCAGTTCTTAGCACTGGATAGAAGCCTACATTATGAGCCAAAGGCAGCTTTATTCCTCAGCATGCCTAAATATACCTGTGAGGATTGGAAAAAGTTGTCACTGAATTACTGCTCATGCAGAAGAGAGAAAATTAAATGGGAAACTATTTAAGGAAAATTACAACTAATAGAAACATCAAATTTACAAAGTCACTGCTCTGCTTCAGAAATCCTTTAGTGTCTCTTAGGTCTTAAAGCAATCCCTCTCCCCACCTCCCCAATGAGTTTGGATATGTTTCAGTGCCCATTTGTACACTCTTGCTGCTTCTTTGGAGAAAGAGAGAGAAGAATGGTTATCTGCAAGAGTTGTTGTGTCCCTCTTTGCTAAGCTTTTCTCTCTGTAATTGCTATGTTTAATAAAGCTTTGTAAGTTTTTTAAAACTTTATTAAGTAAAGTATCATACAGATAGTTCTTGTCAGTTGTCATAAAGAAGGAACAAAAGCTTTATACTCAAACTGAGTATCTTATAGTAAGATCAATGAAGGTACCCCCATTTATGTGTAAGTGTGTGTATACTTGTTGTTGTTCTTTGTTGCTATGTGCCATCAAGTCCAAACCATTCATAGTTAATCCTCCAGTAGGTTTTCAGCGGTAGTAGCTTAGGAGATGACTGCTCACCTCTTCCCATGTATCAGATGGTGGATTAGGACCATTTGGTGTAGTAGTGCAACATTTTACCCACGAGGGTAAATATAGGCATGGTGGCCTAGGAGCAAGAATCTGCACAGCATTGCAAACCAAAAAGTACACAGTTTGAGGCCACTAGTTGCTCCATTGGAGAAAGAGGGACAATCTCCCCTTGAGTGATTAACTGCCTCTGAAAACCCACTGGAGAGTCAGCATGTCCAGTTCTGACTGTATGGTACACAGCAACAACAAAGTCCCTACAGCTGTTCCTACTACAATTAGCATTTTGCTTATAGAGTGCATACCATCTTTTTATGCAAAACAATAAATATGGTGTGAATTTTTTGCAAACTGTGTTGTCTTGCTTATCTACTGTTGTTATAGCAGAGATATCACAAGTAGATATATTAAACAAATAATGTTTTATTTCCTTATAGTTTTAGAGGCTAGAAGTCCAAATTTGGGGACAAAGTGTAGCAGAAGGCCTTCTCTTTCAGTTGTTTGTGGAAGGAAGTCTTTGTTTCTCTCAGCATCTATAGGCCTGCCATCTATAGTAGACAAAGTTGTTGACAATTTCAATCTTTTCTCCATCTATCATGATGTTGCTTATAAGTACGGGGGGGGGGGATTGTTTTCTTGAAGTTGAGATGTAACCCATATTAAAGGTTGTATTCTTTTATCTTCTTCAGCAAGTACTTCAAAAGGCATTATAGACCACTCTAAAGGAAATCCCCTCTCTTATTAGACCAAGAGTGTGACCTCATTAAAAGTATTACATCTTACCCTAATCCCTTAAACAAATTGGCTGATCCCATCCCAGATCATATCCTAGAAATGAATGCATCATTTAATAATTGTCTCTAATTCTGCTTCTTTAAAATAATATAATTTAGGATTTACAACATAAAATAATTATACTATGATAAGAGCCATGGCTTAGCAAGATTGACACATATTTTTAAGCTGATAAAATTAATCCTTAATACAAAATTTCCTCCTATAATTCTGTGACCACGTATTCTGTTTGGTTTTTGTTGGTTTTGTTGTTTTGAATATGATACTGTAAAAATTAAGCAAACAAACAAACAAATAAAAAATCCGGGAATTCTAGTGGCCTTACTGGAAAAGGTGCAGACAGAGCATTCCGTGGAGGCAAGAAAGGTGAAGCTTCCTTTCTCCTGGTATTGACATGTTGGTAGGAGAGGCTATTCCTTGGAAAGGGATATAATGCTTAGAAAGGTGGAGGGTTAGAGCAAAACACTCAGTGAGATGGACTGACACACTGACTATAGCAATGGGCTCAGGTGTATTAGAGATGATGAAGACAGAACAAGATAAGACAGGATTCAAGTCTGTTGCTTATAAGATCATTATGAGTCATACTCAACTCAATAGCATCTCTAACAACAACAACTACTAGTGGCCTAATCTATAGAAAGTTACACTGTAACCTTAAGGTAGTGACTCAAACCCACCAGCTATTCTGAGGCAGAAAAATGAGCAATTTCCACCCATGTGGTTTATAGCAGCTGGGAAAAGTACTGAAAGGACAGTTACGAGTCATTTTGGCTCTAACAGGAGAAAGTTTAAATTTGAGATTCTTTTAAAGTAAAATATTTAGTAAACCACACTTTAAAAACATGCCTGGATGAAGGTGTTGTTATTGTAGTTGTTCAATATCATCAAGTTAGAACCAACCTGTAGCTGACCCTCAGCAGGTTTTCTGGGGCAGTAAATTTCATGGGAGGAAATTATATATCTTTCTCACTTGGAGAAGCTGGTGGATTCAAACTGCATGCCTTTGGGATTGCACTGCTGTTTCTTACCACCGTGCCATCAGAGTTCCCCTGATGGAGGTGCACTTGAAAGGAGAACAAGTGCCATACTTGTGTAAAATGTATCAGTCTAATCCTGATGTGGATGGTTTATTGTCACTATTAATACAACCTAATTGCTCTTCATCATCTTCAGAACAATGGTTCCATAAAGGAATAGCTTTCTTCTAAATGGCAAAATTATACTCACATACAAAATGTTCAAGAATTTTGTGAAATACTTCAACAACATATATACTTACTTGTAATCAAAACTATAGCTGAAGGTCAAGTGAAAATAGATTCAGTCAGTTGGAAACATACTTTATTTAAATTTTTAATGATTTTTTTAAACTTGATAAAATATACACAAAGGGATAGACAAGGTAGCTAAGTAGGGATTGGTCACAGGGAAAGGATATAACAGGCTGAAGCTTATGAAAACTTTACTAAGGCAAGTTTCAATTCCACCTCTGATAATTTGTGTATGCATGTCTTTGAATACATGTCATAACCTCTCTGAGCTTTAGTTTCTTTAATTGATGATGTTAAGGAGAATAACAAGCAAGATGATGAATGTAGGTGGAAGATTTAATATAGTGCTGCCATATAAAATGTACTCAGTAAATTCTTCACATCTGTTTTGATGCTGATTTTGTAAATTTACTGGCATTTTTGACACAGTGATAAGAATATATCCTTCATTGCCTCTTCTTCTGGACTCGACAAAAAGAATATAGCATCAGGATTAGAGGAAGACCCTTAAATAATCTGAATTATGCAGATACACCACCTTGCTTGCTGAAAATGAAGAGGACTTGAAACTCTTGCTGCAGAAGATCAAGGAAAAAGCCTTCAATAAAGATTGCATCTCAATGTCAAGAAAACAAGACATTTTCACCGCTGGACCAAAGTCAACATTATGATAGATGGAGAAAAAATTGAAATAATGAATAACTTCACCTTACTTGTGTGTTGGATCAACAATAAACACCCTTGGTATCAGCAGTCAGGTAATGCTATTACAATAGGAAAGTCTGAATTCAGGGATCTTTCCAAATTATTGAGGACTAATGATGTCAGTTTGAGGACTAAGATGTGCCTGATTAAAGTCATGATCTTTTCATTCATTTGCTATGCATCTCAGGGCAGGATAAATAATAATGATGGAAAAAAATATGAATGCCTTTGATCTGTGGTGATGGAGAAGAGTAATGACTATTCCATTGACTATTAACCAACAAACAAACAAATATGTCTTAGAATAGGTGCAGCCAGACTGCTGCTTAGAGACAAAGATGATAAAGCTGTGTGGATCACAACAGATAGTGGTTAACCTTGAGGAGAATGGGAATCTCAGAACACTCAATTGTACTTAGGAAAAACTGTGAACCAGGATACAGTCCTCAGGACAATGTGAGGAAATCCGGAAAGGGGTGTGTCAGGAATGTGTTCTGTCTCCATATATTTGTAATCTATATGCAGAACAGATCATTCAGGAGGCTGGGCCTTATGAGGAGGAATATGGGATCAGGATTAGAGGAAGATTCATCAACAACTTACGTTATGCAGATGACACAACCTTGCTTGCTGAAAACTTAGGAGGACCTGAAACGTTTGCTGCAGGTCAAGGACTGTAGTTTTCACTATGAATTGAAGCTCAACATCAAGAAGACAAAGATTCTCACCAGTGGGCCAACTGGCAGCACCATGATAGATGGGGAAGAGAATTTACGTTTCTAACAATTAAAGTTTTCTCAGGTCCACAATCAACCCTCTTGGCACCAGTAGTCAAAATGTGAATTGTGATGGGAAAATCTGCTGTTAGAGACCTCTGCAAAGTATAGAGAAGCAATGTTGTTAGGCTAGAGAATAAGGTGCACCTGATTCAGGCCAAGAGTTTTGATACCGTAGCCTGCCAAGAAAATAAATAGTTCTGTCTTGCATAGGGTGGATTTTGTCTTGGAGGCTAGGATTTTGAATCTTTGTCTCACATACTTTGGGCTCATAGCCAGGACAGACCAGACCATGGAGAAGGATATCACGCTTGGAAGTGTGGAGGGACAGTGCAGGAAAGGAAGACCCCAGATGAGATTGACTGATACAGTAACTGGGGCAATGGAGATAGGTGTGTCAGTGAATAAGACTGCCTCAAGACAGTGCAGAGTTCAGAGCTGTTGTATGTAGTTTCATTATTAGTCTCAGGCAATTGGATGGCACATAACAAATTGACACGGTGATTTCTGCAACGATTTCAAGTGTGTCAGAGATTGTGAGGATGGCACAGGATAGGACAGGGTTCAGATTTGTTGTTCATTGTGTCACTACGTGTCATACTAGACTCAATGGCACCTAACAACATTAATAAGCTGTTAGGATATAATTTTAAACTTCCGAATTAATGAGTTAAACGTCAAAGTCAGTTGTTAAAATTAAAGCTGGTTCCAGACTTAAAAGTTTCTCAAGGTCTTTAACTGAGAGTCTCAGGCTGAATAAATCTGACTGATTTTATTTGGAAAAGCATATACTAGACAGGGGAGCAGGCAAAGATGGTGTGTTCTGCACAACTAGAGCCCCTGGTGCTATCAAATGTTAGACAGTAGATGACAGTGTATGAGAGCAGAAAGGAATTAGAAGGACGAGTCAAACGCTGTCCTGTTAATAGTTCAAAGTAGGGCCTCTGTTGAATATAACTATTCTCTGTTAATGCTTTCTCAATCTATTGATTCAGCACACACATTTTTAATGAAAGCATATTAGGTGTCAAATACTATATTAGCATCTGAGACTAAGACATGCCCCTTGTCTACCAACACACATTGTTGTTGCTGTGTACTATCAAGCCAGGACCAACCCATAGCTGACCCTCCAGTGTGTTTTCAGAGGCACTTAATCACATTGGCGGAAATTGCCCATCTTTCTTCTATCTACACAACAACTGGTGGATACAATATGTGTGCCTTTGAGGATGCAGGAAATTTTTTTAAATTTTTTTTTATCACTAGGCTGCCAGAGCTCCCTATAAATTCATTTGATAGTAATATAGTTCTCTTGAGCTGCCATGTTGTTTTGGAGAGTGTATATGGATGAGAAAATAGACAAACGAAATTAGTTGCCCTGGAAATGAAATTTAGGGGAGGGTGGTGACAGGTTTCAGCATGCTGTAATTATGGGGAAGAAACAGATCAGCCCAAACACTTTGTATAACATCAGCACACATTTTAATTGTCAGCTTCAGTGTCCATCTGACCCTGTGGACGCTGAGCCCCTAGAGGGCCTACCCTGTGCTTGCTTATTTTGATTATTGAATACCTAAAGCAGTATTTGTATGTAAGAAAGGCTTGTGTTTTATTCAGGGAATTACAAGGCAATCTGTTAAACATTTTTTGTTTTCTTATTTAGAATTGAAAAACATTAAAAATGACAATGACCAATAGTATGTTTGTGAAGAGTGATACAAATAAGGGAGTGATAATTAATATATTGTCAAGAAATATGCAGGTAAAGAAGAAAGTATGAAAGCAACCAATTTTGAAACCAGAACTATTATCACCTTGTAATTGAAATATGAGAGTGCCAACATTGGATATGCATGCTCATTTAGGATGCAAAGCAATACAGAAGAACATGTTAGAACTTCTTTCTCAGGGCTGTGTAATTAAAACAAATGAGTTTCCATTCACACAAATCCTGCCCAAGTTATTTCAGAAGGGTCTATTTAGAAGAAAAATGGATATGTTAATGTGTTGCAAGCACCAAAGATATGAAATGAGCATGCATGCATTTCCTCAGTGATGGTTTTATTTTTTATAAAGGACCAAGGTTAAAGAAAACAAAAGGGGAGGGGGACCACAGACAGAAGACAAAGAACTGAAGGCAGAGAGTTTTTTCATCTTCAAAACCATTAGAGCAATGAATGACCTTTCCGATACCAGCTTACCAAGATTGCTTTTGACCAATATAAAGAAAACAAAAAATTTCCTCCTCTCATTCATCAAC
>NW_006399752.1:11563893-11572562 GCF_000299155.1 Elephantulus edwardii
ATGTTGTAAGGAGAGACAGGTCTTTAGAGAGGGACATCATGCTGGGTAGAGTGGAGCGACAGCGCAGGAGAGGAAGGCTCTCTATGAGGTGGATTGATTCATTGACTGGGGTACTCGGGATGGGTGTGTCAGGGGCAATGAGATTGGCACAGGATAGAGCAGGGCTTAGGGCTGTTGTACATAGGGTCGCTATGAGTCACAAATGACTCGACGGCACGTAACAACAACAACATAAACTAACAGAAGTTAAGGTAATAACCTCAAAGTCATACAGGAGTGTGTGCCAGAGCCCAGAATCCAATAGTCTCTAGCGGCCTCAGAGTATTCCATTTTGCCTTAGTTTCCTAGAGCTGCTGTAAATGAAATACATAAAGGAATAGTTGTAAAAAACAGCAAAGTATTTATTCATAGTTCAAGAGGCTAGGTATCTGAATTCTAGGCACTGACTTTAAGTGATGGCTCTTTCTTTGTTGTTTCTGGGATATTTATTTATTTTTTTTTAAGATTCTGCTGCCTTACCCTTTCTTGGTCCCTTGGCAATATTTATGAGGCATCTGTCTTTTCCAGGAGGTATATACTTGCTTATTTCAGTATCTATACTGTTTCATGTAATTCAGAAATAGTTATAATTTACATATACCCCCCTTTCATGCTGTTGTTAAGTGCTGTCGAGTCATAGATGATTCATAGTGACCCTGTGAATAAAAGACCTGAACACTGTATAACTTTTACCATTTCTCCAAGTCCATAGAGTTTCCAGAGGCAGGCTATTTCGGAAGTAGATGCCACTCCTGCTTCCAAGCTTTTTTTTGATTGGGGAGCTCTACCAAACAATGTCCAGCATGGGTAAATATATTGCATTTGACACATCATTTTCACAGTGTTTAGCATCACAGCAACCACAAGTTACCTCTGTACAGCAAATGGGTAGACCAGTGCTATACCACTTAGAAGGATGTTTGATCAAAAACAATTAAAACCAGGCCTGAGGGCCACAGATTAAAATCACCCACTTTTGGCTTGGTAGCAGAACTTTCTATCTACTAAGCCCATGGAGCTCTCACGTTGTTGTTGTTGATGATGTTGTTGTTGTTAAGTGCCATTGAGTCATAGACGACTCATAGCGACCCTATGAATGAAAGATCTGCACATGTATAACTTTTAGCGTTTCTCCAAGTTCACAGAGTTTCTGGATGTCTTTAATAACATAGCAGAGACATCCAATTGCCAAATGGGATTCCATGCACAGGTACAGGGTTCAGAATTCCCATACATATTCTGAGAGGACATGATTCGATCCATAACCACCCTGTGGTCTACTATTTTGTGTAGTGCTCCTGAAAGTAGTTTCAAATCCTAAAATACTGGATAATTTATTGCAATTGGAAACATTTCTTTTTTCCTCCCTGTAAATCTATTTCCTCTGCCTGCTGAAGTCAAAGGGAAGAGAAGCATCTTCCTGTAGTAGTCAAGGTAAGAAGTGCCTTACTGCTAGATCTAAGAAATAAGAGCTTAGAGAAAATAATGGACAGTGTTTATCAGTTAAGTGGACAAACTAAGTCTGGAGATGGGAACAGTTGATATTAAAAACAGAAATAAAAGAAATGGAGTTGGCTCAAGGGAAAGTAATGATTTCAGTATTACACAGGCATACTTGATTAATGAGCTTTTTTACTACATAAAAATCAAAATCTACTTGGAGAAACTCAAAATCATCTTTCCTTTCACTTAACCTTTACAACAAATGAATTCTTTTCTTGAACTGCTGTTTTAAAGGAAGATAAAACTTTTATATTTTCAAAATCTAAAATATTGCATAGCTGATTCCAAGTTGATAATCAACATGAAATGGAAAATGAGCCTACTACTTTCAGAAAAATAAATCATACTGAATATTGTATTATCCCTCTGAGAAAGAAAAAAAAAACACCTCGCAAAATTACTCATCATACCAATGAGAAATTATCTCATTTTACTGAGAAAAGTTCTTGCATTTTAACTTCTTGGCAGTCACAAACAGAAAAGACTTCGAATAATGTCTCGTCTAAAAATGTAGTATACACAGTGACTATATTGCAACACTTACAATAATTGAAAATCCTATATCTAGCCACAGATGTGATACCTCATTTGTTATACATGAAATTCTATGAATTCTATGAATATAGTAATAGTATAAAATAAAACACAATTTTAGGAATATCCAAGGTAGACCATTGGTTTTAAAATTTGGCATAACCTAGCTTCTACTCATAGGTAGTATTGCTGATATTTAGATCTTATTCTTTAGTCTCAAAAGTAAAATTCTTTTGGTTCTGATGATATTTCAGTTCTTAAGTAATGCATGTCATTAAAGTTCCAAATCTCCCTGCCTGCTCCAATACCATTTTGTTCCTTTCAAACGATTGGTGTGAAAATCCAAAATGAAGTGCTACTGTTTTAATTGTATTCTCCAGTGGAATGATTTTCATCATAATCGACTCAGATAATGACTTTTATACTTGATATGCAATGAGCATATATGCCTCTTTTACCTTATATTTCTCACTTCAGTGGATTGTCGTGTAGAACTATGCTGACTAAAATATACACAACAGAATTTAAAGCTCAGCATGCCATATTCTGTACAGCATAAAAAAATATTTCTAGAAATATGGTGGCAATAGCATTTCTTTGGCAAAGGCTAAATGAACTATGTTTTACATAATAAAGAAAAGAACTATCTTAGTTACTAATGTTACTGTACCAGAAATATCATACTTAGTGGTTTTTAAGAATAAAAACTAATTTATTCAGACCTGAGGAGGGAAGATGCCCAAATTCAGGAACCAGCTTTACAGAGGTCCTTTCTTTCCATTGTTCCAGTAATGCCTTGGTGTTTCTGGTTATTCCTTCATATATGCCATTCTCCTGTGTGTGTTTATTATGATCTACTTAATTAAGAAGTAATTAAATTTAACAATGAAATACTCTTTACTTGCTGGGCTCTTTACTTTAGAGTAGCATCAGTATGGAAGTCAGCCTTTTCAATAAGACAGCCCCTTGCTATTGGTTTGTGGCCCTTGACCCTTGTGTGAAACATCAGCATCGGAGATAGAGCTGACACAGCACTGTGACTTTAATATACACATCTTGAATCTTACTGCACTGTGTCAGTTATTGTTCTTAGCCAGAATGCTTCAACACTCCTGGGGACGCCATCCTGTGATGCCATGAAGCCTTCAAGTGAATTCAACAACATATTTTTATGCTTGATTTGCTGTTAAAGATACAATATTTACCTGTCAATTTGTTAATCTGGGGAAATGATTTGCATCTTGTTAATTACTTTATAATTTAAGTAACTATATTTTTGCTTGTTTATGATTGTTCTTATTAGTATAGGCACTTAACTGTCATTTGTTGAACTGTATGACTTGTTGATTGCTGTGCTTCTAAAAGTGATATCACTGGTGTGTCAAAAGGCAGAAGGGTCACCTATGGTGGACAGGTCTTAGTAGAGCTCCCAGATTAAGACAAACTAGAAAACAGGATTGTTTTTGTTAAGAAATAAAACTTATCAAATGGGAAAATGACAATTTCTTTAACAAATGGTGCTGACAAAACTGGTCTGCTACCTGCAGAAAGCTGGAACAGGGTCCACATCTCACACCATACACAAAAATCAAAACAAAGTAGATCAAAGACATAGGAGTAAAGTCCCAAATGATAAAGTTCATAAGAGACAAACTGGCATCAATTTTAGAAGGCCTAGTCTCTTGTATAAAAAATACTACCAAATACAACCAGAAATGCACAATCTAAAGAAGACAAATTTGAGGAATGGGACTTTCTAAAACTTAAATCCCTCTGTGCATCAAAAACTTTTCCCAAAAAGGTGAAAAGGAAACTTACCTACTGGGAACAATCATTTGGTAATTCTAGCTCAAACAAGAGTTTCATAATGAAAGTTTATAGAATATTCCAGGACCTCCACAAGGAAAAGACTGATAACAATTACAAAATAAGCAAAAGACATGAAAAGAATCTTAACAGAGGAAGATATTCAAATGGCCAACAGATATATGAAGAAATTATCAAAATTACTGGCAATAAGAGAGACACTAATAAAAACCTCAGTGAGGTACCATCTCACTCCAGTAGCAGTGACAAAGTTTAACAGGTTGTTGTTGTTGTTGTTGTGTGTCATCGAGTCCCTTGAGTGTAATAGCGACAGCAAGTAATAAATGTTGGAGTTGATGTGGTGAGATAGGAACCCTTATACATTGTTGGTGGGATTGTATAATGGAAAAACCACTCTAGAAAGCAGTTTGATGCTTCCGAAAAAAGCTGAACATAGAAATTCCATATGGCCCAGCAATTCCACTGCTTGGAATATACACCAAGAAAATGAAAGCTGAAGCGCAAATAGAGACTTGTACACCAATGTTCATAGCAGTGTTATCCACCATTGCAAAAACATAGAAACAGCCCATGTCCAAACACAAATAAATGGATTGAGAAATTATGGTACATTCACACAATGAATACTATGCAACACACAGGAGCAATGATTTAGTAAATTACTACATAACCTGGGAAGGCAGTGGAAAGCATTATGCTGAGTGGATTAGCTCAGTCCCATAAGGATAAATACTGTATAAAACCATTATTTTAGAATGAGTATGAGGACCCAATGGGGAGGAGGGTGGAAGCAGAGGGGTGAGGATGTGCAGGTTGGGAGGATTAATCATGGGTTACACAGTTTGATGATGGGTGTGAAGGAAATGGGAAGGATTTGATATGAAAAACAATGTATTTGAACTTTTAAAATAAACTCATATAAAAATAATGTAAAATTAAATATATAAGAATACATGTATGAAACACAATGTAAATGAAAGATTGCATAAAACAATGTGTGTGAATGAAACATACTATAAAGGTATTATTATATGAAAATCAATAAAATATATTTTTAAAACAACAGATATATTTTAGAGAATTGCAGCCAGGATGCTCTTGGAGCCAAAGATAACAAAGCTTTGTCTCACAAACTTTGGCCATGTTGCCAGGAGAGGCTGTTCCTTGATATCATGCTTGGAAAGGTGGAGAGTTGGTGGAAGACAGGAATGCCCTCAACCAGATGGACTGACATAGTGACTGCTGCAATAGATTCAAGTATGTCAGAGATGGTGAGGATGGCACAGGATAGAACAGGATCCAGATTTGTAGCATCAGGATGGATGGTGAAGAGATAGAGATTGTTCACAGCTTCAGTTTGTTCAGCTCCACAGTCAACACTCTTGGCACCAGCAGCCAGGAAATCTAAAAAAACCATATTGTGATGGGAAAGTCTGCGGTTAGGGACCTCTTCAAAGTACTCAAAAGCAACAGTGTCTCTCTGGAGACTAAGGCGCACCTGATACAGGCCATGGTTTTTGCAATCACTTGTTATGCATCAGAGAGTTGGGCAATGACTAGGAAGGATAGAAGGAGGATTGATGCCTTTGAGCTGTGGTGCTGGAGAAGAGTATTGAATGTACCATGGACTGCCAAGAAAACAAACAGATTTATCCTAGAGAGGGTTAAACCAGGCTGCTCCTTGGAGGCAAGGGTTCTGGGGCTTTGTCTGACATACTTTGGACACGTAAGGAGAGACAGGTCTTTAGAGAGGGACATCATGCTGGGTAGAGTAGAGGGACGGCGCAGGAGGGGAATACCCTCTATGAGGTGGATTGATTCAGTGACTGGGGTAATCGGGATGGGTGTGTCAGGGGCAATGAGATTGGCACAGGATAGAGCAGGGTTTAGGTCTATTGTACATAGGGTCACTATGAGTCGCAAATGACTCGATGGCACATAACAACAACAACAACAAACGTTGCTGTAAGCCATACTCGACTTGAAGGTACCTGTATTTATAATTTGTTCTCATAAGATTAGTGGCTCTGATGGCCTAGTGACAAGAAGCTGCACTGCAATCCCAAAGGCACACAGATTGAGGCTGCCAGATGCCCGAGAGATTAACGTCCTCTGAAAACCCTCTGAAGGGTCAGCTATGGGACGATTCTGACTTGACAGTACACTACAAGATCCATAGCAGACCAGTTATAAGAAGTGGAAGTTAGCCATGCCTCAAATGTTTGATCTACTGTATAACTGTGATTTCCTACAGTACTTCCTTCATTAAGTGCCCCCCAATCCTCTATGTCCCTTGGGTTTGGCAGATCCATCAGCAAATGACTCATATTATGTAGAGGATACAGGCTGGTGTTACAGAGACTGGTAAGCAGTGCAGCCAGATGCTGGGTCCCAGTATCCCAAGATAGTGATTGTCCATATAAAGAGCTAACATGAAGTTCCTATGAGCACATACAAGAGTTTAGAAGGGAAGAACTTATATCCTACCTCAGTGGGCTGGACTGATACATTGGTTACTGGTGGTCTAGTGGTAAAAACCTGTGCTGCAATTCCAAATTGCATGTTGTTCAAAGCCACCAGCTGCTCAGTAAGAAATATGACAATTGCCTCCCTCATGTTTTACTGACTAAAAAATTGTTGGAGGGTTACAGTTCAAGGACACATAACAAACAGCGAGCGACAATTACAGATGACTATTAAGTAAGATAAATTCTTTCGTTTATTCTCATAAAAATACATTTCTGATAGGAAGTAGCTTTACTAAAAAAGTGATGAGGCCAACTTTCTAACCAGGCACATGTTTGACACAGAAGGGCTGACAAATTATAAATATTTGATCCAATTATTTATTTCTTAGAAAAAATGAAAGAGTTGATAGTAGCTTGCTGCTAAGTGTTGCTGAGTAGGTTCTAACTCACAGGGATCTTACATAAAACAATAAAATCCTGCCTAGTAGTGAGAATCTTTGTTTTCTTGATGTTGAGCTTCAATCTCTATTGAAAGGCTGTAGTCCTTGACCCTCTGCAGGAAGCGCTTCAGGTCCTCCTCAGTTTCAGCAAGCAGGGTTGGGTCATCTGCATAACACAGATTATTGATGGGTCTTCCTCTAATCCTAATGCCACATACCTCCTCATAGAGCCTGGCCTCCCATTGGTCTCTTCCGCATATAGGTTGAAATGGTATGGAGATAGGACACATTCCTGGTGTACACTCTTTCCAATTTTCAACCAAGCAGTGTTTCCTTGCTCTGTTCTGATGACTGTCCCTTGAGCATAGGAATTGACATATTTCAACAAATAGATGCTGCCCTGGATGTGCTCACTAAATTGTGCCAAGAAATCTGGAGGACAGTCACCTGGCCAACTGATTGGAAGAGATCTATATTTTTTTCTTATTCCAAAGAAAGATAACCTGACAGAGTGTAGAAATTATTGAATAGTATCATTAATATCACATATAAGCAAGAGTCTGCTGAAAATTATCCAAAAATGGCAGGAACAACACATCAACAGAGAACTGCCAGATGTACAGGCTGAATTTATGACAGGTTGTGGTACTAAAGATATTATAGCTATAATATTAAATGGATCTCGGCAGAAAGCAGAGAGTATCAGAGAAATTTCTATCTGTTTATCATTGACTATGCATAAGCATTTGACTGTGTGGATCACAACAAATTGTAGCTGAAGCTGAGAAAAATGGAAATCTCAGAACACTTGATTGTGCTTATGTGAAACTTTGGATTAGAAAACCAAAAATAAGAACACATTCTGAATTTCTCAAGCTGAAATGACTGAAGAAAATGGTATTATTTGCACCTTCTAGTTGTCTGCACTCACAGCTACCCTTCTTGATATATTGGAAAAATATTTTTCCCTTTAGTGTCTAACCTTTCATAGTCTCTCAAAGCACATTACTCAATGCCTGTTGGGTTATTGTGTACCATAGAGTTGAAACTGACCCATAGCTGACACTTCAGTGTGTTTTCAGAAGCAGTTAATCACACAGGAGTAGACTTCCCATCCTTCTCCTGTGGAACAGCTAGTGGTCTTGAACTACATGCTTTCAGGATTACAGTACAGCTTCTTGCCACTACGCCACCCGCACTCCTTCCATGAGTATTAATACTATAAAGAAATAATATTTATTTATGTGAAAATTTACTTTAGATAAGGAGATTCATGTTTAGGATAGTTAATTCATCTGATTGGCAAGTTCAATATTAAAAAAAAAGTGTGTATTTTCAGAGCTCTAATCATTATCAATATCAGTACACTAGACGTAAAAGTAATTTTTTTATTCTTTAAAAATATATTGTAGCTATCCACCAGATGCTGTGCTGAAGAAGGAGGGACAAGCTCCTCCTATACCAGTCAAGTCTGATTTGACAGTACACACACACACACATTTAAAAAAACAAACGTATTGTAGCTAAAGAATTAAAGAGAAACACTATTATTCATTCTAAAGTCTAGGTAGTGTTTAAGACCACAACCTGTACAGAGGAAACCTGTCTTTTTCTCTTATTTAGAGTGGTGAGGCTATGACGATTTAATCAATCATCAGATTACTCACTTTGTGACTTCACTTTCTTTCCTATGCAATGTGGCTAATAACAATTTCTGTCATATCGGCTTGGATGAGGACTGAACTTACATTTTAAAAGAATTTCAAATGATGCCTGACACATGTATGCCACCTAATACTTTAGCTATTAATAAATGGTATGAAACATAACAAAAAGTTGGGAATAGTGAAGAAGAATC
>NW_006399752.1:11574679-11591150 GCF_000299155.1 Elephantulus edwardii
GAGGGACATCATGCTTGGGAGGGTGGAGGGACAGCGCAGGAGGGAAGACCCTCTATGAGATGGATCGGTTCAGTGACTGGGGCAATCGGGATGGGTGTGTCAGAGGCAGTGCGGTTGGCGCAGGATAGAGCAGGATTTAGGGCTATTGTGCACAGGGTCGCTATGAGTCGGAAACAACTCGAGGGCACATAACAACAACAACAACAACAATGAAACATAACAAGATCAAATACTTTTAATGAACTTATTTTATTTTTTAGACTGAAAGCTCATATTTTATAGAGATCAAGCAGGCATATTGAATTAATTGCATTTTTTATTTTTAAATAGACATGACTGTGGGAATAACCTTAAAAGGAGGCAGTCAGTACCATTAAGATTTATGACCTTAGAAACCAAATGGTTGGTTGTCATGACTTGGAATCGACTTGATGGCACTTGGGTTTGAGGTCTGCAATAAATGGAGTTTTCTCATTTCACTTGCATATTGTCTCTCCAGCTTTCTCTTTCCCCCTATCATCAATACGAGTCCAAGAAATATTCCCTCCACTTCGTTGTAAGACAGGAGGAGGAACAATGACATACTGTGGTGGCAATCCCCGAGTCCTGATCTGAGTTTGGAGATCCCAGAGTGAGAGGAGACTAACAAACTGAACAATATGTGCTGTGATCTAATAGGGAATGCTACCCATCATGGTAGGGAATGCAGGCTCACACAGGAACATGAGCTTCCAGACTGTGTCAGTTTTCAATAGACCCCACAATATGAATTTCTGAGTGTAATTTTAGATACTTACATATTTGCAGCAGATTCATGATGGTTTTGTGACTAACATTTGGCTAAACTGCAGCCAATGAATAACTCGTGTTGTGTCTTGCATCTAGAAGTATAGTGGAGAGACAATTTTAAAAGTGGTATTTATGCATGTTAATTTAAAAATTCTTCCTTTTCTTATAGAATAAATTTCTTTTTATGACCATATAAAAAGTTATTCTGAGTTTTAGTTAACATATTTATTTTTATGGCCATCAGCTGAGTTATTCTGAGTTTAGTTAACAATCTCCTCTACAATTCACACTCACACACACACACACACACACACACACACACACACTGCTTCTTATGAATATTGTATGTGGATTTCATCAAATGTAATGGAGAAAATTTCTGTGTGTATGTATATGCATGAAGCATAAATATGCTGATCTTCATAGTTCACATTAGTACAGTTTTCTATTTCTCCTACTTTTCATTATAAGAATTTCCAAGCACTGAATATTTGAAAAATAAGACAATTGAACCTTCCACCTGGAACCCATGCACCCTTCACCTAGATTTAGTAATGCTTAGTAGCTTAAACAAAATAATTTCAATAATTTCCTTTGTCCATATACTTCTACTTATTATATATATATATATACATATATATATATATATATATATATATATATATATATATATATATATATATATATAAATTTTTGCTATATTACTTAGTAGGCATTACAGAGATTAGGACACTTCATCTTTAAATTGTTAAACTGCATTTCTGAATTTTTTTTTTTCTTCCCTAAATTTGAGTACTAGGTAACCATGAAAGATGAAGCACTTCATTTCCAAACCCAGGAAAGCTTTGGTTTGGGTAGTTTATTTAAGTTTCTTTCCCATTTCACTCAGTTGTATTATTTGTGTATGAACTCATTTAATAAATATTGGGGAATGTTTATAATTTGTCAGACTGTGTGGTAGGCCCAGAGAGAAAATTGTGTACTGGCACTCGAGGAGCTCACAGAGTAGTAACAAAGCCACGACTTTGTGATGTGAGAGCTCTGGGTAGTATAAGATAGAAGTAAATTGAGAGCACTCTGTAATTCTGGGTGCTCTCAGAAATTAGGAGGTATGGGAAAGAGACAAGGTCAGGGCTGAATCTATATCAAATCTATATTAAAATACTTTTAGCTGAGACCAAAAGGGCAATGTGAAGGTGATTGGGCAAAGGAACTGGGCAATGGAGGTAGGTGTGTCAGAGGCAGTGAGAGTGGCTCAAGACACGGCAGGGTTCAGAGATATTGTGCATAGGGCCGTTATGAGTCACAGTTAACTTGAAGGCACCTAACAACAACAACAACACGACGTCAGTCATCATTGAGGTGAAGGAAAGACTGATGAAATCAAGTCATAATTACTGTACTACTGAAGTTATGCTCAGGAAGACCTGGAAAGCTAGTTAAAATTACAGTGTTTAGGCCTGTCTGAATGAAAGGAATGGTTGTTGTTGTTGTTATGTGTCATCAGTCACTTGCGAATCATAGCGACTTTATGTACAAGAGCCCTAAAAGCTGCTCTATCCTGTGTCAACCTCGCCAACTCTGAAACACTCACTCACCACACCCCAATTACAGAATCAATATATCTCATCGAGGGTCTTCCTCTTCTGCACCATCCCTCTACTCTCCCAAACAAGACCAGTCCTTCCTTGCAACATGCCCAAAGTATGTCAGACGAAGCTTCAGAATCCTTGACTCCAAGGAACATTTTGGTTTAACCCTCTCCAGGACAAACCTGTTTGTTCTCCTAGCAGTCCATGGTATATTCAGCACTCTTCCGCAACACCACAACTCAAAGGCATCAATTCTCTTTCTATCATTCCTAGTCACTGTCCAACTCTGTGATCCAAAGCACATAACTGCGAAGACTATAGCCTGGATCAGGTGTACCTTAGTCTCCAGACTGATGTCGTTGCTGTTCAGTACTCTTGAGAGGTCCCTCACAGCTGACTTTCCCAATGCAATTCTCTTGATTTCCTGGGTGCTGGTACCAAGACTGCTGACCATGAAGCCAAGCAAACTAAAACTGTTAACAATCTCAATCTCTTCACCATCCATACTGATGTTGTCAATTGGGCCGGTGGTGAGAATCTTTGTTTTCTTGATGTTGAGATTCAATCCATGTACGAGGCTGCAGTCCTTGACCTTCTGCAGCAAGTGCTTCAGGTCCTCCTTAGTTTCAGCAAGCAGGATTGTATCATCTGCATAACAAAGGTTGTTGATGGCTCTTCCACCAATCCTGATGCCACATTCCTTCTCGTACAGCCCAGTGTCTTGGATGATCTGTTTGGCATACAGATTGAAAAGGTATGGAGACAAAATATATCCCTTCTTGATTTTGAATCATGTAGCGTCTCCTTGCTCTGTTCTGAAAACTGCCTCTTGGTCAAGTATAGATTTCTCATAAGCACAATCAAATATTCTTGGATTCCCATTCTTCTCAGAGTCAGCCATAACTTGCTGTGATCCACACAGTCAAAAGCCTTTGCATAGTCAAAGAAGCACAGATACACACTGTTCTGGTAGTCTCTGCTTTCTGCCAAGATCCTTCTAACACTAGCTATAGTATCCCTAGTACCACAACCTCTTCTAAATCCAGCCTGCACATCTGGCGGTTCTCTGCTGACATATTGCTCCAATCATTTTTGGATAATTTTCAGCAGAATCTTGCTTGCATGGGATATTAATGATATTGTATGATAATTTCCACATTCTGTTGAGTCACCTTTCTTTGTAATGGGAACAAATATCAATCTTTTCCAGTCAGTTGACCAGCGGGCTGTCCTCCAGATTTCTTGACACAACTTAGTGAGCACATCCAGGGCAGTGTCTGTTGTTGAAATATGTCAATTGGCATTCTGTCACCTCCTGGAGCCTTGGTTTTGTTTTGCTTTTTTGTTTGTTTGTTTTGTTTTGTTTTTTGCCAATTCCTTCAGAGCAACTTGAACTTCATCCTTCATCACCACAGGCTCTTGCTCATATGTTATTTCAAGAAATTCTTCTGTGTCAGCCAATTCCTCTTGATACAGCGACTCAGTGTACTCCTTCCATCTTCTTTTTATGCTTCCTGGATGATTTAACATTCTACCCAAAGTATCCTTAAGTATTGCCACCCATGGCTTGAATTTGTTTTTCAATACCTTCATCTTAAGAATTGCTGAGCTATATAGTAATGTTGTTGTAAGTGCTATCAGGTTTAGTACAATGCTAGGAACATTGGATCTTAACTGTCCTATCCCATGCCATCTTTATCACCCTCTACACATTTGAGTCATTTGCCACCAACACTGTATCAATCTGTCTCAAGGATGTTCCTCTCCTCTGCTGACCAAGCATTATATCCTTTTTCTGACAACAAGTAAAAAATATGTGATATGAAGGCTTATCATTTTTGCCTTTAAGAAACAATCTGGAAAGGCCCTGACAGCAGACTTTTTCAATGCTATATGTCTACTGATCTCCTGACTGCTAGTATCAAAGATGTTGACTTTGGATTCAAGCAAGATGAAATCACTGTCAATTTCAATCTTTCCTTCTTCTATTATCATCTTGCCTTTTGGTGCAGTGTTGAGGGGTTTTGTTTTCTAATGTGGAGAAGTAATCATCCTCTGCAACAAACATTTCATGTCTTCCTCACTTTCAGTAACGAGGGTTATACCATCTGCATAATGTAGATTGTTGATTAGCCTTCCTATAATCTTGATGCCACATTCTTCTCTCTTCTACTTTTCTTTCTTAACTTCAGGTAGTGGTAAACTTACTAACTAAGCAGTTAAAGCTAAAGACTACTGCCAAAATATGTTTTGTTTTGCTTTCCTGTTCATTTTAAACTGCATCAAATTCTGAACAAGAAAGAAACCAGTGATCTTGACCTTCCAGGCACTTCTCACACAGACTGAATTTAACAGCCCAGACAATTAACTTTTCTCCCAAATGCTTTAACTGTACAAACTTTTATTTTGGAAGATGATAATACAAAAACAACAGGAAAAATGAATAAGGAAGTTGTCAGGTAACCTTTATTTCAAGCTAAAATAAATAGGTATTTACTGAAGCAGGATTATGGACTCACAAAATTTTTGCCACAAGAACAAATGCAATTAACTTGAAACATTTTCAAGATAAACTATTACTTCTTCAGTTGCTGAAATGAGTAGTGCTATAGAATCATCAATGCATATGATAAGATAATTGAAAAAGTCATATAATTACATATTCCGAATTCTATCAATTACACCAATACCCTTAAGTACTCATTGCAAGTGGACATATAATTTGTGCTTGAATGTTTTAAGAAATAAGAAATTACATACCTGACTGGACACCCTAATATTTTTTTGTCTATTATACAGAGAAATATTTATAAATTCCAGCATTACATTATAGTGGTGTACCTTGGAATTATCAAAATTATGTCAGACTCCTCTTCAGAATTATTAGTTTCCAATATTTAAAGTTGACAAATAAATTCTTCCTTAATTTTTTATTTTACAAAGTAATATTCAATTTTTTTAGTCACTGAGCTGTCATAATATCATTCACTGTCTATTAGTTGGGTCTAGACCAGTGTTAAATTATCTAGAAACAAAAGTAGGCATGTGTTTACTTATATTTACTAATCTGTTTCATTTAGTTTTTACTACATGGCAACCTGTTGTTTTGTTGTTATGTGCCCTTGAGTCAGCTATGACTCAAAGGAACCCTATGAACAATGGCTCTGAACCTTGCCCTATCATTACCAACCTCACTGTCTCTGACACACTTGACTCTATTCCAAAGTTACTGCACCATTCAATCTCATCCAGGGTCTTCCTTTCCCGTGCTGATGCGCCACCCTTCCAAGCATGATGCCTTACTCCATGAATTGATCCTTTCTGGTAACATGCTCAATATATGTCAGATGGTGTTTCAAAATCTTTGCCTCCATGGAGCAACTTGGTTTCACTCTTTCTAGGCCAGACCTGTTTGTTCTCTTGGCAGTCCATAGTATGTTCAATTATTCTTCTCAAGCATCATAGTTTAAAGGTATTGATTCCTCTTCTGTTATGTTTAGTATTTGTCCAGCTCTAATTCACCACAATTGGTCATCAGTCTCTGGCTTAGACATATTCAGGTACTACAGAATATAACACAACTACATTTGTACCATTAATTCATATAATAGAGTTCTGGAAGTGACATTACACTATTTATTGCTTTGAATTTTACTATTAACTAAGAATCAGGATTTTCTCAGAGATATTACATGTAAGGCATACTGTTCTTCTTATGTTGTTGCTGTTGAGGCTATGTGCCATTGAGTCGGAAACAAATCATAGTTGACCTTTCAGCAGGTTTTCAAAGGCAGTAATTGCAAGGGAGGATATTGCCCATCCTTCTCCTGCAAAACAGCTAGCAGATTTGAACCACATACCTTTGGAATTGCAGTGGAGATACTTATCACTAGACCACCAAAGCTACAGTTTTTCTTATTGATACTTAAATACAGTTTCTAAAACATAAGTTTCAGTGTTATATATTTACTTGAATAAGGACTTGTTATATCACATGCATCCTTAAGTTGATGGTTTAAAACCATATGGTTCAAAAGACCTGTGATATATTCAAACATTAGACTTTATTTTCAGATGTGAAATTTGAAAAGGGTGAAAATTGTGCCAAAAATATTGTACATATTTTACTGGTAAATAGTACACTAAATATCCACATTTAGCTACCAAAAAAAATTAAAATTAACTATTCTCTTTCCAAACGTCTATAGTTTAGGATAACAAAAATTGCCAAGAAAAGCCAGTCCTACGATAGCAATAATTAATGTATGAATTAATCTAGCTTCCACTGAACAGTTATCTGTCTTCCTGCTAACTGCACTGACTCTATTCTGACTTATGGTGACCTCATACTCACACAGCAAGACTATGACTTTCTAGAAACAGACCACAATGTGTGAGCTATCAGTGAGTTAGAAACACTATTGTTGTTGTTCGGTGCTGTCGAGTCAAGTATGACTCACAGCAGCCCTCTAAACAAAAGATCTGAACCCTGTTTTATTCTGTGCTATCCACACACTTCCTGACACATAAGAGCCCACTGCAGCAGTCATCAAGTCTTTTTACCTGGTGAAGGGTTTTTCTCTCCTTTGCTGACCTTCTCACTCTTTCTAATATCATGTCCCTCTCCAAGGAATAGTCCCTCCTAGAAACATGCCCAAAGTATGTGAGGCAAAGCCTCATCATTCTTTCCTCCAGAGAGCGCTCCAGCTGCACCCTCACCAAGACATATCTTTTTGTTGTTATCTTTTTCCTCAGACATCTAGGGGATGTTCAGTACTCTTTTCTACCACCACAGCTCAAAGGCATCAAATCTTTTTCTATCTTTCTTATTCATTGACCAACTCTCAGATTCATAACAAGTAATCAGAAAAACTATGGCCTGAATCATATGCACCTTAGTTCTAAAACTGGCCTCATTACTACTCAATAATTTTGAGAGGTTCCTAACTGCAGATTTTCCCAGTGCAATGCATCCCTATTCCTTACTGCTGGTACCAATGGTGTTAATTGTGGATTCAGGAAAGATAAAGCTGTTGACAGTTTCAATCTCCTTCCATTCATCATGATGCTAACTATGGTCCAGTGGTAAGAATCTTTGCTTTCTTGACATTGAGATCTTACAAGTATTAATTATGTAAATTTCCCAAGAAAATAATTTTCTGGTGACCTAGTGGCAAAAAGCTGTGCTACCATCCTGAAGGCATGTGGTTCAAGGCCACCAGCTGCTCCATAGGAGAAGGATGGGCAATCACCTCCCATGTGAGTAATTACCTCTGAAAACCTGCAGAAGGATCAGCTATGGATCTATTCAAACTTGGTGGTACACAACAACAATGTAGAGTCTATAGAAATTATTTTCTTGCATTCTTTAAAATGAAGGATGGTAGTTGCTTGTGTACAATCTTCTAACATTTATACATTGTTCCACAATTGTTTTAAAATTTCTTGACTATTCAGTGATTTTTATCTACAACCGTTTCCAGAAAACTGGGATATAATAAATCTAGACCAAGAAATTACTCAGAGGAAATATATGCAAACTCATCTCCTTGACAATAAAGTTGTCATCATAACTGTCCTCTGTTGCCCTATTACCACTGAACATTCCTGAACACGGGTGGCACAGAGCTCAGCCTGCTTCACTGCTAACCACAAGGTCAGTGGTATGTAACTTGGGAAGGACTGGCGAGCATAAAACTGAGTGAACTCAGTCCCAGTATATTTATTGGGTTATTTACAAAGTATAATTTAATAAAGAAACCAATTCATAGCGAACCTAAGTACAACAGCCCTAAACCCTGCTCTATCACTTGCCAACCTTATGGTCTACAACACACCTAATCCCATTATCCAGTGACTGAATCGATCCATCTCATTGAGGATCTTCCTCTCCTGAGCTGTCGCTCCACCCTCCCAAGCATGATGTCCCTCTGCAAGGACTGGTCCCTCTTTGCAACATGTCAAGAGTATGTCAGATGAAGCTCCAGAATCTTTGCCTCCAAGGAGCAGCCTAACTTCATCCTCTCCAGGACAAACTTGTTTCTTCTTCTAGCAGTCCATACTCTTCTCCAGCACCACAGCACAAAGACATTAACTCTCCTTCCATCATTCCTAGTCATTGTCCAGCTCTCTGATGCATAGGAAGTAACTGCAAAAAGCATGGCCTGTATCAGGTTTTGAAATTCAGGTGGGATAGACTCAAGGTCAAATTTTGGTTCCTGTGGATTGATTTAACTTTCCTCAGCTTCAGCTTGAACTTTCATACGAGTTAAAAAAATTTAAAAAATCAGTGGTATGAATTTACTGAAGAAAAATGGGTTGTCTCTTCCCATTAGGATTTATAACCTTAGAAACTTGGTGGAAGGTCACTATTAGAAAGTTTACATTCGAAGGTGCTGGGTTAGGTTAATGAACAATCTAAGCTTTTTAGTCTGAAGCTTGTTCTCTTTAACAGAGAAAAGCAGGAAACAATTAAAAAAGAATTACATACTGTGCTTCATTTCTCTTGTATTTCTTTAAATCTAATACCCAGACAACAAACACTAGGTCTGCATTCCTCATCTTTAGGTTTCAAACATAGAAAGGCACTCACAGAATTTTCCTTCCATTTGAAATACATACAAATTCCATTCACTCTTTAGACTGGTAGAAAATCATATTAGACATTTAATCCACACTCCATAACATCTAGCACACAGAGAAACAGTACTCAATGCTCAATAGACTTCTCTATTTGCACAACGTCTACAAAGAATTAAGCCCAAAGAAGTCTGAATCATTTCTTATATTCCCGGGTCAGTAAATCATGAACATGGAGGTCATTTTAGCATGGAGAGCAGTAATCAGTGTATTTCCAACTCCTTTTTACAAAATTAGTTTTTTTGTGAAAAGTCAGTACATGAGGAGAAAAAAAATATAGTATAATAATATTTTCATAAGTTTCACAGAGTTGGACTCCTCTGTTTTATAGTGGTAAAGGAATTGTGCTTCTAATTCATAGGTACACCATTCAAATCCACTACTCACAGGAGAAAGATGGGCAAACTCCTCCTGTGGGTTTTACTGCCTCTGAAAATCTAGTGTAGGATTAGCTATGGATCAGCTCCAATTTGTTGTTGTTGTGTCATCAAGTTGCCTGCAATACAATGACCCTATCTATGTACAAAAGCCCTATGCCCTGCTCTATCCTGTGCCAAAATATTGTCTTTGACACACCTACCTCCTATTATGTTACTGAAACAAACCATCTCATAAAGGGTGTTCCTCTCTTGTGCTGTCCATCCACCATCCCAAGAATGATGTCCCTCTCCAAGGGCTGGTCCCTCCTTGCAACATGCCCAAAGTATGTTAGATGGAGCCTCAGAATACTTGCCTCCAAGGAGCAGCCTGGTTTCAACCTCTCCAGAATGAAACTGCTTGTTCTCTTAGCAGTCCATGCTATATTCAATACTCTTCTCCAGCACCACAGCTCAAAGGTATCAATTCTCCTTCTATTACCCTTAGTCATTATCAAGCTCTCTGATGCATAGCAAGTGATTGCAAAGGTCGTGGCCTACATCAGGCACTCCTTAGTCTCTAGACTGAAGTTGTTGTCCTTCAGTACTTTGAAGAGGTCTCTGACAGCAGCCTTTCCCAATGCAATACGTCTTTTAATTTACTGGCTGCTGGTGCCAAGAGTGTTCATTGTGAAGCCAAGTAAACTAAAGCTATTTACAATCTCAATCTCTTCACCACCTATAATAATGTTGCTAATAGCCCCAGTGGCGAGAATCTTTGTTTTCTTGATATTGAGCTTCAATTCATATTGAAGGCTGCAGTTCTTGACCTTCTGCAGTAAGTGCTTCAGGTCTCCTCAGTCAGCAAGCAGAGTTGTGACATCTGCAGATTGTTGAAATCTTCCTCCAATCCTCATGCCACATTTCTCGTCATAGAACACAGCCTCCTGGATAATCTCTTCTGCAAATAGATTGAAAAGGTATGGAAATAGGATAAATCCCTGGCATACACGCTTTCCAATTTTGAACCATGTAGTGTTTCCTTGCTTTGTTCTGAAGACTGCCTCCTGGTCCAAGTATAGGGTTTGCATGAGTATAATCAAGTGTTCTAGAATTCCCACTCTTTTCCATCAAATGCCTTTTCATAGTCAATTGAACAGACATTCCTCTGGTTCTCCCTGCTTTCAGCCAAGATCCATATAACATTAGCTACAATATTATCCCTAGTACCATGACCCCTTCTAAAACCAGTCTGGACTTCTGGAAGTTTCCTATTGATGTGCTGTTCCAGTCTTTTTTGAATATTCTTCAGTAGAATCTTGCTTGCATGTGATATTAATGTTACTGTTAGATAATTTCCACACTCTGTGGGATCACCTTTCTTTGGAATGGGAACAAATATAGATCTCTTCCAGCCAGTTGGCTAGGTGATTGTCCTCCAGATTTCTTGGCATAACTTGGTGAGCACATCTAGGGTAGCATTTGTTTGCTGAAATATATCAATTGGTATACCATCAATTCTAGAGGTCTTGTTTGCCAATTCTTTCAGAGCAGCTTGAACTTCTTTCATCACCATAGGATCTTCCTTTTATACATTGTTTCTTGAAATTCTTCTGTGTCCGGCAATCCTTTTTGCTACAATGACTCTGTATACTCTTTCCATCTTCTTTTAATACTTCCTAGATTATTTAATATTCTGCCTAAAGCCTCCTTAAGTATTGCAACTTGAGGCTTGATGAATTTGTTCTTTAGTTTTTGAGCTTAAGAACTGCTTTGGGCAATGAGGCCAGTAAACAGAACATGGTAAGACAGGAAGAGGAGGTAAAGGAGGCAAAGGGTAGGAGACATGGACTCAGCTTCTCCCTCAAAACAAACAAACAAACAAACAAACACCCAAAAAGAAAACCCCAACCCACAAACAAAAATCAAAACAAGTACTCCCATGTTTGCCAGAAGCCCGTGTATCAAGGCAAAGTCTGCAATTCTTTTGGGAAAACCACACTATACACCACACTATATCTACAGGACATATCACTCTTTCTTGGGAAAATATTTCATTGTGACTACAGTGTGCTGCAAATGGAAGAGAAGAGGCCGGTAGCCACAAGATGTCAAATCTGGAGCAGAAATTCAAGGGAAAGGACTCTTCCTCAGAACCAACTAAAACAGGGAGCCTTTCCTAGCGTTAGTACCTTTTATTTGGACTTACAGACTCCTAAGCTCAAGAGACACTGTCCACAGAGTAAGAAACTGGCAGTATCTTGAGGCAGTTGGAATCACAGAAGCCCAGAAAGCTTGAGATATTAGCTATAGCGAGAGATAAGTGTTGCATAGAGTAGTTAGGAATAGAAAGGAGGGAATGCTGGTGGAATTTGATGTTATACAACAACAATGAACCAACAGGCAAAAATGTCAAGTGAAGCACCTTGATTAGTAGTAAAGTAAATATATTGTCTTATAAGCCCACTGTTCAAAGGATGGACGCTGTTAAGGTTGGGGGTTGGGGATGGTGGGGAGGAAATGACTAAATTGTCAAACCTTTATCTAAAGGTTAATCAAAAAAGTAGAAATGAATTTGTTCTAAGAACCCCACACAAAATATTCACAGTATTGTTGTAATTGTGTATCATTAAATCAGGACTAACTGATATCTGACTGTTTAGTGGTATTAACCATATTTAATGCTGTTTATCTTGAGAAAAATGCATGTACACACATGTAAATCAACACTAAATGATTAATGAGCCTGAAATTATTGTTTCGTGAAAACAAGTCTGTTAATTCTTCTTTTTTTTTTTACATTCATCTCAGTGGTTGAATGGGGGGGAAGCTGTTTCAAAGGATATATTACCTAGCAAAATGGAATTCTATAGTCATGTACCATTTTTCAAAGGGTTAAAATACAGAAGTTTGCAGTCTACTACAGTAGTCATATGAAATTATTCAAACTAATACAATTGAGATTGAAAATAATTTCATGTTAATGGCCTGACAGTTGAGGTTAATATTTCCTTATACACTTAGGAAATGTTATGATTATCACCCTTTCCATATATTTAATTTGCAAATAAACTGAAACCACATGGTACTTTGACACCCTAAAGCTCATTAATATATGGTGATTTGTTTTTAGGTAATAACCTTCAGAACATTATGACAAATTTTACTTGTACTCCTAAAATACTATGTAAATTATGCTCCATATGGAAAAGACAATGTTTATGGAATAAAATTAGTCATTATTTATATAAGCTAACCTTGAATAAATATCCAGATATCAATAATATAGGAGTTATGTACAGTGAGCACAAAAGGAATTCTAGTTAATAGAGGCTTTAAAAAAAAGATATTTTCCAGGTTCTTAAGTATGCCGTGTATCAAGGAATCTGAATCACTTCAGTATTTAGTAGAAATCTGATAGTAT
This sequence comes from Elephantulus edwardii, assembly GCF_000299155.1. Taxonomy (NCBI): domain Eukaryota; kingdom Metazoa; phylum Chordata; class Mammalia; order Macroscelidea; family Macroscelididae; genus Elephantulus; species Elephantulus edwardii. Next base: position 11,587,480 of record NW_006399752.1, read on the forward strand.
TTTAAAAACTCAGTTTTGTGTTCTGACACTAGTCAAAATATTTATGACTGTTACAATTTCTGTTTTTAAAGAGCAATGATACCACTTTATTTTTTCCCCTGTTTTTTAAATTCTTATTTATTCATTCATGCATGCACCTCCTTCCCTCCAATCCCCCTTGTAAGGCTATTAATTGTCATATATGTGGACCCTAATCATCCATTCTTTTCAAAATATCCTTCATGTCATCTATTCCAATTCAATATTCATTATCTATCCAGTATTTTAATCCTAAACTTGAAGACAGATTGACTCAAATTTTTACTAGACTCTAACAGAAAAATGTTATAAGGTCATTTTTAGCCTAAAAAGGATATTAATCTTGAAAATATTTAAGATCTTAGCCCAAGGTCAGACATTTCAGTAAGTGGCAAATATTCAAATACCTAATTATCAATCATATTTCAAAAGTGAAATGTGATTTTTCTTACTTATCATGTACTCAGATAACACAGAGTAACCTCAATGAATAGAAAAAACCAATATTGTACAGTTTAACTTTTGATGGTAGACTTCTGTGTAATGCATTATTATTTATTTGTGTCTGTATGTTCATATTGTTGTTCAAGGAAAAAATTTTGGTGGTACATATATTATACTTCACAGTTCTGTGGTCATCTATTTACCAAGAGCAACGCTGAGTGTTGGATGGATGGAGAGGTGTGATAAATAAGTGTTTCAAAAATTATAGCACATTATGAGAACTCTTCTATTGTTTCAGTTTACTCTTATCTGAATTGACTCAAGGAAAGTAAGATTCTTTGTAAAGATATCAAACAAATTCTACAATGAATATTGAATTTTCATTAGCTTGACATCCGTGAACAAAGTTATAATTATATTTTCTAACTTTTACCTAGAAAGACAGGGGCAAGGGAAGGTTAGTGATCACAGCTAAAGAGATGAAAATATAAGAATTAAGAGTTTAGGCTACTAGATACGGTCTTCTAAGAATTCTGTGAAGTTACAGTTAAATTAGTTGCACATATTGAAATAGAGAGCAAAAATGGAAAGACAGAAACAACCCATTACACTTATTATTCTTCTCAAATACCACAATTCAAGGAAGAGAAGAAAAGAAAGAATTTAAACCACAGAGTATTTTTTTTCTTCAGTTTCTACTACTGCTTTTTAATCTGAGTTCAATTTCTACATGAGCACAACCAACTGTTCAGGAATTCACAGTCCTTGGAATTTTATGCGTAATTTATTAGGATCAAAACTCCTCTATCTAGTCAACAAAACAAAAGTAAATGTTTTTCTTATATTCTCTAATGGCAGCCAAGATCAACCTAACATCACTGAGAAAGAAGGACGGAAGAGAGGAATGTCTGCGCTCTTCTAACACCTTCCACTAGGCTTATGTCCATTATTGCACCCTTCTTGGAAATTCAACTCCCTGAAGATCTTACTCTTTTGTAGTGAAGCTCTGATTTACCATCACTGTTACCTTTCTCCCAACTCCTAGCATGTCTCAAATAAGTGTGACGAAGTTTAACATCCTTACTTCAGGGACCACTTAGGCTCTACTTCATCCTTGATAATTTGATTTTTTTTTGTTCTTTCATCTGTCATATATTCAATATTCTTCTCCAACACTAAGTTTCAAAAGTATCAATCCTTCACTTTTCTTTATTCATTGACCAACTTTCACACGTATGAATCCATTGAAAATGTCATGACTTGAGTCAGGTATAGTACTTTTTAAACTGATGTCCTTACTTTTTAACTCATTAGAGGAATCCTTGGCAACAGATTTTCCCATTGCAATATATAATTTAATTTCTTGACAAAGAATTCTATTGATAATAAATCCAAATAAAATTAATCCTTGACAACTTCAGTCTTTTCTACAATAATAATGTTTGTGTCTATCAGTCTAGTTTTGAGAATATTTGTTTTCTTGACGTTAAGGTATTTATTAATTTTTGAAGCTAACATCTTTCAGCTTCAACAGTAAGTATGTCATGTCGTCTTTGTTACGGCCTCTGCATTATCACAGGTCAATCCTTAATCCACTTTATTCTTTGTATAGTACAATTTCTCATATAGTCCAGCCTCTCTTATTATTCGTTCACCAGAAAGATTTGAACAGACACAGTGAAAGTATGCAATTTTTACTTATATTTTATTGATTTTAACCATGGTTCTGATTTATGTCTATTTCTTGGTTTATGTATTAGTTCTTCACAAGGGCAATTAAGTGTTCAAAAATTCTAATTTTTCACAATTTTACCCTTAATTTATTATAGTTTATACAGTTTAATGTTTTTGTGTAGTTGATAAAACACAAACACCTTTTTCTGATAATACTCTGATTTTAGCTCACATCCATGTGATGTCAGCCAAAATATCCCTTGTTCTATGGCCTTTTTTTCAATTCTGCTTGACTTTCTGGAAGTTCCTCATTGTGGCAGTCACTGTGTCACTCCATCTAGTTGAGGGTCTTCCTCTCTTTCACTGACCTTCAACCTTTCAAAACATGATGGCCCTCTCCAAGAAATAGCCTGTCTTAACAAAATGCCCAAAGTATGTGAGATCAAACTTTGTCATCTTTGCCTTTAAGACTGCACTGGTTATTGCAATCTCAAAGGGACACAGTTCTAATCCACCAAATGCTCTGCTGGAGAAGGAAGGGCAATCTCCTCCTGTACCAGCCAGATCCAATTTGACAGTACACACACACACACAATAATAAAATAAAATTTTTATTTTGTTTTAAGAAAGTACACTGTCTGCATATTCTTTGAGACATATCTGTTTGTTCTTTTGGCAGTTCAAGGGATATTCAGTATTTTTCTCCAACACCACAGCTCAAAGACTTCCAATTTTCTTCTGTCATCCTTACACAACCAATGCTCAGATACATAACAAACAATTGAAAAAACCATGACCTAAATCAGGAATACTTTAGTCATCAAGTTGACATTGTTGCTCCTCAGTGATTTAGCAATGTTGCAGAGCAGACTTCCACAAAGTAATACATCTCCTGGTCTCCTGATGGTTGGTACCAAGGGTATTAACTATGGATCCAAGCAAGGTGAGCTAACTGATAGTTTCAATTTTTTCTCCTTCTATAATGAAGTTGCCTATCAGTCCAGTGGTTAGGATTTTTGTCTTCTTGCTATTGAGATGTAATCTACATTGATGGCTGTTGTCTTTGACCCTCTGCAACAAGCTCCTCAATTTCTCCTCACTTTCAGTAGTTCTATAAACTTGGCATGAAGACTATTCCCTATGTGGCAGAATAGGACTATGGATTAAGGATTTGGCCTACAGTTGTCATGGATTTTGTCCTTATTGTGTGAATCTTGCTGCATACTAAAAACGATAAACTCTGTACATGAAACCATAAATATTTATCCTCACAGATGTGCAGGGTAGCTTGTACATTTGTTTCAGTCTCCCCATCTAGATGGGTTAGTGACTAGCCCATTTATACTCCATACTTGTTCATTCTGAAGCCCACATTAAAGTGATAGAAGCTGACCAGCAGTGGTAGAGACTGACCTTCTTCCATGGAAGATTCTCTTTCCCAAATTTGTTATGTGATGATTTGTTGTTATTGCTGTTATGTGCCGTCGAGTCGTTTGCGACTCATAGTGACCCTATGTACAATAGAACAAAACCCC
>NW_006399752.1:11594402-11595755 GCF_000299155.1 Elephantulus edwardii
GGCAGAATGTTAAATGATCCAGGAAGTATTAAAAAAAAGATGGAAAGAATATACTGAGTCACTGTATCGAAATTAATTGGAAGACACAGAAGAATTTCATGAAACAACATATGACCAAAAGCCTATGGTGATGAAAGAAGAAGTTCAGGCTGCTTTGAAGGAAATGAAGGAATAAATTACTAAGTAGTATAAAATATCTAGTCTAAAAAGTCTTTGTGCTTTCAACTTTGTATCAGCACTTCTGCAAAAGCCATGAGAAGGACATATACAAGGAAGAACCGCTACATACAAGAAAGATCTTTGAGAGCAAAATTAAGAATGACAGAGCCTTGCCCTCTCCACCTTTTCCTGGACAGTTTTCTCTGTGTTACAGGCTTGATTTAGAGGAAGTAACAGGGTCCACTTGAAGGAGAAAGACATGAAAGGGTGGGAGCAAGGGGTGAAGGTGAGTGGGGCAAAACCACAGGGTGGCACAGTTAGGTGGGTGCATGGAGGGAGTGAAGGAAATGGGAAGGATCTCATGGGGCCTGAAATGACAGGGCAGTGATAAGCAAGTTTCAGTGCTGATTAATTTTATAAAACATAGTGCATGGGAGTGATTATATAGAACATAATGTGAACGAAGGATAGCGTGAAACACAGTGCATATGAACTTTGTAAGCAAGACAATAATAGGACATTTTAATCACTGAAATAATAGTAACAGAAAAAAATTAGAATGCTTTTTATTACCTGATAACATGAAAGGTTAGCAGTTCAAATCCACCAGCTGCGGAGAACAATGGACTGCCTCTTCCCATAAAGATCTGCAGTCTCAGAACCAGATAGTAGGTCATTATGTGCGAGAATCAGTGGAACAGAAGTAGAGTTTCCTATTGCCCAGGAGTCTGTACTGCAAAGGATTATGAACAACCTGAGATGGATATGAGAATTAAGCCGTTTTCTGTAAGTACCCTATGAGTCGTGTAAGACAAGTTCAGGGGTGCATATGTATGTTCATACTTGGAGTGAGAATCTAAAGTAACAAATTTAACAGTAAAATTGTGTAGTTAATACATTTCAGCATATATTTTACATAAACTGTTGCTATGTTGCAGGAGTGGCTTCCACTTCCGTAATAGCTTGCCTCCGGAAACCCTATGAACCTGGAGAAAGGATGAAAGTCACGCACCCAAATGTTGAGGACTTTTGTTCATAAGGTCGCTATGAGTCACCTACGACTTGACAGCACTTAACAACAACATGTACATAAAGTCAGAACCAATCACAAGCTGACCCTTCAGTGGGTTTTCAGAGGCAGTTAATCTCACAGGAGATTACCACCCATCCTTCTCCCATAGAGTGGCTGGTGGC
>NW_006399752.1:11596370-11620015 GCF_000299155.1 Elephantulus edwardii
TGATAAAGGTTGCCTCTTGTGGACAGTGTTTGGTGGAGCCCTTAAATTAAAACAGGCTTGGAAGCAGGAATGGCATCCACTTCCAAAACAGCTTGCCTCTGAAAACTCTATGAACCTAGAGAAATGATGGAAGTTATGTGTGCCCGTGACTTTTGTTCATTGGGTCTTTATGAGTCATCTGTGACTCCATGGCACTTAACAACACAACAACAACAACAACATATTTATTCTAAACCTTTTTAAATTTGTGAAAGTTTCCAAGAAGGAAAATGAGAGTAAATGATACAATTACACTGTTAGTGGAGCAATCTTTCACATTACCCTTCACGCAGCATTTGAAAATGCTTCAGTTCTCATCCTGAGGCTTAGCATGCAACAATCCTATGTCTATTGAGTTGTTAGAATAGTGGTGTTCCTTCAACACAGAACCAATTTATAGTGGACTCTCCGGTGGATTTTCAGAGGTTGTAAATCACACAGGAGGAGATTGTGCATCATGCCTTTGGGTTCACAGCAGAAGTCCTAAAATAGGCAATCAGAGCTTTGTATATCTATTGAATAGTATTTGTAGAAAGTAATAAGATCTATGAGAGGGAAAATATGCTCTTCCAACTCACACTATATGTCCAGATAGCAGACTTCCTAAAAGGGCTTCCTAAGGCATGTGCCTTTTATTGTATCAAGACATTAGATCCACAGGATCACTTGGGAGAAGGGCAAGAAAACCCAAATAAGTATATATTATCTGAAGTTTCTCTATGTCATTGAACTTTCTGCTACCATGAAGCAGCGCATAGGTTGTTTGCTGTTGTTGTTGTTATTATGTGCCATTGAGTCACTTGTGACTCATAGCAACCATAAGTAAAATAGCCCTAAACCCTATTCTATCCTGTGTTAATGTTACTGTTGACACACCTACCCCCATCACTGAATAAATCCATCTCGAGGGTCTTCCTCTCTTGCTCTGTCCCTCCACCCTTCCAAATATGACATCCCTCTCCAAGGACTGGTCCCTCCTTGCAACATGTCCAAAGCATGTCAGATGAAGCTTCAGAATCCTTGCCTCCAAGGAACAGCCTGTTTCACCCTCTCTATATTGAACCTGTTTGTTCTCTTAACAGTCCATGGTATATCCAATACTCTTCTCCAGCACCGCAGCTAAAAGGCATTAATTCTCCTTCTGTCATCCCTAGTCATAGCTTTCTGATGCATAGCAAGCAGTTGTGAACACCACAACCTGGCTCAGGCATATCTTAAGTCTCCAGACTGACATCATTGCTCTTCAGTACTCTGAAGTTGTCCCTGACAGCAGATTTCCCAGTGCAATTTTCCTTTCATTTCCTGACTGTTAGTACCAAAAGTGTTGATTGTTAAGCCAACAAAATAAAAGTTCTTAACAATCTCAATCTCTTCACCATCTATCATGATGCTGCCAATTGGCCCAGTGCTGAGAATCTTTCTTTTCTTGATACTGAGCTTTAACTTATAAAGAAGCCTCCAGTCCTTGACCTCCTGCAACAAGTGCTTCAAGTTTTCCTCAGCCTTAGCAAGCAAGGCTGTGCCATTGGTAAAACACAAGTTGTGTGCTGTAGGGAATGGAAATCCAGAAGTTCTCAGAATGGCCTGTCCTGAGAAACCAGTGGGCAACAAGGAAGTACTTAGGTGAGAAGAGAGGGAAGGGCATGATCACTGACAGAAGAGTGAGAAAATTAACAAGATTCCTTACTCAAGAGCTTCGCTCACACAGACTCACCGAAGAGGCCAACATGAGGGATGTTGCAATGACAATGAGGGATGTTGCAATGTAGTGAACATCAGTTAGACTTTATCCAAGAATTTGTGAGTAGAGTTAACATGATTTAGAGCCTTCTATATACTTTTCTCAGTGAAAAAGATTTGGCTATATTGTACAAAATAACACCATCCAAAAATGGTGAAATATGATGAAAGGAAATTTTTAAATGTCACTACATTTCTCCCTGATGCCTTTAGTGACTTCTGTCACATGATCCAAGAGCTGGAACATTACTGAGATGTGACTGAAGGGAAGCTGGATCTCAACCCAACACAATTAGCTTTCAGTGCAAACTTTTTCTCCAAGTCAAATGTCCTATCTACAAGTGATATGGACTGTTCAAGTTAAATTCATCCAGACTCTATTATACACCACATTAACTTTTACCAAGTTATTAAAATGAGCGCCTCATATCTACACTGTGTGCTGGCTTAGAATATAATGGGGGGAAAATGAAATCTTCTGCCACTTCAACCAGAAACATATTCACATTAAAAGCAGGATCAAAACACAATTTCTTTCCTTAATTCAAAATGCTTTTTCTGAAAATGTAGATCATTTAATGAATTCTATAGCATTAGTTTGATTTGCAAAGAGGTTGTCAATGTCTGTGCTCTGTTTTACATCAATTCTCTAATATTATTCTTAAGCCCTTTGTCGTAAGAAAGATATTTTAAAAATAGTACTTAAAAGAGAGTGAATAGGCACTAAATCCTAATTTTGTCCGGAAGTCATTGTCTTCATATCAAAAATATATCATAATTCACTGGCTGGAAAAAGAATATACAACCAACACGTACTAATTATTTTATTGACTTTCTCTATTCTTCCATCCTAAATGTTCTAGACAGATACAAGAAACTTTACAAAGATGATCCACAAAAAATGATTTAACTGACTAAACTGAATCTTAACTGACTGCTCTGCATAGCTTCTTATTCCAGGGGAGCAAGCCTGTCAGCCATCGCCCTCGCAGCGCCAGTACAGAGACTGAGACTGTTCATGGTGTTAATGAGCAATTACTCCTATGTCATTACGAGGCTGAAAACATTCAGGCATTTTGTTGAAGGCTGCAATGTACCAGCATGGATTCCTGGTAGAGCTGCTTATGGGAACTCTCGGCATGAGGTCTGAATAATTTTGAGGCTTGGCCTTCAAATCAGACTTCCTGCAGCTCTTTCATGAAATCTAAGAACTTATCACCAGAGGTTCCATTTTTCTCCAGTGGAAATGTTCTGCATGGCTAAATGAAAAGGGAAAGATGTGCATTAAACAAGGACCCCCATTTAAAATGCCAGTTGATACCTGTGGCATTCAGAAAGTTCCTCATTTATTAACCATATTTTCTTGAAAAGATAAATTTTTAGGCCCTGGAGCATACATATAAGAAAATGCACATTCTCTTTCATTCATTGTATGTGGTTACTTCCAGAAAGAAACTCTATAAATTTCATTGCCATTTTAAAAGACCTAAGAATAATAAACTAACTTTGGAGAATATTATAAGTATTTTTTTACAAAGAAGAATACCCTAAAACTGCTGGACAAATTTTATCTCTGAAAAATAAGAGTATCTATATTTAAGATTCATCAATTATAAATTATATTGTTCATACTATGGAATAATGTATCTGGTTATCTACTTTAAAAGAAACCCACAACAACACAAAACAACTCAGAATTAGTCTATTAAAAACTTTACTAAAAAGCTTTAGAAAGTAGACCAACAGTCTAAGTTTACCTAAGTCTGTAAATCAGGTAGAATGCCAGGTAGGATTTTCAGACCAGATAGGAGAGCACGTGTCAAATGAAAATATTCCGATAAAGGAAGATTCAGTGAGATAAAAAATCACCATAAACTTCCTAGGTCATAGATTTTGGGATAATTTTATTTGACATATTTTAGAGTTTTCATATAAATTTCTATATTTCTTGGAAAATACAGACATGTAAGAATACGCACTGAGTGAGGAGTTGGGCAACTATTTTTTTTTAATGTTTAACCATATTAAGAGAAAATGGAAAAGTAGAAAGACAAAAGAGTATTTTTCTAAATTATTTCAATAGTTGTGATGGATTGTGGAATATGACTCTCTTTTTCTGTAACAACAGAGAAAAAGAGTGTTCTTTCTCAGCTTAGTAGATGACAGAAAGTGATGACAAGGTTGAAGAATCCCTGAACCACCATGAAAAAAAATCATGTAGTGAATTACTGATTGAAATGTCCCTGGCAAATGTCATATTCTGGGCATAAATTGCCGATGATTAACAGAGTGAAAGACCGAGGCAGGAAAAATTAGGTCATCCATAAACACTGGCATAATCAACCACAAAAGCATCTAAAACCAAATAGAGTGAATTCTCTAGCATTTAAAGCCAATGACCTTGTTTAGTATATATGTCTTAGGATATACTATGTAGAAGTGTGTATGTGTGTGTGTGTGAGAGAGAGAGAAAGAGAGAGAGAGAATGAGAGAATATCAAATCAATAAATCAAGTTTATGTAAGGTAAGAATGTAAATAATAAAATCTTGCCCATAAATGACATAATCAAAAGACACTTTCTTCTCACACAAAGACTGATGATCTAGAAAGCATCGTGGCTCTAGAATCATGAACATTTAGGCAAATGAAGTAATCTGTAAGACTAGCTTGTTTTCCATGTATAACTAAATTATTTAGGAATCCAAATTTAGTGTTTCCATTTTCATTTCTATGTTGTAAGGCAGTAGGGTTTCAGTTTCCAATTTCCATAAGACAAAGCAATTATCAAGGTGTTTGCCTTGCAGAATAAGCCTACCAGATGTGAAACACACTTTTAAAAAATTTGAAACCTTGCAATAGCATCCCTATAGGGCAGCAACAGATCCCAAGTCATTACAAAGAAACCCTGAGCATAGGCCATTCAAATGTAACTTGGTAAGTTTAATATCTCCCATCTAAACTTCCTCTCCAGTTGGCAAACTAAATGTACTAGGGAAGGATGCCTGGGTTTTGCAGTTGGTTTGTTAACTATTTTTTTTTTGCCCTTCCTGAAATGTTATTTCACAAAACACAGCTCCAAGTGCAAAATTCTGTTACTAGTTAGCCTTCTATCAGTTGTTTCTCATAAATGGGTTTTTATTCACCAAATATGAACTCACTTCTACAGCTCTTGGACTTGGCCTGTAACTGGCATTTCATTGATATTTGACTTCTAAATTCTGTTTTCCTGGTCTCATACATATTATTCCACTACTAAAAGCTGATATGGTCACTCAAGTTGATAAAAGAATGCTGGATGGACTACTACACTTTATGATCATGCCTGACCACTTAATATGTCTCAAAATAATAAGTATATGGATGATAATGAAGCCACAATTTAGCATGTTTAGAGAACGTCCACAAACATATTTTCTCAGCAATGTCTGCATAGGCAGGCAGAGTAGATATAATTGTTTCCCATTTTAAAAATTAGGAATGGGAGGTCTGAGATGTTGAGTGACTTACATACCTCCAGTAGGTATCTGAGAAAGATGAAAAATCTTAGTCACCTGACTCCTACTCTGGCATTTTTCTATCTTGCCATGTTTTATCTAGATACTATGCAAAACTACACACTGCAGTATTAGACTGCCTTATTTTTTGGTTTAGTGATAAGAAGCTGCACTGCAATCCCAAAGCCATATGGTTCAAATACACCAGCTTCTCCACAGGAGATGAGTAGACAGTCTTTTCCTGTGCCATGAACTGCCTCTGAAAACCCACTTGATGAACAGCTATGAGTCGATTCCAACTCACTAGCTCACAACAACAAACAATTAGAGGCACAGTCGCAGCTAACTCACCAGCTGATTGAGAGCAAAAGATAAGGCAGTCTATCTGTGATTGATCATCTGAGTTGTTTTGTGAGAGTAGTAGTTTCTTATCCAAAGGCGTTAAAGTCCCAGCTAAGTATTTATGATCAACTAAATAAAATTCAGATGGTGAGTTAACAACTTTACAAAGTAAAGGGCATATTCATAAGTATTGACTGGGCTTCTGCCTTATGTGCAACAGTAATTCTGTGCTCAACTAGATGATAGTTCATAAATAGCACAGAGTTCAGATCTGTTGTTCATAGGGTTGCTATGAGTTGTAGTAGACTCAAAGACACCTAACAACAACAACAACATTATAGTATATTATATTTAATTAGTGCCTATTTGCATTTTTCATAGAATTAACCTATTTTCTAATGCACGGAGATACATTATTATCTTCTTTACATAAGAGAAACTAGATTATCTATTTGTGCTAAAGTAGTAGAAACAATGCCAATAAAATTTTATTTTTATTTTTAGAAGGTAAAAATATATTTAAATGATACATTTAGCTAAATTCACTACATAATAGGCAGACTAAACAATAGGTAGTATGCTTTCCTATGAAAATTGAAATTGAAATAACAATAATCTCTGTATCTGTCTCTCATAAGAGTATTTTATCATTTAAAAATACATTTTTGTTGGTACCAATGAAAACGTATTTCATACTTACTCTGCTAATGTGTGGAAATATTGTTGTTACAGAAATCCTACTGGGATGTGTTCCACCCTTGAATATTTTCAATAGTACTGAAATTTACAGAATTATGTCTTTCTTCATTGATTATTGGATTTTAAAAATAAATATTCTAGTCTATGCTAGGCTCACAATAGGCAAACATGGTCACTGAAAGCTAAGGAAATTATTAGTTTAGACACACTGAAGGGAGAAAATATTCATTACAATAAGTCTCTCAGAAATTTGTGTACTCTGCATTGTTGTTGAGACCCAATGAACAAAAGACCTAAAGCCCCTTTACAACTATCAACATTTATCAAAGTTCATAGAGTTTCCAAAGGCATGTTGTTTAGGAAGTGGATGCCACTCCTGCTTCCAACTCTGCTTTTATATGGAAGAGGGGAGGGGCGAAATGTGTTCAGCCACATTATATTAAAATACCTGATTTACAATAAAAAAAAATACCTGGTTTAATAGGTCTAAAGCTGAGTGGCATAGGCTTTTTAATGGTTTCTAGTTTCTGTACTAAGTAACCCATAGTTTCAAACACATGCTGACCAATTTGACGATGTCCCAATCAAATTTTTGTCAAGAATTTGTTACCACATTTCCCACTGAGATCAAATAGTGATAAGAAGTTGTTTTTTGTGTCCCCTCCCCACATAATATCTTCTATTCTATCCCTTAATGTTCTAGTGTCATTTTCATTTCACTTAATTAATCCTACTGAGGACTGTATGAACTGCTGTCACCTGAGAGGGAAGGTATGAAGTGACAGCCTTTTTCAGTAATTCTTGGCTCAGAATCCTCCTCTTGATATTAGGAACATATGTGCTCTGTTGGCTGCTACATATCATACCCATATGCGCAGACAGTGAGAACTCTGCAGGGAACTTTGTTGTCTCCTTACCTTCGAGTCTAAGTGTCATAAAGTGATGACTGTATATGAATAAACTGCAGAACCCTTGATAATTCTTCCTTCCCACTTAGACCAAAGTAGACACCTATTCCTCCTTACATGCTGCTCTGTAACACTTGCCAAAATGTACTGGGGAAAGGGAGCAAAATTCTGAGTTAGATGCCAGGAGCAACAATGCTACAAATGCCCTGGAAATTTAGTTAACTCCTGAAGCTGACTGCAGGTGCAAATAAATACCTACAATGAAGAAGTTGGATTTAAGCCTAAATTCCACTATGAGCATTGTCCTACAAAAAAAGGGCTATCTCCTGTGCTGGAATATAAATGCATGCCCAATTCTCCATTCCTAATGAGAAAGGGTCATTGTAATGAACAGCAAAGAGGAAAAGAAAATTATTTCTGAAAAAATCAAATATAGCCAAGCTTTTAGGCAGTGAAAAAAAAATAATACCACAAACTTTGTAGATTTTCCATACAGTATACTAGCTTAGTACTCTAGACAGGTCCCTGACAGCAGATTTACCTATTGAAATTCTCCTTTTGACCCTGACTGCTGGTGCCAAAAGTGTTGATTGAAGAGCCAAGTAAACAGTAACTATTAACAACCTCAATCTTTTCTTCATCAATCATGGTGCTGACAATTGGTCCAGTGGTGAGAACCTTTGACTTCTTAATGTTGAACTTCAATCCATATTGAGACTGCAGTCCTTGACCTTCTGCAGCAAGCACTCAGGTCCTCCTCAGTTTCAGCAAGCAAGGTTGTGTCACCTGCATAATGCAGGCTGTTGATGAGTCTTCCTCTAATTCTGATTATCTTTCCTCCTTGGGAAGCTCAGACTCCCAAATGTTCTGTTCTGCATATAGATTGAAAAGGTATGGAGACAGGACAGATCCCTGGTGCACTCGCTTCCTGATCCAGCCCACAGTCTTCCCAATTCACTTACTTACTATGCATCAGAGAGCTGGATCATAATTAAGGAGTACAGCCGAAGAATTGATGGCTTTGAGTTGTGGTGCTGGAGAAGAGTTTTGAACATATGATGGATCATCAAGAAAACAAATAGGTCTGTCATGGAGAGGGTAAAACCAAGTTTCTCCTTGGAGGCTAGGATTTTGAAGCTTCATTTCTCATACTTTGGGCATGTGGCCAGGTTGGATCTATCCTTGAAGAAGAGCATCATGCTGAGAAGGGTGGAGGGACAGCACAGGAGAGGAAGACCCCGGATGAGATGAATTGATACAGTAACTAGGGCAATAGGGGTAGGTGTATTGGAGTCCATGAGAGTACCTCAGGACAGAGCAGGCTTCAGAATTTTACATAGTGTTGCTGAGTCACAATTTGACAACACATAGTAACAACAACAACAACTGTTAGCATTTAAAATTAGGAAGATGTGTAATAGGATTATATTATGTCTTCATACACATTCAATCTGTCACCTAAGTAAACTATTTAAGAAGCTAAACCTATATGAAGAAAAATGTGGCATCAATATTGAAGGAAGATTTATCAACATTAGGCATTATACAGATAACAAAACCTTGCTTGTTGAAAGTGATAAGAACTTGAAACACTTGCTTTAAGAGCTCAAAGATTATAGCCTTCACTATGAATTACATCTCAACATCAAGAAAACAAAACTCCTCACCACTGGCAACATCACAATGTTGTTGTTAAATGCTGTCGAATTGTAGGTAACTCATAGTAACCCAATGAACGAAAGACCTGAACACTCATCATTTCTCCAAGTCTATAGGGTTTCTGGAGACAAGCTATTTCAGAAGTGAATGCCACTCCTGCTCCAGCTTGTTTAATCAGGGACCTCCACAAAACACCATCCACCATGGGTAACCATTATCGCATTTGTCACATCAGTGTCACAGTGTTTAGCATCACAGCAACCAATGAATTCCTTTTACTTGGCTTCACAATCAACACCTACGGCAGCCAAGAAATCAAAATAGTTGTTACATTGGGACAATCTACCATTAAGGACCTATTGAAGGTACTAAAAACAAAGAGATAAGTTTAAAGAATAGGCATTTTTTTCACTATTCAAGGAATAGCATCTCTTAGCAACATGATCAAAGTATATGAGATGAAGATTTGCCATCTTTGCATCCAAGGAGCACTATGGCTGTGTTTTCTCCAAGACATATCTGTTTATTCTTTTGGAAGTCCATGGGATATTCAGTATTTTTCTCTAAAACTGCAGCTCAAAGGCATCAATTCTTCTTCTGTCATACTTATTTACTATGCAGCAAGTAATTGAAAAGACCATGCCCTGAATCAGGCACACATTAGTCTTTAAATTTATGTAATTTCTACTCAACAATTTTGAGAGGTCTCTGGCTACAGACTTTTCCGCTACAGTATGTCTTATGATCTTCTGACTGCTGGTACCAAAGGTATTGATGGTGAATCCAAGTAAGATGAAGTCATTGACTATTTTTTCTCTGTGTATCATAATGTTGCCTATCAATTCAATGGTGAGATTTTTTCCCCCTCGATGTAGGGATGTAATCCATATTGAAGGCTATAGTGTTTGCTCTTCTGAACCAAGCATTTCAAGTCCTCCTCACTTTCACCAAGCAAGATTCTATCTTCTGCATATTACAGGTTGTTGAGGAGTCTTTCTTCTATTCTGATGCCACATTCCTCTTCATAGAGTTCAGCTTCTCAAATAATTTGCTCAGCGTACAGAATGAATAGATGTGGAGGGAGGATAGAACCCTGACTCACTCCATTCTTAGTTTTAAACCACATAGTGTTCCCCTGCTCTGTTAGCACAACAGCCTCTTAGTCTAGGTACGGGTTTCACATGAGCACAGTTAAGTATTTTAGGATTTCCATTCTTCTCAATGTTCTTTTGTATAAAAATAGACATATAAATAAATATAGATAAGAATATAACAAGTGCTTTTGAGTAAGCGCACAACAAAGATTGACTGAAAAGAAACATGAGGTAAACAGATAAGATTTTTAATGGGATAGTGGTTATTTCAATGTGTATGTTAGTAAACATTCATCAATGGTATATTTAAGATTTACTTACTGTATTATGCCTTAATATAAGAGCATTAAAGAACAAACAAACAACAATAACCACACATACAAAAAATTCCACAACCACCAGGGATGTATGCAATTTACATAGGCAATTCATTGAAATAACTTCATCTGGAGAAACAAGATAAGTAGTGCAAACCTTGAGGTGAACTGAGGCAAAAGAAAGTAACTTTCTTTCAATTTACTTTTCCCTTCTTTCTAGATGAAAAAAATATGATCTAGAGACTGGAATACAGAAGCAAAAAGAGATCTGAGACAGAAAGAAGTCAGTGAATGAGCAGCATCCTGGAGGAAATGGAAAAATGGGTATGGGCAGAAGTCTACTTCATCTCCGCAAAAACATGAAATTGGCTCCAGGATGTGGGACTGAAGTAGTCAAGGTGCTTCTCACTGAATATCTCTATTCTCCTCATAAGATTAGATTTGGGGTTTCAATTTTAATACGAAGGGCTTAAGAATGGCAAAACATATTTATTAAAAAGTGATGCAAGCTTAAAATTGGAAAATGGGAACTGAGATAAAATTCTGATTAGCCATTCTAATTATGTATTGAGTAGTTGGCTTCGCCTACTAATTCAGACTTCAGATAAGAGAAAAATAATTTTCTTTTAAGTCTATCCTTAGCATGATTATGCAACCATAATCAGTTTAATTCCTTAAGTCTATTTTACATAATAGCAATTTTCACAAATATAAAGGATCTGAAGGGAAAATGGTAGTTGGACTGATGTAATAGTCCATATTCTGACCCACTCACAAATCTCTTCAATTGCATTTGATTACTCTATAAGTGAACCAGGTGATGATGTATATTTTGCTATATCTCAAAAATCTGAAAAAGTGTAAGAGATACAATATATTAATGCTGAAGAGACTAGAGGAAATAAATTTCATAAGTGCTTATAGACTCCTTATTAATTTTACTAGCTGGTAACAGACTACTGCTTTCAAAACATTTCTGTGTATAAAATTTAGTAGGATGCTATATGCTACTTATATAGCTTAATTAGGATGCAAAATTCAGAAGTACATCTTAAATAGCAAGTCAAGAATATCCATTGACAAAATGAGGTTTGTTCTGGGTATTTTATTTCAATACTAGCTGGGAGACATAGCTGGGAAGCCTGGGTTTTTAGCTCTCCTCTGAGTGCGTCTCACTTCCCCAAGCACTTTGATGCTCTCATTGTTCAATTAGAACTCTGCCATAATGCACTGAGCTTCCATGGGATTGATTATTCTCATTTGAATGGTGGTGTTAGTTGGCAGTTAAGTCAGCTCAAACATATGGTGACCTTTTCTACAACAGAAAGAAATGTGCAGTCCTGAGCCTTCTTCGTGATCATCGATAAGCTTTAACCATTGTGGCTACTAAGAGTGTCACTTCTATGACTTGTGTCACCTATTTTCACTAAAATTCCAATGAATGTATGTATGCAAATGGCATAGATTTGTGACAATCCTAATAAAAATATTTACTTCCTTTCTAACATACAACTATAATAACTATTTCCTTCAATCAAACACCGTATTTTCTTGACTGTGATGGGGGAAAATTTTGAATAGATGTTGGTGATCATGATGATGATGATGATTATTTGAAAAATAAAAAGAGATGTTTTCTTTCCAATAAATATTCAAGCAGATGATTTAATATTATCACTAGGAAAAGATGTAAATTAAAACTGTTGTTGTTGTTGTTATGTGCCATCAAGTCACCTGCAACTCATAGCAACTCTATCTACAACAGCCCTAAAATCTGCTCTATCCTGTGCCAATAGCACACCCACCCCATTACCCCAGTCAATGAATCAATCCATATGATTGAGGGTCTTCCTCTCTTACTCTGTCCCTCCACACTTCTAAGCAGGATGTCCCTCTTCAAGGACTGGTCCTTCCTTGCAACAAGTCCAACATAGGTCAGAAAAAGCTACAGAATCCTTTCCCCCAAGAAGCAGCCTGGTCTCACTATCTCTAGGATGAACTTGTTTGTTCTCCTAGCAGTCCATGATATATTCAACACTTTTCTCCAGCACCACAGCTCGTAGGCTTCAATTCTCCTTCTGTCATTCCTAGTCATTGTCCAGCTTTCCAATGCATAGCAAGTAACTTCAAAGACTTCAAAGACTATGGCTTAGGTCAGGCCCACCTTAGTCTTCAGACTGACATCCCTGCTCTTCAATACTTTGGAGAGGTCTCTGAGAGCAGGCTTTCCCAATGCAATTTGTCTGTTTATTTCCTGACTACTTATACCAAGAGTGTTGATTGTAGAGCCAAGCAAACTAAATCTGTTAACAATACGATTTTTTCACCATCTATCATGATGCTGCCAATTAGCCCAGTGGTGCGAATCTTTGTTTTCTTGAAGTTAAGCTTCAATCTAAAGTTAAGAACTTTAATTTTCAAATGTTAAGATTTAATTTTTAAATTAACGTGCTTGTAGTTGTTGTATGCTGTTGAATTGGAAGCTACATTAATTAATATAAAATAAATTTTGTTTCTCCTCTGGGTACAATTTTTCCTAGAGGTGCAGGGTGTAGTTTAAGCGATTGTTATATTTGTGAGCTTTTTGTTTTTCTTTTTTCCATAATTTAGTTGAGTTTCAGATCATCAGGCAATTACTTCTTTAAAGTCAGCTTAGAAACCAAACATTTTTGTTCTGATCTTTAAAAACATATGCAATTTACAGAAAAACTATTTTCCCCCTTCAGTAGCATTGGCTCTAAAATCTCAGATGTATATCCATCCTACACCATTCAAACCATATGTGGTTCACAGAATTTTGCATGCTGCTTGCTGTTAAGTTTCATTAAGGAGTCAGACAACTTCCTCTGGATTGTTATATAAGAGTTGACCTAGAAAATGAGAGATTTAAAGCCATCATCTCAACAGACACAGATGGATTCATACCAAGGTGAGAGGGAAGATATCATGAAGCCAGCTGTCGAGAAATGAATGACAGACTCTCCTTGTCAGATCACTCCTTCAATCTAAAATAATACTCCTCAGATTGTAACCTTTATTTAGCTGTTTTGTTTTCTTTTTAATTCTCTATTGAAATTTATAATTGTGCATTACTCTGATTAATTATGTTCTTTGGTGGTTTTTCAGGGTATCCTGATGGCAAAGGGGTAGGTGGAAGGTGAAATTCACATCTCTAAGAAGGCAATGTGTTAGTGTCTAATATGGTACAATTAATAATTGTACCACATTAAATATAGTATAATATTTAGAGGCAGCCATTAATTCCATTACAGATTCTACCATGTTAAGTTCAGCTTGCTCAACTCCACATCAACACTCTTAGCATCAGCAGTCAGAAAATAAAAAGATGAATTATATAAGGTAAATCTGTTGTCAGGAAACCTTCCAGAGTATTGAGAATCAACGATGTCAATCTAGAGACTAAAGTGTGCTGGATCCAGGTCATGGACTTCATAATTACTTGCTTTGCTTCAGAGAGCTGGGCAATGACTAAGGAAGACTGAAGAAGAATTTATGCCTTTAAGTTATGGTGCTAGAGAAGAGTCTTGAACATACCACACACTGCCAAGAAAACAAATAGGTATGTCTTGGAAAGGGTGAAGGCAAGTTTCTCGTTGGAGGCTAGGATTTAGAAGCTCTGACATACATACTTTGGGCACATGACCAGGAAGGATCAATCTTTAAAGAAAAACATCATACTCCAAAGGATGGAGGGACAGAGCAAGAGAGAAAGACCCTGGATGAGATGGATTGATACAGTGACTAGGGCAATGGGAGTTGGTGTGTCAGAGTCAGTGAGACTGGCTCAGGGAACAGCAAGCTTTAGAACTGTCATACATAGGGACAATATGAGTCACAGGCAACTCAACAGCACATAACAACAAGTTAAAAAATAAAATAGCATAAAACCCACTGTCCTTGAGTAGACTTTAACTCTTAGCAACCTGTAAAAGAAAGTAAAACTTCCCTAAAGAGTTCCCTAGGCTAGGTCAATTTTTATGAACAATGGCAGTCATATCTTTTCCCCAGGTAGTAACTTATTCTAAATTAACAGTCAAGCACTTAACCACTACATTCCCTTAAAATCTATGATCTTAATTTAGTCTATATTGTCAATATTAAACATACAGAGATGTTAAAAGAATCGTTGATATTATGAATACACAATAACTGGCACATTAGTTGTTCTGAATGTTTAATGGCTAGTACTCATTTTTAAGCTGAGTACTGAAAAGCAAGGTTGTCAGTCTAGAGACAGAGGTGTCTCTAATCCAAGCCATGATCTTCACAATTATTTGCTATATATAGGAATTTATAATAATGGATAAGGATGAAAGAAGAGTTGATGCCTTAGAGTTATGGTGCTGGAGAAGAGTCTTGAACATACTATGGTCCTTCAACAAGACAAATAAGTCTGTCTTAGAGGATGAAACCAAGTTTCTTCTTGAAGGTTAGGATTTTGAAGCTCTGTCTCACATACTTTGGGCAGTTGCCAGGAAGGTTCTACTCCTTGGAGAAGAATATCTAGCTTGGAAGGGTAGAAGGACAGTGCAGGAGAGGAAGACCCTGGTTGAGATAGATTTTTACAATAACTGGTATCTTACGGGTAGCTGTGTCGGAGTCAGTGAGACTGGCTCAGGACAGGGCAGGGTTTAGAGTTCCTGTCCATAGGGCCGCAGGTAACAACAGCACAGAACAACAACAAGACACCTGATTTTTCTTATTATCACTTAGCATTCATTGTTTTTCTTTAAAAAATAAATGAAAGATCAAATCAGTGATATGTGGTGACTTCATATTAATAATCAGCTAAAAGAAGTGTTGTAGTACAGAATTCTTTTAGCAAGAAATCCATAAATTAAAAATAAAAGTTTTTAACTGGATCACTCACAAAAGTCTTATGGAACTGAAACATTGAGAATAAAATTTAGCCAACAATTAGTGTGTCTGATATTCTGAATGAAAGTTCAATTTAATTAAAATGCATTAAAGTTTTTATGAGAGATAGGTTTTTTAATTTTAAAATGTTATTATTTGCTACCATTTTATTTAAGAAAAAGAAATCATATAATAAGTGTTTTAGAGCTAGAGATGGGCCTCAGAGATTGCTAATCAACCCCTTCATTTTACAGATGATTGAACTAAGACCCAAAGGCAAAGTGGCTTGCAAATGATCATAACAGGAAGAGCCAAGATTAGAAATCAGGTCACAAAACTCAATGCAGCTTGCTTTATTTTACAACATCTTGCATAAACCTGACTTGAGGTGCAGTGGTATGATTGGATGCCCTATAAAGAACTCTGGTGAGTTTATATACTGCAATAGACATTTTAGATTAAAGCAAACCAAGATGAGACAGAATTGTCTACCATTCAGTCAATATTTTAAAGTAAACCTAGACCAGGAGGCCATTGGGTGAACAGAGCAAGGGGACACTACATAGTTTAATATTGAGAAGAGAATTCATCAGGGTTGTAGTCTCTCCTGATTCCTATTCAATCTGTATATTGAACAAATTATTTGAGAAGCTGGACTGTATGAAGATGAATATGGCTTCAGGATCACAAAGAGATTTAACAATAACCTCCATTGTGCAGATGACACAACCTTGCTTACTAAATATAAGAACTTGAAGCACTTGTTCTAGAATATCAAAGAATACAGAGCTCAATATGGATTGCGTCTAAATGTAAAAAAACCCCAACAAAACAAACAAACAAAACAAAACAAAAAAAACAACAAAAGTTCTTACCACTGGACCATTGTGACTGATGGAGAAAAGTTGGAAACTGTCAACAACTTCATCTTACTTGGATGTACAATTAGCACCCTTAAGACTAGCAGTCAGGAAATCAGGAGACTCATTGCATGGAGAAAGTCTGCACTTAGGGTCCTCTTCAAATTACTAAGGAGTAAAGATGTCAGTTTGAGAACTAAGGGGAGTTTGATTCAGGCCATGGTATTTCTGATCACTTGCTATGTGTCTGAGCACTGGACAATGAATAAGATGACAGAAGAACTGCTGTCTTTGAGCTATGGAGAAGAGCACTGAACATCCCATGGATAGCCAAAAAGAACAAACAAATATGTCTTAGAGAGGGTGCACCGAGAGTGATTTTTTGAGGTAAAAATGATGAGATATTGCCTTAAATACTTTGGGTACATTGCTAGTAGTAACTATCCCTTGGCGAGAGACATGATGTTCAGAGAGTGTCAGTGAGGGAGAGGAAGATCCTCAACCAGGTGGATTTACATGGTGAGCACCACAAAGGGCTCTAATGTGTCAAGAAGTGTGAGGATGGCACAGGATAGGACAGGGTTCAGATCTATTGTTCATAGGGTCACTAGCGATCATATTAGACTCAACAGCACCTAATAACAACAACAAATTGAGCAATCTTTTTCAGTGTCTTAGTATATGGTTGCTATTAGGTGTCCTCCAATTGGTGTCAACTCACAGTGAAGCCATGTGTCACTGAACAGAACAACATACAAGTTCCTGTACCAAACTCAATTGTTCTTATTTTGTAGTCCATGGTTATAGTCACTATGTCAATCCATGTTGTTGACAGTCTTCCTATTTTTTCCTAACCCTTTACCAAGCATAATGTCCTTCTCTTTTTCTGATACCTTACCAGTGTATGTGAAAGTTCTAGCAACCTAATTCTCCAAGAGCATTCTAGACATCCTTCTTCCAAGACAGAGTTATTTGTTCTTTTAGCAGCAGATGGAATATGTTTTTATTCTAACATAAATATGTTGTTGTTAAGTGCCATAGCAACCCTATAAATTAAAATCTTGAATGTAACACGTTCATCTTTTTTCCAAGTTCATAGAGTTTCTGGAGGCTACCTTACAAAATTACTGACTGTATAAAAGGATTTTGATCTTTGCACAGTGATAGTAAACAGTTCTGAAAAAGAAGGAAAGGTCATTCTTCAAAGTCAAGTTTATTCCTTAAAGATGTGTTGATTGTATGAAAATATGTCATTATCTGCTTTAAATAAAGGTTAAGTGGTGAAGCCTCTAGAAACTTTTTAACTGATCCATGCCTATGTTCATCTTAGGTGGAGTGTCTGGGTGGTCCAAATGACTAAACTGCTTGCCTGCTAATTAAATAGATAGTGATTTGAGTTCATCCAGACAAACCTGTTAAGGAAAACCATTGAACCAGCTTTTGAAAGTCTCATGGGGAAAGTTCTCCTCTGATATACATGAAGCCACCATAACTGAAATTGGTTTCATATGATGATGATAGAAGTTACACACATATTATCGGAAGTAGTTGGCATAAAACAATAATAGAATGATAGCATAAAATAAGAATTTAACAAACTTAGCTAGCTACAACTACTATTTTGTTATTATAAAAATGGTGCTGTTATGTGCCACTGAGAAGATTACATCTCATAGTGACCCTATGCACAATACCTCTGAACTGTGCTCTGCCCTGAGCCACTTTCACACCCACACTCATTACCCCAGTTAATGTGTCAATCAATCACACTCAGGGTCTTCCTCCCCTGCTCTGTCTCTCCACCCTTTTAAACATAATATTCTTCTCCAATGACTGATCCCTTCTGGCAACACATCCAAAGTATGACACAAAGCCTCAAAATCATTGTGTCCAAAGAGCAACTGCAAGATATATCTGGTAGTTCCCTTAGAAGTTCATAATACCTTCAGTACTTTTCTCCAGGACCACAACTCAAAGGCATCAATTCTTCTTCTGTCATCTTTGCTCATTGTCCAGCTCTCTGATGCATAGTAAGTAATTGCAAAGACCATGATGGCTTGGATTAGGTGCACCTTAGTTTTTAGCCCAACATCATTGCTCTTCAGTACCTAGAAAGGTCTCTGAAAGCAAATTTTCATAAAGTAATACACCTTTTGATAATAATAGGCAACTGGAATGCAAAAGTTGGGAACAGAGAAGAAGATTCAGTAGTTGGGAAACATGGACTTGGTGACAGAAATGGAGCTGAAGAGAGAACGATTGAATTTTGCACAATCACTGACTTATTCATAGCAAATACGTTTTTTAAGAGACATAAACGCAGGTTATATACCTGGATTTCACCTGATAGTATGCATAGGAATCAGATCAATTACATCTGTGGAAAGAACCACTAGAGAAGCTCAATATCAACTGCAAAAACTAGGCCAGGAGCTGATTGTGGACAGACCACCAACTACTTATTATATGCAAGTTCAAGCTGAATTTGAGAAAAATTAAACCAAATTCATAAGAACCAAAATATAACTTTGAGTCTATCCCACCTGAATTTCAGAACCATCTCAGGAACAGGTTTGAGGCCTTGAACACTAGTAAGCGAAGACCAGACAAGTTGTGGGTGGATATCAAGGGTATCATTCAGGAAGAGTGCAAACGATCATTACAAAGACAGAAGAGGAAGAGAAGACCAATATGAATGTCAGAGGAGACTCTGAAAATTGCACTAGAGCACAGCAAAGCCAAAGCACAAGGAAGAATTCAAGATACTAAAGAGTTGAATAGAAGATTTCAAAAGGCAGCACAGGACGAAAAAGTAAAATATTAAAATGAAATGTGCAAGCAGTTGGAGTCAGAAACCAAAAGGGTCAAACTCGCTCAGCATATCTTAAGCTCAAGGAACTGAAGAACAAATTCAAACCTCGAGTTGCTATAATCAAGGATGCTTTCGGCAGAATATTAAATGATCCAGGAAGAATTAAAAAAAGATGGAAAGAATATACTGAGTCACCGTATCGAAAAGAATTGGCAAACACAGAAGAATTTCATGAAATAACATATGAGCAAGAGCGTATGGTGATGAAAGAAGTTCAGGCTGCTTTGAAGGAAATAGCAAAAAAATAAGGCCCCAGGAATAGATGGTATACCAACTGACGTATTTCACCTAACAGATGCTACCATAGACGTGCTCACCAAGTTGTGCCAAGAAATCTGGAGAATAACCACTTGGCCAACTGACTGGAAGAGAACTTTATTTGTTCCCATTGCAAAGAAAGGTGACCCAACAGAGTGTGGAAACTACAGAACAATATCATTGATTTCACATGCAAGCAAGATTCTGCTGAAGATTATCCAAAAAGGACTGGAACAGCACATCAGCAGAGAACTGCCAGAAGTCCAGGCTGAGTTTAGAAGGGGTCATGGTATGAGGGATATTATAGCTGATGGTAGATGGATCTTAGCTAAAATCAGGGAATACCAGAGGAATGTCTATCTGTGTTTCATTGACTATTCAAAAGCATTTGACTGTGTGGATCATAACAAACTGTGGCTGACTCTGAGAAGAATGGGAATCCCAGAACACTTGATCAGGCTAATGCAAAACCTATACTTGGACAAGGAGGCAGTCGTCAGAACAGAGCAAGGGAACACTGCATCATTCAAAACTGGGAAGGGCGTACGTCAAGGATGCATCCTATCTCCATAACTTTTCAACCTGTATGCAGAACAGATTATCCAGGAGGCTGGGCTCTGAGGAGAAATGTGGGGTCAAGATTGGTGGAAGATTTATCAACAATCTGCGTTATGCAGATGACACAACCCTGCTTGCTGAAACTGAGGAGAACCTGAAGCACTTGCTGCAGAGGGTCAAGGACTGCAGCCTACAATATTGATTGAGTCTCAATGTCAAGAAGACAAAGATTCTCACCACTGGACCAATTAGCAGCATCAGGATGGATGGTTAAGAGATTGAGATTGTTCACAGCTTTAGTTTGCTTGGTTCCAAAGTCTACACTCTTGGCACCAGTAGCCAGAAAATTAAAAAGCGTATTGCCATGGGAAAGTCTGCTGTTAGGGACCTCTCTAAAGTACTGAAGTGAAATGGTGTCTCCCTGGAGACTAAGGTGTGTCTGATACAGGCTATGGTCTTTGCAAACACATGTTATCCATCAGACAGTTGGACAATGACCAAGGAGTATAGGAGGAGAATTGATGCTTTTGAACTGTGGTGCTGGAGAAGAGTATTGAGAGCACCTTGGACTGCTAGGAAAACAAACAGATTCATCCTGGAAAGGGTTAAACTGGGTGCATCCTTGGAGGCAAAGATTCTGAGGCTTCATCTAACATACTCTGGACATGTTTAAGGAGAGGCTGGTCCTTTGAGAAGAACCTCATGCTTGGGAAGGTTGAGGGAAAGCGCAGGAGGGGAAGGCCCTCTATGAGGTGGATTGATTCAGTCACTGGGGTAATCACAATGGGAGGGTCAGAGACAGTGCAATTGGAACAGGACAGAGCAGAGTTTAGGGCTGTTGTACATAGGGTTGCTATGATTTGCAAGCGACGATGGCATATAACTACAATAACAATATGTCTTTTGATTTATTGACTACTGGTGCCAAGAGTGTTGATTGTGAAACCTAGCAAGCTGAAACTGTTAATAATCTCTCTCTCCTCCATCTATCATGGTGCTGACAATTTGTTCAGTGGTGAGAATAAAGAGGTCTGTCCTAGAGAAAGTGAAATCAGCCTACATTTTGGAGACAAAGATTTTGAACTTCTATTTCACATACTTTGGGCATGTTGCCAGAAGCCAGTCCTTGGAGAGGAACATCATGCTTGAAAGGGTTGAGAGCCAGCACAGGAAAAGTAACCCCTGTATGAGATGGATTGACACAGTGACTGGCATAATGGAGGTAGTTGTGTCAGAGACAGTGAGATTAGCTCAGGATAGAGCAAGAAGATTCAGAGCTTTATTACACAACTTTACTATGAGTCACAGGCCCATCAAGGGCACATAAAACCAGCAACAACATTCTCCTTATGTGATCAAAAGTTATGAGTTTGCTTTATTTCTTTGGAGAAGTGTAATAGGATTTTGCATGCTATATAATTGGCTTCAACTCACAGTAACCTTAATTGCAATAAAGTAAAACCTCAAGTGATCCAGTATCATCCTCACAATCTCTTCTGTCTTTACATTCACTGTTCTAGTTACAGCATCAACCCAATTTCCTAAGTGTTTTCCTCTATTTGCTAGTTCTTGACTTGTATGACATCACCCTCTAGGGACTGACCTGTCCTCATAACCTGTCTAAAGCACATTAGATAAAGTCCATCATCAATGCTTCTAATGAATACTCTAGCAGCACTTCTCAAAAATTTATTACTTGACAGTATATGATTTATTAAACATCTTCATCATCACCACAATTCGAAGGCACAAAATCTTTACAAACTTTCTTGTACATAATCCAACTTTCACATGCTTAAGGAACAACTGAAAATATCATTACTTGATTTGTGAACATCTTAATCTTTAGTGTGATATCTTTACTCCTTAGCACTTTAAATAAGTCCTAGACAGTATTTTGTCCAAATATGATATTTTTTGATTGACTGCTGATCTCATGGATGTTTACTGTTTATCCAAGCAAAATTAAATAACTGACATCTTCAATCTTTTTCCATCTATCATGATGTTGTATATTGGTTCAATTTTGAGAATTTTTGTTTTCTTTATACTGAAGTATAATCCATGTTGAAGGCTAGTCTTTGATCGTCTATGTTTTGAGTCCTCTTCACTTTAAGCAATAAGGTTGTTTCATCTGTGTATCACAAGTCACTGTTGAATTACAGTTGATGCCACATTCTTTTCATGTAGCCTAGCTCCTTGGATTTTTAGATCAGCACATAGAATGAAAGGGCATGGTGAAAGGGTACAACCCATATACACATTTCTCTTTATTTTAAATGATTTAGATCTCTTTGGTCTGTTAGAAGGACAACTTCTTGGTGCGTGTAATAAATACAATGACTTTAAAATATGCTCTAATGTTTATATTATTTCTTCTACCATAAATTCTAGTTCCCTTGATCAAGAGAAAAGCCATATAAAATGTATTTTCAAGAATGAAATATTGGAAATGGAAGCAGTATAAAATCTGCCAAACAGAAATGCTTGGCATCCATGCTGCTAATTTAGAGATACCCTAGTCATATTACCATATAGATGAATACAAAGCATAGCAAAGCAAGAAGACAAAATTGATTTAAGAAATGTTACACATTTCTGAAAAGGAAAAACATCAAAGAAATTAAATGAGCTTGCTGTTTCAGAATGTTTTAAGAAAGAATTACTATTAAAAGCAATGAAAATATGTGTTGTATTATTTGCTCTCAACCCTTGTTCATTGCAGTTAATTGAGTATTCACAATTTCATAAAATCTTAAACTAAATTATTGCTAAATTCTAAAACATTTTTCATTGAATGTATATAACATTAAAGGAAGGATGCCTCACTTGTTTTTAGTTGAGGCAAAAAATTTGTTAATAAAGTTGAAAAAATATATTCCTTGCCCTTAATGCTGCCAGTAGATTGAGTCAATCTAGGCAATAACATCTAGTTTTCAGAAGATAGACACATCTGTTGACTTTGGCAACAGAAGTATTAAAAGAAGGATACAAAGGTTCTCCACATAGAAACATGCTAATATAAAATTTTAGAGAAATGCAACATTAATTTACAATAAATTTACTATATAACCCCAAGAAATAAATGATTAAATGATTAAAATGATTAAATCTGCTGATTTGACAAGAATTATACATTCAAAGCAAATGAAAACGGTAAAAGAGAGCGTTGAAACCTTTAACTTAGTGTACCCTTATTTGCAATCATCAACTATCTTAGTACTCTGCAGTATCAACAAGATTTATAAAGGAAAATAATTACCAGTAAGTATGGTGTACAGTACATACACTTCATTATTAAAGACAAAATAAAGAATCTTGATGCGGAAAATCATTTAAGGAGGTTGTTGTGAACTCATTTGAATACTCTATTCAGACATTCTACTACCAAATATTTGGAAAGGAATTTAGCAAAGTTTGTATTGTATTGCCCAACAAGATGGACTATCACATACACTATATTAGGAACTTCAGCTAGTCAGAGCCGAGCCTCTGTTTTAATCTTTCTGCGGGAACGGATGTCGCGTGCTTTTGGCGTCTCCGATTACCTAAGAAAATAGGGTGGGTCTGCTGGGTCTGCTGGCTGGCCTGTGAGGTGCCCAACTTCAGGTAGTCAGAGATGAGATGGACTGGCATGGGGCATTTTGAGTCGGATAACCATATGGTATATTACTCTGGAGATGAAAAAGTGAGGAAAAATGGAGTTGCTTTCATATTTAAAAAAGTCGTTGCTAGATCTGTCTTGAAGTGCAATATTGTCAGTGACAGGATAATATCTACACGCATACAAGGAAGTCCAGTGAATACCACTATCATTCAAATATATGCACCAACAACTAGAGCCAAGGAAGAGGAGATAGAAGATTTTTACCAACTTTTACAATCGGAGATTGATCGAACATGCAACCAAGATGCATTGATAATAA
>NW_006399752.1:11622200-11623916 GCF_000299155.1 Elephantulus edwardii
TGATTGGCACAGGACAGAGCAGAGTTTAGGGCTGTTGTACATAGGGTCGCTATGAGTCGCAGGCGACTCGACGGCACATAACAACAACAACATATTAGGAAGTTACAAGATGCACAATAAGATGAAATACTGCTTTTCTAATGACAACTGGGAATATCTCAAATTAATAAGAAAACTTAAAAACTTTAAAAATGTTACAATAAAATTGAAAAATAAGCAATTAATCATTCATATTTTTTATATGAGAGTGGAAACTAAAACGAAGAACACTGCCAAATATAGTTGGAAACAAACTGATTGAAAGATTTAATGTAAAAATTTCTCATTGAAAATGACATAAAATTGTAAGCCATTTATCTTAAGCTTCACTAGCAAATTCTGATGCATTCTGAACTTAAGGCCGTATTACATTCTAAAGAATTTTGGAAATGATAGAAAATCTGAAAGGAACACTATTGAATGTAAATAAAAAAATAGCAAGCCAGGGAAAACTCCCATTTCAATTGATGATGTTGATAAGGATTTTTTTACCAAAATTAGAGAAAAAGGTTAAACTAAGATCAAATTAGTCTCCTGATAAATATTAACTCAATTTTTGGCTTACAATGGCTTGCCTCCAGAAACTCTATTAACAGTGCCCAGGTCTTTCATTCATAGGGTCACTACAAGTCGTCTACTACTTGATAGCACTTAACAACAACAAACAATATTAACTCTGTATTAATAAGCTTTGGTGGTATACAAACAGTCAAGAGGGGAAAAGCTAAAGAAAGGCACTTGAATTTTCAGCAGAAATATTCCACAATGTTCCAAATTATATGAAAGTAATATAGTCATTCTGGATACATCAGTTACTCAAGTCAGTGTTGAGAGACTTTTCTAGGGTTTGAAAGGCATCTTTTGATACAACAGAGATATTTTAAATGAAAGGGGAAAAAATTAGAGACATTCTTTCAATTAGGTATAATTGTGCTCTATTGCAATTAAATCTTAATGAACTGCATAGTTGTGAATGAAAACTTTATTTGCAATAAAATATTCATTTTGCAGTAAAATGCTCATTTTGTGTAATATTGGAATTCTTCAGTTTAGATACAGAGTGAATATTAAAATATTAAGCCTTTTTGTTATTTTCATGTGTGTATTTATGATAGAACACATCATTATTTCCAGTGTTTCATGAACACCATTCTATCAATTTCATTAACTATTAACTATCAGCAGGAGAAGGAAGCGCAATCTCCCCCTATGTAATTTACTGACTCTTCAAACCTGCTGAAGGGTGAGGTCTGAGTCAGCTGCAAGTCAAAGACATAAGAAAACCACAACACACGGTGTTAAGGGAGTTCTGGTGGTATAATCCATAGAGTTGAGCTGCAAACCCAAATATGGTGTCTCAGTGACAGTTCCACTCTATTAGTGGTTTTTCTGTGGGATAAAAAGATGGATAATATACTTTTATGTGCTTTACAGATTCTAAACACCCCTGGAGGGTCAGCAATGGGCCAGTTACAACATTCAGGTAATGAGAGTTGAGTATTAAGTGTCAGTGAAATGTCACCTTCACTAAAACTGAGTTTGTAGTGCATTTTATAACATTAAGAATTTCCTACTATAATATTTTTAAGAGATATATATTTGTTCCCATTCCAAAGAAAGGTGACCCAACTGAGTGTGGAAACTACAGAACAGTGTCATTGATTTCACATGCAAGCA
>NW_006399752.1:11625346-11626392 GCF_000299155.1 Elephantulus edwardii
TTAGATTAAATTAGAAATATGTATAGGGGTAGTTTTTAGTGCTACATTCAAAATTTTGTTAGAGAAGAATTAAAAATTTAGTTAATAGAAAAATGCAATAATAATTATAGTATAAGGAAACAATTTGGCAGGGGTACCAGAGGAATACCTGTGTTTCATTAACTATGCAAAGAAGTTTGACTATGTGGACCACAACAAACTGTGGCTGACTCTGAGAAGAATGGGAATCCCAGAACACTTGATTGTGCTAATGTGAAACCTATTACTTGGACCAGGAGGTAGTAATCAGAACAGAGCAAGGGAATACTGCATGTTTAAAATTGAGAAGGGTATACACTAAGATGTATTATATCTCCAAACCTTTTCACTCTATATGCAGAACAAATTATCCAGGAGGCTGGGCTCTATGAGGAGAAATGTGGCATCAGGAATGGAGGAAGACTCATCAACAGACAGTCTGCGTCACTCAGATGACACAACCCATTGCTGAAACTGAGGAGGACCTGAAGTGCTTGTTGCAGAAGGTCAAGGACTTCAGCCTTAAATATGGATTGAAGCTCAATAGCAATCCTATTTCTTAAAGAACAGAAAACAAGACACGGGGGCATAGGGTCATGGGTTTCTTTCTGAGAGGGCAACAGAAAAAGAATAGTACAGCCCCTCACCACCCAGAGCAGAAAGCAGATAGATAAAGAGCCCTTAGGCCAGCCACATGGTGCCTGCAGGGCCACACCAGTGGCAAGAGGTTCATTTATTCATTGTTGACCCACTTATTTTATTCATAGTTGTCTTACTGACAATAGAGTTTATTTGGGAAATAAGTTGGAGAGTGGAAGAGGCAAAGAATGTCTCAAAATACAAGTCCACATTAGTTTAGCAATCCCAAGCCAGATCAACAGCAAAACGCAATTCCTTAGTATAAGTCCTGGTTTCAGTTCAGTAACACAAATTCAAAAAGCTTCTGATTTGCTCAATCATCCAACATGACTTCTCCTTCAAGCAACAGACAAGAACAACAAAATCTTTAACTATTGCTTTTTTTTTTT
>NW_006399752.1:11626717-11631824 GCF_000299155.1 Elephantulus edwardii
TCTCTCTCTCTCTCTCCCTCTCTCTCTCCATGCTAGTTCCACAACTGTTCATGATTTGCAAGACCAGATGTCTGCAGTTAAGGTAGCTGGAGACCAGACGGGCTAAGGTAATGGCTAACACCAGGCCTATGTTACCTCAGTCAGAGTACAAATTTGAGATTGAAATGTGAAAACCAAGTCTGAATCAGATGGAATTGGTTCAGTTACAATTTTAAAAATGAAATTAGAATAACTCAGAAAACTCATTCCTGTTGAATTGCCACTGCACAAAGATGATCCTCAAGTGGATTTTCAGAGAGTGTAAATTTCAAGGGAGAATATTGCCCATCTTTTTTCTATGGACTTTCAAACTTCTTGCCTTTGGGTTAGCAGCACAGCTCCTTATCCACTGGGTCACCAGAACTCCCTAAATTTGTATAGAACCCTTCTCATTTTAAAACGAGAATGCTAGTTAACTGTGTTGATTTTGTGTGCCCTTGAGTAGGAAGTAGCCCATAGCTGACCCTCCAGTGGGTTTTAAGAGGCAGTAAGTTACAAAGAGAAGATTGCCCACCCTTCTCCCAACAGAGCATCTGGTAGATTCGAAGTGTCTGCCTTTAGGATTACAGCATAGTGTCTTAAAACTAGGCCATCAGAACTCACTGAAATGGTAACTATAGTAGAAAAAAAATAAGCTTCAGAGTCCTAGATAAAATAAACCCTAAGGACAATTTTGTTGTCAGTCAAATATTTGCAACTGTAGCAGTCCTTGAGTATAGATTTTTTTTTTCTTTTCTCATCCGGGCACAATCAGAATGGATGAGACTTGCTTCCTTGCCAAGACTTGCAATGTGTACACAGTGCTTTTTCACCTCTAAGGTGGACAATTATTGTATATTCATCATTCACATGCCTGTAGCTGATTACCCCAGGGGTTGCGCTACAGAAACTTTTCAAAGTATTGAAAAGAAACTCAGAAAACTGGACCACAATTTATTTCTAAAATCACTAGCATCCTCTTTCTTCTACTAAAGTACATTCCCAAAAGTTAGATCTTTCTGCAAGATATTCAAGGTCATGACTTAAATAACTTTTTTAAAAAAACCACACAAACCATATGGTGATAGAATGCACACTACCCTTAATTCTCAATTTTGTCTACTCACTTTATAAGAACTGTACAATTACAAAATAAGCTGGAGCGCAATCAATTTTGTTGAATATATGTTGCCTAAATAATGTTGATAGATTAACAAAAATAAGATTAGTGACTACCGAAAAATTTTAGAGCAAATAAATTAAATCTGAATATAAATTCAGCTTTATTTACAAGGAGCTTAAGCTTTTTTAAGATGTAGAAAATAGACTGAATAAAATTGCTATAAAAAATAACATCTAAGTGTTCCTCATCCATTGCTGATGGGAATGCAAAATGGAACAGCCACTACAAAAAACATCTTGATGTTCTCAAAAGATTGAACATGGCACCACCATATAACCTAGACAACTCAATCATAAATATATGTTTAAATAAATAAGAGTAGAAATACAAATTTTGTTGTTGTTATATATTGTTGAGTTGGAGTCCTCTCATTGTTGACTTTCCAGTGGATTTTCAGAGGCTATAAATCGTGAGGAAAAGCTGGTGGATTCAAACCATATGTTTTTGGATTGGCAGTGCAAATAGAAACCAATGTATTGATGTGCACTGTGGCACTTTTAACAATAACCAAAAGATGGAAGCAAAGCAAATGCCCCCAAATTAATGGATGATGTGGCCTAATGGCGAGAAGCTGTGCTGCAATCCCAAAGGCACATGGTTCAAATTCACCAGCTGCTCTGAGAGAGAAAGACGAGCAATATTCTCCAGTGTGACTAACTGCCTCTGAAAACCCCCTGGAGGATCACTATTAGTCAGTTCTGACTTGACAGTACATGGCAAGAACAACAGATGTGTACCAGAACATTTAAAAGGATAAAATTCAGTCAAGAATGATAATAAAGTTCTGATACATGTCACAACATGGATGAACCATAAATCATCATACTGAGCTAAGCAGTTTTAGAAATAAATACTACCTGTTCTCACTTATATACAATTTTGTTATTGTTATGTGCTATCGAGTCCATCTTGAATCAAAGCCACGTTGTGTACAACAGCTCTGAACCCTGCTCCATCCTGTGGCAGTCAGTCTTATTGTCTTGGATATTCCTAGCCCCATTACCCTAGTCATTGAAGCAATCCATCTCATTGAGGGTCTTCCTCTCTTGCACTGTCCCTCCACCCTCCCAAATATGATGTCTTTCTCCAAGGATTGGCCCTTCCTTACAACATGCTTAAAGTAAGGCAGGTAGAGCTTCAGAATCCTTGCTTCCAAGGAGCAACCTGGTTTCACCCTGTCTAGGACAAGCCTGTTTGTTCTCCTAAGAGCCTGTGATATATATATATAATAATCTTCTCTAGCACCACAGCTCAAATGCATCAATTCTTCCATCCCTAGTCATTGTCCATCTTTCTGATGTATAAACATATTGAACCTAAGGAGTAGTTAGATACTGCGGGTGGTAAGGAATAGGAAAAGGAGAGTTTTGACCTGAAAGTCATAGAGTTTATATTCATTGTTGGACAATAACTAAGAAAAAGAAAGGAATAAAGTTTGTGCAATGTGAAGAGTATATGTTATCAGAGTCATTGAATTCTGCATGTAGAAATTTTGAACTGTCAAATAGTTTGTTGTCTAAATTTGTAATGTGTTGTTGTAGTTGTTGATTGCCATCAAGTAGTGTATGACTCATAGAGACTCTATGAACAAAATCACATTATGCTAAGTGAAATATCTCAGTAATAAAAGGACAAATACTGCATAGAGTCACTGTTGTAAAGTAAGACTGACATTGGAGTTGAGGCTGGAAACTAAGGGGATAATTATTGTGTACTGTATTGAGACAGATGAGGGAAAGAACGATTTAGGAGGAATATATGATTAGGTATTATTGTCATAACAAGAGTCCAGAATGAAAGCTGCATAGTGGAGTGCACTTGGGGCAGGGGATTGTATAACAAAGAAAGATTTTTTTTTTAAATCATTGGGTTGTCGTTTTTTTTTTACTTTTCAAAGAGAAAAGCGAACTAGTGGGGAGGGGTAGGCAGGAAAGAAAGTGTGCAACAATTAATGACTGGAAATTCAAAGTCTCTTTAAACTTTCATGAAAATAATGAAAAAAAAAATACCTGAGGCTTTTCTGTAAGTGTTGTTTCTCCAAGTTCATAGAGTTTCCAGAGGTATGTGGCGTAAGAAGTAATACCACTCCTGCCTCCAAAACTGCCTTAAACTGGGAGCTCCACCAAACACTGTCCATCAGGGACAGCCATTATGGCATTTGAGACCCTGATGTACAAGGTTCAGCATCACAGCAAACCCAGATTACCTCAGCACAGCAAATTGACAGAAGACAATGATATGACTTAGAAAATGTTCCTCCAAAATATAATAACAAGGGATTAAACTATAATCCCTCAGGCCCAACTTTGAAATACAGGGGCCCACAGAGGTCTTACTGACTCTAAACAAGATGCTTAAATAATAAAAAACAACCAGTCTACAATGACCCTCCACCAAACAAGAGAGTCCATCTAACAGAGCCATTTATGTCACCCAGTCTCCAAAATAGAGACAAGGACTTGGCCTTAAATGCAAGTGTCCTCCTGGAGGTCTTGTTGACTCTAAGCAAGAAGCTTAAATAAAAACAACACAACCCACACAAATCCTCAACCAAAACAAGAGCACCATCCTACAGAGTCCAGCTGCTTCATCTAAGTCCAAAATGGAAGAAAAGGGCTTGGTGCAATATGTTGTTGTTGTTGTTAAGTGCCATCCAGTACCGACCCTAAAAACAAAAGACTTTAACCTTGTTCTGTCCTTTCCCAAGTTCATAGAGTTTCCAAAGGCATGTTTAGGAAATGAATGCCACTCCTGCTTTCAAGCCTGTCTTAATCTATGAGCTCTACCAAAAATTCTCAACCATGTGTAACCATTATGGCACTTGACAAACCAATGGCACAACATTCAGTATCACAACAATCTGAAGTTACCTCAGTACAGAGAAATGACAGAACAGTGCTGGCCCACTTAGGAGTGTTCAATAGAAAACACAATTAAAAGAACCATTATTCCTAGCACATGAGCTGTGTCAAGGTACATAAGCATCATCAGTGACATAATCCCTCATTTATATTCAGAGATATATGGCTAAAACTGCTTTGGACACATGTGGTGACTTAGTGTCCTTCTCTTATCACTGTGTGAACTGAAAAATGGTTTCCATAATGAAGAACAATGGTGGTAAGGGTCTGGAGGTTTCAACTACAGAATAGTCCCTCTTCAGGAGGAATATGGAATTTGGAGGGGTGGCTTGCTTTGATAAAAAGAAAGTAATTTGTATTACTTGGCTTCTTTTATACACAGACTATGATTTGTTGTTGTTGTTAGGTGCCGGCGAGAAAGGCCTGAGCACTGTTTGTAGAGTTTCCAGAGGCAAGCCATTTTGGAAGTAGATGCCACTCCTGCTCCCAGACTTGTTTTAATCAGGAAACTCCAGAAAACACTGTCCACCATGGATAACCATTACCACGTTTGGCACATCAGTGTCACAGTGTTCAGCAACACAGCAACCAGTGCTATACCACCTTGAAGAATGACAGAAAAACAGTTTGAACAAGGCCTGAGGGCCGCAGATAAAAATCACCCACCTTGGGCCTTGTAGCAAAACTTTCTGTCCACTGGGCCAACATAAGTCTCTCTATGTCGTTGTTGTTATTGTTGTTAGGTGCTGTTGAGTCGTAGACAACTCATAGCGACCCTATGAATGAAAGTCCTGAGCACTGTTATAGTTTCTGGAGGCAATCCATTTCTGAAGTAGATGCCACTCCTGCTTCCAGGCTTGTTTTAATTTGAAAGTTCCAGCAAACACTGTCCACAGGACTATGATTTAGGCACTATTAGTATTTTAATGGTATCAAAGGAGTGTTAATTGGGCTTATTCATTCCAAAGAAAATTTACAATCATTTGCAGGAAAACATTTTTCAATTTTAATTATAGTTTTGACACCAACAGCTGGGAAATCAAAA
>NW_006399752.1:11632159-11634312 GCF_000299155.1 Elephantulus edwardii
GGCACATAACAACAACAACAACTAAAACATACATAAATATAGATGATATATCAGTATAAGAAAACAGAAATGTGATTATGGTCATGTTAATTTGAAATAGTTTTAAGAGTATCATTGTTAGAACCTTTTAAAAGTAATTTTCAAATTGTTAACATTTCTCCTATAGGATATGGGGTTGTGTTGTAGGGAGAAAGGGAGAGAGATGGATTACTGAGTATTTCTTCTTAAACTTTATTTCTACTTAACTTTTCTTATTACACTTTAATAATAGTTCAGTGGAAACAAAGTTTATGAAGAAATACTCAATTTTTCATCTCTCTCCCTTTCTCCCTACTACACAACTCCATGTCATATAGGAGAAATGTTAGTAATATTCTGTAAGACACAAATGTCACCAATTCAGACTGTAAAATAACTCTCTGAAATAATTACTAAAATTTTTCATAATCTTCTGCTATGAAAATGCTTTCTTTAATGAACTCAATCAATGTCATTTTCTATTTACCTTAAAATATTTATCCTAAGGCGATTGCTTAATATAGCTCAACTTCAAATAGGAAGTCTCTATTCATTTATTATATTATGTCCCTAATTTTAGAGCTCTTGATATGGGAGGGGGGTGGGAGAACAAGGTTTGATGAGCTGAAGAGTCTACTCTACACAAAGCCAACTTACTTCCTTATATTTCTCTTTCCTGTAGGAGGACTACATACTGGGTCATGGTAGTCAAGACCTTCTGATAGTTGGGATCTCACAACATCTTTTTGCAGATTTCACAGCAGAGCAATCTCAATTTGCTGGCCAGCCAGTTCCCAAACACATCATACATCTTCTTGCTTCTACACTTTTAATCATAATGTTCCTTCATCCTGGCTATTTCCCCATGTCTTTCATAGTCTAAAATCTATTCATCCTTGAAAGTGCAACTGAAGTATTTCTTTCTTCTTTAACCTTTCTGGCTGTATTTAACTTAACTAAAGGGTATTTGAAGGTTTTTATCTTGCAATATTATGTCCTTCCTGTCCAATATGGAGAAGTGGAAAAATAAAGGTGTTAACAGGATCATATATTTAGGCTGGAATCTTGCTTGCCTCTTGAATGTGTTTAAAGTACTTGAGCATTTTGAAAAATCATCTAAGTCTCAGATGAAAAAATATTTGTTTCAGAGTTATTACAATGATTAGAGATAGTATATGCTAAACTTTCTAGAAAATAGTCACTCAAAACTGAAAACAAAATGCTGGTTCTCATATTATCTCATCCTACAAACAGAAAGTTTAATTTTACATAGCACAGATAAGCTTGGTCATGGTTGGTTCTCTCATTCTTTGACAAAGTGGAAAGCCATTTTAGGCAAGTTGAAAATTGTTTGACAGTCTTCTAGGAAAAGGTCAAAATGCTACTTTAACGTAAGGACCACCACAAGAGAAAGGAAACAGCAGTGATATATCATTTCCTCTAGGTGTCAAGGTCCTAACATCTTCTGGCCTACTTGAGGTTCAATAACAACAGATTAAAGACTTATAGTTGCAATCCTGAAAACTTTTTCAAACTTAGTGAACACATCTCTACAATCCACTGGGAATGACAGATCAAATTAAACAGAGAAGGTTCTGTTTCAGAGATCGAGATGTTTCAAGGTCAAGTGTTATTTGTCAATATTATAGCATCATAAAGTGTTCATTCTACTACTCCAAATACCAGTCACAATAGAAAAATAAAAAAAAATCTTTAAAAACTCAAAATAAAACAATACTTAGTTTTCAGGCTCTCAAAAATAACAAAGCAATATAATTAGAACTGGACTTGCTGCTACTAACTAGAAGTTAATCAAAGACTAAGTTGCTCCTGATCCATGATCTTTGAAATTACTTGCTGTATACCAGAGAGCTTGACAATTAATAAAAGCAACAGAGAATCAGTGCCTTTGAGTTGTGGTGCTAGAGAAGAGTATTGAATATACCATGGACTGCAAAGAGAATTAACAAGTCTGTCCGACAGAGGGTGAAACCAAATTGCTCCTTACAAACTTTGGGTATGTTTCCAAGAAGGATCAGTCATTGGAGAAGAATATCATGTTTGGAAGGGTAAAGTGTCAGTACAGGAGAGGAAGACCTTGAAAGGGATAGATTGGCACAATGACTGTGCCAATA
>NW_006399752.1:11634522-11635703 GCF_000299155.1 Elephantulus edwardii
AGACATAAAATAATTACATCAAAACTCTCAGGAACTAATTAAGAAGTACATTTTCTTGATATTTAAAATAGAAGGATACTTCTATTTTTCAAAGTGTGTAGCATGAGACATAGGCTCCTTTTGGTAAAGTGCTCATGATACAAAGATGTTTGAACTGAACAGAGGTACTGCTCACTGTTCCCAAACACTCAGATTGGAAAATTTGCTGGCTGGTGTGCACCTGTGAAATTGAGTGTGTACCTAATTCAACCTATTCAACCTCTCTAGAGAGAATGAAACACTGAAAATTACAAGAGTGTTGTGAATTTGTAGGAAATAAATGTATGCTGTTGGAATCTAATAGAAATATTTTAACCACCAGTCTGAATCTAATCTGCACAGTAATTTAATAGACTATCAACTCCAAATGCAAACCATAAGGCAAGCAAATGGGTCCCAAATTCAGTCGGTGATTTTCTTGGAATGGGACTCTTACAATCAAACTAATCTATGTGGAAAAAAAGAAGTCATCTGACCAAATCAGAGTCAAAATCTCCAATAAGAAAATGTAACCAATCCTATTTTTATACTATCCTGATTTGGAAGAAATTATGTCAGGACCATAGAATCTGGCAAATAAAATTTTTTTTTTTAAATCACCAGGTGTATTTTCACTGAGAATACTTTATCACAATATCGTTGTTGCTGTATGTGGTTATGTTGGAACTGAACTATAGTTGACCCTCAGCACGTTTTCAAAGACAGTAAATCACATGGGAGGAGATTGCCCATCATCAGTATGCAAATGTCAGGTAAAAAGAATTTGAAGTCAATGCAACAACATGCATTTTTTGGAAAGCATTGACTTCAAATTCTTTTTACCTGACATTTGCATGTATTTAGAAGATGATATTTTGTTTCCCTTCAAAGCAACTATTGCAGCTTGTATTATCCAGACACTATTCTGGAAATCCAGTTTTGTGAAGTATTTTCAGTCATTTAGGAGTCATGCCAAGGAATTAATCATAAGACTTTATAACCACAATTTAAAGATTAATTCAGATGATCATTATTAGTTCCATTGAGTTCTACTGCACTGAAATCTTTAGATTAGCTGGGTTTAGAAGGGGTTGTGGTACTAGGGATATTGCAGCTGATGTTAGATGGATCTTAGCTGAAAGCAGGGAATACCAGAGGAATGT
>NW_006399752.1:11636538-11654571 GCF_000299155.1 Elephantulus edwardii
GAGGGTGGAGGGACAGCACAGGAGGGGAAGGCCCTCTATGAGGTGGATTGATTCAGAGACTGGGATAATTGGGATGGGAGTGTCAGAGACAGTGTAGTTGGCACAGGACAGAGCGGAGTTTAGGGCTGTTGTACATAGGGTCGCTATGAGTCACAAGCGATTCGCCGGCACATAATAACAACAACAACAACATGTTGTTGTGCACAACAGAGTCAGAACAGACCTATAACTGACCCTTCATGTGTTTTCAGAGGCAGTTAAATGCACCAGAGGAGCCTGCCCATCCTTCTCCTGTGGAACAGCTGGTGGCTTCGAACTGCATGCCTTCTGTTTTGCAGTGCAGCTTCTTGCCACAGCTAGGAAGAAATATTTTATAAGAGAAAAATATAGGGGGGGGGAGAGTATTCTAGAAGGAAGGTGTGGATTTCTATCCATGAAATGAATCGGCTCTAGATAGCCTAGGCTGAATCTAAAGAGAAGTTACACCAGATGGTCTAAAAACTCTAGCAGAGGATCATATTCTTTCATATGAAATCCTATGCACGATATAAAAATGTAGCCCATAAATTATGTAAACTAAACGTAATTTTTGATCCAAGATAAAACCTATCAGCAAGTTTTCAGAGGTAGTATACCTCACAGGAAGAGATTACCCATCTTTCCCCTACAAAGCAGCTGGTAGATTCAAAATGTGTGCCTTCAGATTGGCAACGCAGCTTCTTACCTCTAGGCCATCAGAGCTTCATCTTACTATTATGTTGTGATTGTTGTTGTATACCATCAAGTCGACACATATCCTTACCTGACCCTTCAGTTGGTTTCCATAGTCTGTTCATTGCATGGAAGGAGATTGTTCATTTTTCTCCCATGGAAGCTAGTGGAGCCAAACCGCATGCCTTTGGATTTACAGTACAGCTTCTTTCCACAAGGCCACCAGACCTCAAGAATTAAATACACATTTTGATGGCAGAACTAACTATTTTAGATGAGTTGAAAGGTTGTGCACCATATCTTTATTGTTTTATTCAAGCAAAAACATTGATAACTTATAATGTTACAATGATCTAAGTAGTGATATTCAGAAGCTAATGAAAATGACAATAGTCTCTGCCCTGATAGTTCTCTGCATCTTTATATGGGAGAAAAACTCTAAATTAAATTGAATGAATACATAAATATTCTGGTAAGGTTTATGATGCTAAAATTACTCTGAGGGGTAGGGAAAATCTAAATCAGAGTAGAAAAATAAAGATTAAAGATTATTGTGTTTTACCAGGTGGATACATTTTTTTAGTAGAAAAAAATAATGTTTTGAAAGATCTGAGATGGAGGACAAAGTCTGACATTTTCAACAAGTTGGATGTAGTTATTGAGGAAAGAACAAGTAATTGGGAACAAGACATTTAAGACTGAAGTTGAATCAGGATGAGTTAATACAGAGTCTGCTAGAATACCCTAAGGGTTGGGCTCACTCTTTTCTAAATGAGACAGTTACACATTGAAGAATTTTAAGCAAGGCAGGTTCATGTTCTCTTGTTGAACTCATAGTCATCCTCAAGTACATAGTAGAAATTTTCTAGGTTTCTAAGGTTATAATCTTTAGGGTATCAGACCCATTTCTTTCTCCTAGTAAATGGCTGGTGACTTCAGTCAGATTGCCATTTCTTTCTCCAAAATAGCTCCTAGGGAACTCTGGTGACCTAATGGTAAGAAACTCTAGTGCAATCTTATAGGCAATTGGTTCAAGTACACCAGCTGCCTCAAGGAAGAAGGTCTGGCAATCTCCTCCGCTGCACTTGACTGCCTTGGAAAACCTGAGTCTGTTCTGACTCAATGACTTTCAACACTAGGACTGGTTGGTGACTTTAAACAGTCAGCCTTTCAATTAGTAGATTGAGGGTTTAGCTGTTTTACCACCAGGGAAGACTTAGCCAAATTAACTGATAAAAAAATTCGTTTCAACATTCACAGTAGGAATTTAAAAAAAGGGAGCATTTGGGCAGAATGGATAATAGGCACCCAAATGTAGTTTTGAGACCATTGAGATAGACCATCTCTGCCTGACGTATTGCCTGTATGATGTGTATATTAACATGGAGATACAAAGAAGTTAACAACATTAAAATATATCTTGTGTGATAAAAGACAGTATAAATTAAAGGTCGGGAAATAAAATGTCAATTTCTTCTTTTGATTCAGGATAAGACTTGTTGTCGTTGTTATGTGCCATTGAGTTGCTTGCGACTCATAGCTACCCTATGTAAACTCTTCTCTGTCT
Source organism: Elephantulus edwardii (assembly GCF_000299155.1). Lineage (NCBI taxonomy): Eukaryota > Metazoa > Chordata > Mammalia > Macroscelidea > Macroscelididae > Elephantulus > Elephantulus edwardii. The sequence goes on from NW_006399752.1 coordinate 11,638,817, forward strand.
TGTGCAAATCTCACTGTCTCTGACACTCCCATCCGGATTACCCCAGTCACTGAATCAATCCACTTCATAGAGGGCCTTCCCCTCCTGTACTGTCCCTCCACCCTCCCAAGCATGATGTCCTTCTCCAAGGACCGGTTTCTCCTCACAACATGTCCAAAGTACGTAAGACAGAGCCTCAGAATCCTTGTCTCCAAGGACCCACCCGGTTTAACCCTTTCCAGGATGAATCTGTTAGTTTTCTTAGCAGTCCATGGTATTCTCAATACTCTTCTCCAGCACCACAGCTCAAAGGCATCAATTCTCCTTCTATCCTCCTCGGTCATTGCCAAACTCTCTGATGCATAACACTTGATAGCAAAGACCATGGCCTGTATCAGATGCACCTTAGTCTCCAGAGAGACATCATTATTCTTCAGTACTTCGGAGGGGTCCCTAACAGCAGACTTTCCCATGGCAATATACCTTTTAATTTCCTGGTTACTGGTGCCAAGACTGTTGACTGTGGAGCCAAGGAAACTAAAACTGTGAACAATCTCAATCTCTTCACCATCCATCCTGATGATGCCAATTGGTCCAGTAGTGAGAATATTTAGTCTTCAAAAAAACGGGACAATTTAAATGAAACATTTTATAGCAATACATTAAAGAAAATAGAATACTTCAATTGATTTTATAAATCTATTTACATGTTTGCCTACTACTAGAATTCTAAAATGCCACAAATTTCATCTGTTTTCTGTCAAAGATTTCTGTGGTAATTAGTATCTCACCAGGGTGGGATTAAGTAGAGAATTTATCAATTCAGTTTGAATTTATTTTTATGCAGTTACTGTAGTCTGAATGTTTAAGGGAACTATAGCAGAGAGAATGCACTTGCATGAAAGGTAAGACAAAACAAATTATTCACTCTTAAGCAAATATAGAAACATGAAAAAGGAAATCGTTAAACAGGTTTTCAAACATGTTCTAAAGTACTTGTCCTTGAATGTGATTAGGGATTTGGACGCATTAAACTGAAAACAGTTATGTGCAAATGTCCATATCAATAAAAGTTAAAAAGGTTTGAGTGATGCTAAACATGGTCCTTGGAGGTAAGCTAATTAGTAAACTAGAGAGTCTTAAAACTCTCAAGTGCCATCTTTGAACTGAAGGAGACATCTACTAATGAAGTCCCCAGTGGGCCCAAAGTCTAGATCTAGCATTATGTGTATTCTTGTAGCAGAATTTCAACTACATTTATGCATTAAAAGCATTATGAGAAGTTGCTCTATAAAGAAAAAGAAGGGTGGAAGTGTTCACGGTTCAATGAGCTGAAAGCAATTCATTTTTAATTTCTTGGTTATATTTAATGCATATAAAATAATTAATGCAACCAAAGCATTCCATTAGCAGAGGGGGGCCAGGGAAAAGCCAATTTTTTTTGTGGTATAATAATATTTGGTCAGATTTATAATGAGTTGAAGGAAAGATAGATATTTGAGGAGGGTAATGTTAAATTAAATACAAGCTTGTCTCATTTGCATCTTAAAAAAATTAAAGGTAAATTTTTGTGTTTTTGTAGTAGGTAAATGAATAGTACACAGCTATTGAGACTGAAATACAAGGGTTTATGACCAAAAAAACTATTATGTCAAATGGAATGGGTTTTTTGTTTTGTTTTGTTTTGTTTTTATCAATTATTTATTTAGGTAACAAGTTGGTTATGTTCACTGTGTTGTCAAATGGAATGTTTTAAAACAAGATAATCATAACAGATATTTAATGTGGAAATTTGTACAGATCTCTTAATTGCCTTATTATTGACAACAGAGAAAGAATTGTTCCAGAATCTGGGTAACACTTAAGTTATTATCCTTCAAACAAAAGTCATCTCCTATGAAAGCTGTGTTTTCTAATAAGCAACTCACTAGGACATGTTACAGAGTGAGTATTTTTCTCCCCTTTCACTAGAATCCAGATAGATTGAATAGGTTCAAATACTGGAAATCCTTGCAAACATTATTAGCTTGAACTTTAGGACAGTATTACTATATCCAGAACCGCATAAAGGAGCAAAGTCTATTGTTTACATAGCACATCTCTTCTCTACACAAGGAGAAATCAATACTATAGTTTAAAACACTGAAACTAGGTGAACAAAGGTAGAAGTCAGATTTTAAAAATCCAGTTGCAAAAATACATCATCAAACATTGTTTTGCAGCGCTTCAAATTCCCAGGCCTATGCTCAGCAGTCTCGTGCTTGACCACTGGAGGACTCCAAAGAAAAGAAGCGCATTTCCCAGTAAATCGTTTGCATACAGGAGAGGAATATGAGAACTACTCCCCTTCAGACACAATTAAAAGAAAATACATTTTTACCAGGACAGAATAAGCTAAATAAAACAAGCACAGAACTCACAATACTATTGTACTTGGACTCCTGCCCTTAAAAAGGAGCTGACAATGTCATAATCCAAACTAACATTCCTTTCCTTTAATAAATTTTTACATTTATCTTTGTAGAAGCCACAGCATCAGTTATCACTAATTTGGTCATGACTCATGACAGCCATGTGTATCACAGAAAATCGTGCTCTGTAGATGTTATCATCAATAATATCTTTCAAGGCAACTGAGTAGATTCCAACTTCTAACACTCTCAGGGATTTCTTGACATAGTGTAATGAGCATGTTTTTTTTTTTTAAATGGCCAGGGAGTAAATATTTTAGGCTATATGGATTGCAATGAACCTGGTCTTGTAATTCAAGTCCACAAGCCATTTATTGGAGAAAGATGGGCTTTCTCCTAACATAAATACTTATAGCTTTGATAACTGAGTTGGAATCACCTGATGGCAGTAAGATTGACTTTTTGTAATATATGTAGACTATGGAATCTCTGTTGCAACTCATTATTCAGATCTAGCTTTGAAGACTGAAAGAAGCTATGAATAATCTGTAATGACAATGAAAGAAATATTTCTAAACTGCTAGAGAAGAAGGAAGCTAGGAAGAGGGGCATCAGCGAAGTTAGTCTTAGATTTGAGGGACCATAGTCCAGGGCTTTGTGCAAATGTACCGTATTTATTTTAGTGTTAGATTTTCTAATTTTTTTAAAAAATAATATCTTTATAAATCTATTTATACTTCCTTTGTAAATTTCTTGTAGATGTTGACCATTGACATCCAACATTTTGTTACTGCTTCTATTGTTTTTGTTGCTTGGTATTTTAATTTTCTCACTGTTACTTAATAGACAGGCATTAGTAGTCTGTTACAGAGACTGTAACAATTGCCTGAAGTATATCTGAGATGATTTGGATGTCATAGGATAGAACAGGATAGATTCATTGTTCACAGGATCGCTATGAGTTGTAGCTGACTTGACAACACCTAACAACAACAACAACAGTTATCTCATTCAGGAGTAAGACAAAATGCTTTCTATCTCTTATAACTTGAGTCTATCATTCTTTGTGAAAGTCAGTTGATCATCAAATCAACTAGTATTTGAGTTCCTGTATTTTAAAAGAAAATTAACCCCAGAAACTCAAGAGAAGCTATTGTTGTTTAGAATAGTTGTTATTCGAGATTGCTGCCTAACTCTTTGGCCATAATTTTTAGAAAACAGGGACTAGAATTCCATGGTAGATACACATGAATTGCCCTTCAGTTTGGCACAGAGAATGGGGCAGCTATTCAGTTGAGTTGTAAGGCTGTCAGAACCAAGAGAACTGCCAGAAATATAAGCCGGGTTTAGAAAAGGCCAAACCACTAGAGATATGAAGCCTATGTTACATGGATCTTTGCTGAAAGCAGGTAGTACCAGAGGAACGTCAATCTATATTTTATTGACTACGCAAAGGCATTTGACTATGTGGATCAAAACAAATTGTAGCTAATTTTGAAGACTGGAATCCCATAACACTTGATTGTGCTTATGAGATACCTATACTTAGACCAGGAAACAGCCTTCCAAACAGAATAAGAAAACATTACATGGATCAAAATCAAGTAAAGAGGGCATTAGGGATGTGTCCTTTCTTCATAGGTTTTCAATTTTTTTTTTCTTTTCTCCCCTTTTTCTTTCTTTCCTCTCTTTTTTAAATACTGGTTTACTAACAAAGTTCAAATATAGTGTTTTGCACACCTGATCTTTCCCATTTCCTTTATCACCCTCACCCATCAAATTGTGCAACCCTATGATTAACACATCCCCCCTCCCATTCTCCGCCTTCTGCTTCCACCCCATCCCTTGGATCCTCATACTTATTGTACAACAGTGATTTTATATACTATTTGTCCTTATGGGACTGAATTCACTCAGAATAATGCTCTCCAGTCCCTCCCAAGTTAGGTAGGAGTTTACAACGTCATTGCTCCTGAGTGCTGCTAGGATTGGTGGACAATTTATCAACAATCTGCCTTATGCAGATGACACAACCTTGCTCGCTGAAACTGAGGAGCACCTCATGCACTTACTGCAGAGGGTCAAGGACTGCAGCCTTCAATATGGACTGAGGCTCAATGTCAACAAGACAAAAATTCTCACCACTGGACCAATCGGTAGCATCAGGATGGATGGTGAAGAGATTGAGATTGTTCACAGCTTCAGTTTGCTCGGCTCCACAGTCAACACTCTTGGCACCAGTAGCCAGGAAATCAAAAAATGTATTGCGATGGGAAAGTCTGCTATTAGGGACTTCTCCAAAGTACTGAAGAGCATTGGTGTCTCTCTGGAGACTAAGGTGTGCCTGATACAGGCCATGACTTTTGCAATCACTTGTTATGCACCAGAGAGTTGGACAATGACTAGGGAGGATAGAAGGAGAATTGACGCCTTTGAGCCATGGTGCTGGAGAAGAGTATTGAATGTACCATGGACTGCCAAGAAAACAAACAGATTAATCCTAGAGAGGGTTAAACCAGGCTGCTCCTTGGAGGCAAGGATTCTGGGGCTTCATCTGACATACTTTGGACATGTTGTAAGGAGAGACAGGTCTTTGGAGAGGGACATCATGCTGGGTAGAGTAGAGGGACAGCACAGGAGGGGAAGACCCTCTGTGAGGTGGATTGATTCAGTGACTGGGGTAATCGGGATGGGTGTGTCAGAGGCAATGTGATTGGCACAGGAAAAAGCACGGTTTAGGGCTGTTGTACATAGGGTCGCTATGAGTCGCAAACGACTCGACGGCACATAACAACAACAACAACCATAATTTCTCAGGTCATTCAATTGTGGTTGGACATCTAGGCTGTTTCCTAGTTCTTACAATGGGGAATTATGCTGCTATGAACATTAGTGTACAAGTTTCTTTGTGCCTCAGTTCTCATTTTCTTGGGGTATATTCCAAGCAATAGAGTAGCTGAGTCATACGTGATTTATATGTACAGCTTTTTTGAGGAAGCATTAAATAGCATTCCAAAGTGGATGTGCCATTTTACAGTCCCACAAACAATGTAAAAGAGTTTCTATCTCATCACTTCCTCTCCGACACTTAGTACTTGCTGTCTTGTTAAATTTTGCCACTGTTACTGGCACGAAATGGTATTTCATTGTAGTTTTGATTTGCATTTCTCTTATTGCCAGTGATTTTGAATATTTCTTCATGTATCTTTTGGCCATTCAAATATCTTCCTTTGTGAAAATTCTTTCCATGTGTTCTACCCATTTTGTAATTGGATTATCAGTCTTTTTTTTTTTTTTTTGTGGAGACCCAGGAGTATTCTATAAACATTTGCTATGAGTCCCTTGTCTGTGCTGGTAATGGCAAATGTTTGTTCCCAGTAGGTAAGTTTTCTTTTTTTTTGTGGAGACCCAGGAGTATTCTATAAACATTTTCTATGAGTCCCTTGTCTGTGCTGGTAATGGCAAATGTTTGTTCCCAGTAGGTAAGTTTTCTTTTCACCCGGTTGGAGAAAGTTTTTGATGCACACAGGGATTTAATCTTTAGAAAGTCTCATTCATCAATTTTATCCTCTTCAGACTGCGCATTTCCAGTGAACAGGGGAGGCCTAGTAGTGGGACCAGCCTGCCTCCCTTGGATGGACTAATAGTTTCAATTTTTATGCAGAATAGCTCATTCATGAGGCTGGACTTTATGAAGTAGAATGTGGCATTAGATTGGAGGAAGACTCATCAACACATTGTGTTATGCAGATGACACAACCTTGCTCACTGACAGTGAGGAACAATTGAAGTGTTTATTGCAGAAGGTCAAGGATTTCAGTTTTCCATATATGTTGCATCACAACATAAAGAAAACAAAGATTTTCATCACCAGTCCAATTGGCAGCATTATGATGGATGAAGACAAAAAAGTGAGGTTGTTAAAAATTTCATCTTGCTCAGGTCCACAGTTTGCCACTCTTGGCACCAGCAGATAGAAATCAAAAGACAAGTTACTTTAGGAAAGTCTGCTGTTAGGAAATTCTTCAGACTGCCAGGAGCAGCAACGTCAAACTAAGGTGTGCCTGAAACAGGCCAGTCTTCTTCATTGCTTGTAATGCATCTGAGAGGTGAACAATGACTAAGGATTACAGAAGAAGAATGAATGCCTTTGTGTTGTGGAGAAGAGTATTGAACACACCATGGATTACCAAGAGAACAAGCAAGTCTGTCCTGGAGAGTGTGAAAGCACTCCATGGAGGCAAGGATGGTGAAGCTTCATTTCACGTACTTTTGGAAAATTTTCCAGGAGAAGGACAACATGCTTAAAAGGGTGGAGGTTCAGCACAGGAGAGGAAGACCCCTGATGAGATAGCTTGACACAGTGATTGTGACAATGGGGACAGGTGTGCCAGAAACAGGGAGATTGGCTCATGATAGAACAGGATTGAAAACTAATATTAACAGGGTCACTATACTTCATGGTCAATTTGACAGCATATAACAACAACATGCCCGAGGGGTAGAAAAATGTAACCTGCTGGAGTAAAGATTTGGGTTTACCACTTAGATAGACTCTAAAAGGGATGCAAAAAGTCAAGAGAACAAGTTGCCATTTCAGTAGTGCTGGTGGGCAGAACTAAAATCTAGAATTGAAACCTCTACCCAATAACTAACATTACTGGCCAATATCAAGAGTCTGAAGGTTGAGACTGTTGCTTAGATGATCTGAAAGAATAGTAGACTATTTTGAAGCCATGAGAACTAATTGAAACTATTCTGCTAGACATTGGATTTCTTTACTGTCTGCTATTCCTTCTTTTCCTCCAATACTTCCCATTTGTAATGGAAATAACTACCTGGTTACTGTTTTATAATTATGCTTTTGAAACAGTTGACTGCTCTTCTAGATCTCCCAGGTTCATAGATGAGGAAGAATTTTGTCCCAGCTCGGAATATTAAAGTCTGCACCTGCTGCCACCTTTATGCCAGTGTTAAAGTTCTCTTGTTTCTCCAGTACCATAGCTTTTTGCTTCTTGGTTCAAAGAAGAATTCAGTTGCAAGGATACTGGGTCCAAAAATCTCTGAGTTTTCCCACTTGAATGGCTCATTTTAAGTTTACAACTACTAGTATTCATTGTATCATTCAATATTCTGCCCATGGCCTCCTTAAGCATTGAAATTCATGGCTTGAATTTATTCTTTAGTTCTTTCAGCTTAAGAAATGCTGAGCAAATTCAGCCCTTTTGATTTTCTGACTCCAGCAAAATATGAAATCTATATTTGGACCAAGAAGTAGTCCACAGAACAGAGCAAGGAAACACTGCAGGGTTCACAATCAAGAGAGGAGTGCATCAGGGATACATCCTGTTCCCATACCTGTTCAATCTGTATGCAAAACAGATCATTTGGGAAGCAGGGCTTTATGAGGAGGAGTGTGGCACCAAGATTGGAGGAAGGCTCATTAGCAACCTACAATATGCAGATGACACAAGCTTGCTTGATGAAACTGAAGAAGACCTGAAACACTTGCTGCAAAAGGTCAGGGACTGTAATCGTCAATATGGATTGTAGCTCAACATCTTTGGAGACAAAGATTCTCACCACTGGGCCAATTGGCAGCACCATACTAAATGGAGAAGAGATTGAGGTTATTAGAGGTTGTTACATCTTGCTCGGATCCACAATCAACAATCTTAACACCAACAGTCAGGAAATCAAGAGACAAATTGCATTGGGAAAATCTGCTGTCATGGACCTCTCCAGAGTACAGAAGAGCAATGATGTTAGTCCAGGTATAAAGGTGTACCTAATTGAGTCCATGGTTTTCTCAATTACTTGTTATGCTTCAGAAAGTTGGACAATAACTAAGGACGACAGAAGTAAAATAGATGTCTTCGAGTTGTAGTGCTGGAGAAGAGTCTTGAACATACCATGGACTGCCAAGGAAACAAATAACTCTGCGTTGGAGAGGGTGAAACCAAGTCTATCCTTGGAGGCTAGAATTCTGAAGCTCTGCCTCACTTACTTTGGGCACGTGGCCAGGAGAGCTAGAACATGATGTCTTTGGAGACAGACTTCATATTCGGAAGGGTGGAAGGACAGTGCAGGACTATTTATGATTTACTATTAATTATTTATTTATTATTGAGGATCAAGGATAAAAGTTTGAAAACTAAGATGTGCCTGATCCAGGACATGACCTTTATGAACACTAGCTAAGCATTCAAGAGCTGGACAATGTCTAAGGATAAAAAGGAGAAGAATCGATACTTTTGAACTATGGTGTTGGAGAAGACTGCTGAATACACTAAGGACTGCCAAAAGAGCAAACTGATATGCCTTAAAGAAAGTGCAGTTTAAAGATAAAACTTACTTTGGACATCTTACTAGGAGAGGTTATTCCTTGGAGGGAGACATCATCCTTGGAATGGTGAAGAATTGGTGAAAGGGTCAACACTCTTGGCACCAGTAGCGAGGGAATCAAAAAATGTATTGCAACGGGAAAGACTGCTATTAGGGACTTCTCCAAAGTACTGAAGAGCATTGGTGTCTCTCTGGAGACTAAGGTGCATTTGATACAGGCCATGGTCTTTGCAATCACTTGTTATGCATCAGAGAGTTGGACAATGACTAGGAAGGATAGAAGGAGAATTGATGCCTTTGAGCTATGGTGCTGAGAAGAATATTGAATGTAGCCATGTACTGCCAAGAAAACAAACAGATTCATTCTGGAGAGGGTTAAACCAGGCTGCTCCTTGGAGGCAAGGATTCTGGGGCTTTGTCTGACATACTTTGGACATGATGTAAGGAGGGACAGGTCCTTATAGAGGGACATCATGCTTGGGAGGGTGGAGGGATGGCACAAGAGAGGAAGACCCTCTATGAGGTAGATTGATTCAGTGACTCAGGTAATCGGGATGCATGTGTCAGAGGCAGTGCGATTGGCACAGGATAGAGCACGGTTTAGGGCTGTTGTATGTAGGGTCACTATGAGTTGCAAGTGACTTGATGGCACATAACAACAACAACAACAACATACTAATCAGAATATTTGATAGCACAAATAAAGTAAAAATATCCATTGCATGCCAACTCTGTTAGGACTACACTAAGCAAATTGTGTATATTGAATTTGATTTTTTAAAAAAATTTGTTTATATTTGTTTGGATACAAAGTTGCTTACATTGTGCTTCATATATTCATTACCATTCATTATGTTTTATAAAATCAATGACCATTGAATTCTGCCCACCATTACCCTGTTTTTCCCAATCCCCTCTGGATCTTTCCTATTTCTTTTATGGTACCACTTCCCTCAACCTACCAAATTGTGCACCCCCATGATCCCACCCCCTGCCCATCCTCATCCCTGTGCTTTCAACGCTTCCACCTTTGGGCCCCATACACATTTTACTAGTTGTCATTCTAACATTTATTTTATGTTCACCAAAGCAATATGCAAAAGTATGTTCATTTAATATAAAATCAAACTAAGAACAGAGAAGTTGAGTAACTTGATAAAGGGCATCTATTTACTAAAGAAGAGGTTGGCATTCAAGCTCAAGTTTCTAAGGTAATGATATCCATACTCTTGATCATTTCTCATTGCAAGTGAATAAATTTGAGCAGTTGATCTAAACAAAGCATCTATTGGTATAAATAAATCTCTATGTTCTAGTTCAGTGTGTTCTAGTTCAGTGTATTCTGCAGAAAAAAAATATTGCAAACTATATTAGCTCAGAAAAGGCTGAAAACATTAATACCGAATGATTATTAGAAACTATATGGGTACTATAATACATACAAGTGTTTAAATTTGGAAGCAGGAGTGGCATCCACTTCCTAAATAACATACCTCCGGAAACTCTATGAACTTTGATAAATGTCGATAGTTATAGAAGGGCTTCAAGCCTTTTGTTCATAGGGTTGCTTTGAGTTTTGCTGGACAACACCAACAACAAACTCAACAATGTTTAAATGTTTTTATATATATGTTATGACAAAGCCTTGTTTATGGTTTCTAATACCTTTTCTATCACTCGAAACTCTATAGTTTATATAACTTATACTAATATACCCACAATTTAATGAAGTTTGATAATTGGGTTGTTGTTATGTGCCATAGGCTCACCTGCAACTCATCTATGTACAACAATTCTGAACTCTGCCTTATCCTGAACCAAACTTACTGTCTTCAACACAAGTGTTCTAATTAACTTAATCACTGTGTCATTCCATCTCGTCCTTGTGGTCTTCCTTTCTTGTGTTGTCCCTCTGCCTTTCCAAGCGTGATGTCCTTCTCCAAGGACTGAGTCTTCCTGGCAACACTACCAAATTGTGTGAGACAGAGCATCAAGATTCTTATCTTCAAGGAGCAATTTGGTTACACCTCCCCAGTACAGACGTGTTTGTTCTCTTGGCAGTTCTTGGTATGTTCCAGACTCTTCTTCAAAATTTAAATACATCAATTCTTCTTCTATTATCCTTAGTCATTGTCCAGTTCTCTGATGCACAGCAACAATTGCAAAACCAAAACAAATTCATTTTGATGAATGGGTACATTTACCAAATTCAGAATTTTTGTTACCAAAGTTCTTTCATTTCCATTTGTCATCATATTTTGTCACATCCTGAAAAACTGATCTTTTCTTCATTACAGTTTCTTTTCTAGAATAACAGCCTTCTGTGTCTATGTTACTCTTTTCGATTCATGTTTTCATCTGCTATTGTTTTATTTAAGATTTTTATAAGACTCTTTATAAGGCTTTGTTTCTTTATAAGCCATTGTTACTTTTAAGACTTTTATGACTATAAGAATTTTTTTTTATAATGGAATTTTGATGACAATGAATTTTGTGTAATATTTTTAGTCAGAGACATTTATTTCAACTTAATTTTTCAGAAAAAATAACTGGAGATAGATGTTAATTTTACATTTTTTCAGCATTTGAATGCCATTTTCTAATATATTCTTATAGGGTTGAGAAATCAGACATTAATCTTATTGTTACATTAATGTGTATGTGTCATATCTATCATGTTCTTTCAAGAATGTCCTTTCTATCTCAGCTGCCATAGTATGACTACAATGTTTCTCATAGTAGGTTTCTTTGCACTTAATTTAATGGGATTAAGGTTATTATTAATGTTAGGTATTCCTCAAAATAACTTTTCTGATTTTATATCCATTTTTCCTCTTTCATGAGATTCACTTACATAGATGTTGGATTACTTGATATTTTCACAGAGTACTTTATGATTGTTCACATTTTTTAGAGCTTTTTTTCAGTGTGGATTCTACAATTCAGTGTGGGTCACACTTTAATATCAATAAAGCACAAACCTTTACAACTGGACTGATAAGCAATTATTAAGAAAAAAATGTCAAATTACCGAAGATTTAATTTAATTCATATCCACAATCAACATTCATGGAAATAGCAGTCAAAAAAATAAATGAATTGCAGTGGGAATATCTGCTACAAAAGATCTCTCTATAAAGTGCTAAAGAGAAGAGATGTCAGAAAAAAATTGACTAAATTTTGTATACTGCATTGAAACAGAAAGGGAGAGAACAGTTTAAAAGTGATATATGATTGGGTATTATGGTTATGACAAGAGTTCAAAATGATGGTTATAATGGATTGTACTCGGGGGAGGGGAGAATTACATACCAATGAAAGATTTTTTTTTCTTTTTACTTTTTAAAGAGTGGAGCAAACTGGAGGTGAGGAGCAGGGAGAAAAGTGCAACAATGAATGAATGAAAATCAAAAGTCTCTGTAAAAGTTCATTAAAATTAACTTTAAAAAAAAAAAAAAAAAAGATGTCACATTGAAGAAAGGGGCCACTTTGAAGTGACCCTAACTCAAGTTATAAAATTTCAATTGTCTCATGTATGCAAAAGTTGGTCAATTAATAATGAAAATCAAAGAATTGACACTTTTGTATTATGTTATTTGGCACAGATTATTGAATATATAATGATTTCTCTAAGAACAAAACCATATATCTTGGCTGAAGTATGGTCAAAATTCTCCTGAGAAGAGAGGATGGTGAGATATAGTTTCCTCTACTATAGACATGTTACTAGGAGGGTTCTATATCTGGAAAAGGACATCATAATTAGCAGAGTAGATGGCCAGGTAAAAAGAGGAAAAGCTTCTATAAGGTGGATTGATATAATGGCTGCAAAAATAAACCCAAATGGAAATAATTCCAAGGATAGTACAAGATCAGGCAGTGATAACTTGCATATAAGGTAACTATGAATCAGAACCAAATTAACAAAACCTAGCACAAAAATCTGGGTCAGGTGCACCTTAGTCTCTAGACTGGCATCATTTTTTTCAGTGCAATTTGTCTTGTTTTCCTCACTGCTGGTGCCAAGATTGTTGATTGTGGAGCTGAGAAAGTTGTAATGTTCAACAACCTCAGGCTCCTCTCCATCTACCAGTTGGATATTGGTGAGAATTTTGCCTTCTTGATGTTGAGCTTCAATCTATATTGAAGACTATAGTTCTTGACTTTCTGAGACAAGTGCTTCAGATCCTCCACAGTTTCAGCAAACAAGGTTGTTTTATCTGCTTAATGTATGTGGTTGATCAGTCTTCCTCCAGTCCTGCTGCCACATTCCTCCTCATAAAGCCTAGCTTCCCAAATGATATATCCTACATAAAGATTGAAAAGGCGTGGTGACAGGACGCAATCATGACACATTACTTTCCTGATTTTGAACCATGCAGTTTTCCCCTGCTCTGTTCTGATGACTACTTCCTGGTCCAAGTATAGATTTCACATAAGCACAATCAAGTGTTCTGGAATTCCCATTCTCCTCAATGTTAACCACAATTTATTGATATTAGTCTAGACACTGTGGTGCACCTGATCTAAGCCATGGTCTTCACAATTACTTGCTATGTATCAGAGAGCTGGGAAATGACTAAGGATGACAGAAAAATTGATGCTTTTGAGGTATGGTGTTGCAAAAGAGTCTTCAGCATACCATGGACCGCCAAGAAAACAAAAAGGTTTGTCTTGGAGAGTGTGAAAACAAGTTTCTGCTTGGAAGCTAGCATTTTGAAGCTCTGTCTCACATAATTTGGGCATGTGGCCCAGAGGTACTGATCCATGCAAAAGGACATCATAATTGGAAGGGTGGAGGAACACCACAGAGGAGAAAGACCCTGATGAGATGGATTGATACAGTAACTGGGGCAATGAGGGCAGGTATGTTGGAGTCAGTGACACTGGCTCAGGACAAGGTAGGCTTCACACCTGTTGTACGTAGAGTCACTGTGAGTCTCAGGCAACTTGATGGCACATAACAACAACATATTTTCCTCATTGGTGAGGTTACTGTTAGGTACCATTGAGTAGAGTAAAACTCACAGTGACCCTATGAACAAATTATCTGAACCCTGTTCTATTGTGTGCTATCCTCACACATTCTGACATGCAAGGGCCCATTGCAGCAGTCACCATGTCAATCCACCTGGTTGAGGGTCTTCCTCTCCTTTGCTGACTCTCCACCCTTTCCAGCATCATGTCCTTCTCCAAGGAATAGCACCATCTATCAACATGTCCAAAGTCTGTGAGGTGAAGCTTCATCATTCTTGCCTCCAAAGAGTACTCCAGGTGTTCCCTCTCTAAGACATATCTGATTGTTCTCTTGACCATCCATGGGATGTTCAGTGCTCTTCTTCAACACCACAGCTCAAAGGTGTCAACTCTTTATCAGTCATTCTTATTCATTGTCCAGCTCTCAGATGCATAGCAAGTAATCAAAAAGACTACAATCTGAATCAGATTCACCTTAGCCCTCACATTAACATTATGATTCCTCGACAATTTGGAAAGGTCCCTAACTTCAGTTTTCCTAGTGCAATGCATCTCCTTATTTCCTGAATGCTGGTACCAAATGTGTTAATTGTGGCTTCAAGCAAGATGTAGTTTTTGACAGTTTCAATCTACTCTCCATCCATCATTATGCTGCATATCTGTCCAATGCTAAATATCTTTATCTTCTTGACAATGAGATGCAATCCATACTGAAGACGGCATTCCTTTATCATCTGCAGCAAATACTTCAAGTCCTCCTCAATTTCAGCAAACAAGGTTGGTGTGAATCCAGTACAATTAAATCATTGGCAATTCAATATTTTTCCCATTAGTAATGATGCTGCCTACTTGTGCAGAATTATTACTATATAATACTTCATTGGACTGGTTACCGACTGTTCAACGGTTTATTGGGAAAGTAATAGGTTACAATTCAGTTCAAAAGAACTTGGGATACAATAATTCTGTCAGGAGAGCATCTTCTGGACACGCTTACACACTAATCTCCTTCTAATGAGTCCATAGGAACTCTTGATCTGGGCCCTGCCTTGAGGCTATATAGTTCAGTTCTCTCTTGTGCCAGTATCTGCCATCTTTGCTGATGTTGGTACCTTTTCTATATCTCAGCATTAGTCTTGCTCCATTGCACACAGGAATCTCTGGGCCAAAAGATATGCTTTACTCTGCTTCTTCTTTCTTGATGCTAGTGAGATTACCCTTTTCTGTCTCTGAACCTTCTCAATTTAAGTTTATCAGGATGGCAAAACTGACCAAACCCCTTGTTATTTGTCTACATTTGTTACCATTATTCCTCTTATCAAATGTTTGTTTAAGCACTTGGCTGTGGTCCTTTATTTTGTTTAGTCATTGGAAGCAGGAGGGGCATCCATTTACTAACAAATATACCTCTGGAAACTCTATAAACTTTGACAAATATCGATAGTTTTAGAGGGGCTTCAGGCCTTTTGTTGACAGGATCACTGTGAGCCATGCTTGACTTGAAAGCAATCAAGAACAACAGCATTGCAGTATTCCATTGGACCATTGGACATATGTCAACAGTAAAGTGTGACTCACCTAATTTGTTTTATTAAGCAAGTTATTAAATTCCATTTGTGGGGTACAAACACCCCATGTTTGTGTAATACTACACAATCCTGTGGTGAAAGTCAAAACCAATAGACAGAAAAATTCTACTGCATTTTATGTCATTGAGTCAATTGCAATTCATAGTAATTAGAAACTTTTGTTACCCTACATTAATCCACCATAACACACACACACACACACACACACACACACACACACACACACACACACCACACACTCTTTCTATCTCTCTCTAATTATTCTATTATTGTCTTGGAAAATAGTTTTTAAAAAACAAAATTATCAATGTCCTCACCCTTTCTTTCAGCCTACTTTCAGATCCAGCACTATTTGTTCTTAAACCTTCCAGCACAACCTTGCTCACTGAAAATGAGGGTAACTTAAAGAGTCTGCTACAGCAGCTCAATTATCACACATTTCAATATTGTATCT
>NW_006399752.1:11660906-11662411 GCF_000299155.1 Elephantulus edwardii
ATATGTCAAGTGAAATGCCATCAACTCCTGGGGCTTTGTATTTTACCAATTCATTTGGAGCAGCTTGAACTTCCTCCTGAATCATCATAGGCCCATGATCATATGTTGTTTCATGAAGTTCTGTAATTCTTTTTAGTGTAGTTACTCTGTGTACATCTCCCATCTTCTTTTGATTCTACACATATATTCAAAATTCTGCCCACCGCATCCTTAAGTAAAGGCTTGAATTTGTTCTTAAGTTCCTTCAGCTTAAGAAATACGGAGTGAGTTCATCCTTTTCAATTTCCCAACTCCAGCTTTTTATACATTTCCTTATAATACTTTACCTTCCTTTGCTACTCTTCGAAATTTTCTGTTCAGTTCCTTAACATCTTGATTTATTTGCTTTGGCTTCCAGGTGATAGAGCACAATATTCAGAATTCCTTAGGAAATTCAATTTTTACAACCCTGAGAATAGACCTAGATGTTATTCAGTTACCATAACTAACCACTTTAAAAGGGAGCACAAGTAGAAGGTCCTGGGTAGGGTGGGGGAAATGTGGAACAAAACTTAAAAACAAAGAAAAAGGCTAGGTTTACTGGCCTAATAATGATTGGTCAGATCCTTGAGACCATGATCCTTTTACCAAAAAACCCTCATATTCTGGTTGACTGAATTTTCATCCAAATAATAGACAGGCCTATAAACTGAAAAATAGCACTAGAAAGGAATCTACCTCCCAAAATAACCAACTATATAAAGTCAAAAGAGAAGTATTTTTCCAAGGAAGACTATAGGAAAGAGAAGAAGAGAAGAATTAATGGAAACTAGAATTACAGTAAAGAAGTAAAAAAGTGAGGTTGTATTGTAGGTA
The DNA here is from genome assembly GCF_000299155.1 of Elephantulus edwardii. NCBI lineage: Eukaryota > Metazoa > Chordata > Mammalia > Macroscelidea > Macroscelididae > Elephantulus > Elephantulus edwardii. Next base: position 11,661,762 of record NW_006399752.1, read on the forward strand.
TCATAATTAAAAATTAAATATTTCAATAGAATCCTTTTGCATAGTGATGAGATCTAAAAATTGTTCACAGTAGATAATGCAAGTTTAGCTGGAGCACATTTTAGACAAGTCAGATCAAAAGACATTTAAAGCTGAGAGTTGCTGAACAAAGCAAGACTTTGCACAAAACCTTGTGGTGGGACTTACATTCTCAATATTAGAGTCTAATAAAAGATAAGGGAAAAGAGGTCATTGTGAAAATTATGAAGGAGTCCTGGTGACACAGTGTATAAAGCTGTTACGATGCTAACTAAAAATGTTTAATCCACCAGCCACTCTGTGGGAGGAAAATGGGCAGTCCCTTCCCTTAAAAATTTATCTTATTTGAAAACCCATTTGAATTTCATTATCAGTCATAACACACTTAAAAGCAGTCAATTTCCTGGTTTAGTAGAAGTTCAAGGTAGTGCAGATGGTTAAGGCACTCAGCTGCTAACATAAAATGTGAAGATTTGAATCTCCCTAGGGATGTCTCATAAGGAATTCCTTTCATACAGTTTCAAAAAAGTAGATCACAATTAGAACTCTGACACCTACGGCACTTCCTGAGTTGAAATCAATTCCATAGCAACTGGTACTAGTGATAGTGGTAGATTTTAAAATAGAACCAA
>NW_006399752.1:11664443-11668466 GCF_000299155.1 Elephantulus edwardii
AATTAATGCTTTTGGGTTGTGGTATATAAGAAGAATATTGAATGTACCATGGACTACCAAGAGAACAAAGTCTGTTCTGGAGAGGTGAAATCAGGTTGCTCATTGGAGGCAAGGATTTGAAACTCTGTCACACATATTTCAGGCATGTTGTCAAGAGGGACCAGTTCTAAGAGAAGGACATCATTCTTAGAAGGTTACAAGGTCAACACAATAGATGGTAGGGCATAGTTACTGTGACAATGGGGGCAAAAATGTCAGGGATGGGTAGGTTGCCTCAGGATAGAGCAGAGTTTAATGCTATTGTTCATAGAATTGCTATGAGTCATAGTCGACTTGAGAGTATGTAACAACAACAGCAGTGTGTCTGCACAAAGATGCATTCTAGGTTGGCTTCAGATAGATGTTCCAGTGCCTATGAAACTTATTAGTCACTGGAGTTTGAAGCAGATATAGACATAATGATTTTTATACTTTCATTTATTCCAAGTAGTCTCCTAATTTTCACTTGCTCTGCTGGCTTTGTATTAGGTACTCTGTCACTCCAATCTTTCTGCTGACTGAATTGAGTATGGTTGAAGACTGCAGTCGGTTAAGAAAATCATTAAACTCAAAGATCTGATTCAGTGACAGTCTAACTTTTAAGAGTATATTTCACTCATGCCTAACTACTTCCTCATCTGAACTTGCTGCATACAACTGTAATTTAGCTGTCAACCAGATATTTGGACAATTTATACTGAATATAGATCTACTTGCCTCTGTACTTCTTATTCTGTGCAAAACTTCCACTTATAAATTTATAGTTGCTTTTCTCCACCTTAAGTTCTGATATCCAGGAACTCCAATATTTACCATTTTATACACTTATAGTGTCAGGGTAGCTCAGGTCAGGAGGCAAAAACTCAAACACTTTATATGCTCCAGTTAAAATTTTCTGAGTTTATCTCTTTTATAGTTTATGTCAGCTTTGTTTGCTTGTCTATTTTAATGTTTTCTACATAGGGTCTCTATGAGTTGCAAGTGACTCGATGGCACATAACAACAACAACAACAACATATTAGGTTAAAATGAACAGCTGATGTCCTCTGAGGTTTTATGATTTTGAGTGGTTAAGCCATGTTAGAGAAGCCTTTTAATATTAGTAATGATTAGCTTTGGTAAAGGTTATTTACAATTACAATGGGGGTTTTCCCCATCTTTGCAAATAGTATTTTTATTTTTACATAGATAACACCTTTATTTCACTCATTGAAGAATCACTCACTCGTTGCCATCAAGTTGGAATCAATTTACAGATGACTCTCCCGTTGGTCTTCAGATCCTGTAAATCACACATGAGATAATTTCCCATCTTTCTTGTACAAAGAAGGTGGCTGGTGTAAACCACCTGATTTTAGGTTGCCAGAAAAACTCCTTACTCACTAGGCCGTCAGAGATGAACTCACAAGATAAATTGACAAAGTAACAATAACAATGTGCTTGAACATGAAAGAAATTTGAGAGGATGGTGGAGGATAGGGTCAAGTGTTAATCTACTGTTCACAGGATCGCCATGAGTCATAAGCAATTTGATGTCACCTAACAATAATTATTAAGACTTTTCCTTATAGATATAATCATGAACCACATAGTTAATAATATAAATATTATTAAATAACATAAATTTATATAACCACGTAGTTAAAAAACCAACCAGTGAATAAAAACTCTTGTCTTGGTTTGTCTTTTATTAGTGTATGTCCAAAGGTTCTCTAGTAATCAAATAAAATAAGGGAGAACAGTAAAGTGCCTTATATTAACTGTTAAAGTTAACAGACAGTCAACAGCATTTATTTAACCCAGCCAATAGGCCATTATTGTTTTGAATGAGGTATACTGGGCTTAGAGAAAAAATAACAAAAATCAGAAAATGTTTAAATTAATTGAGAGTTAAGGAAGGCTACAGACAGGTAGCCAAGAGGGATCGATCCTTGGAGAAGGACATTACGCTGGGAAAGGAGGAGGGACAGTACAGGAGATGAAGACCTTGGATGAGATGGATTGATACAGAAACTAGGGCAAAGGGGGTAGGTGTGTTGGAATCAGTGCTACTGGCTCAGGAAAGGGCAGCCTTCAGAGCTGCTGTGCATAAGGTCACTATGTGTTGCAGGCACTTTGACAGCACATAACAACAACAAGGGGATTGAAAAGAGATTCTTAGTGGCAGGTGAAGAATTGGGTAAGTAATCAGTATTAGAGGAGCTAGACTAAAGGAAAGAAAGCATTTTGGTGAAAAGAGTCAGTGAGGTTTGAGATTTTATTTAGAGATAAAGAATTCAAGAAAAAGAAGAGTTTTGGTAGATTTAATAAGAAGTAAACTTTTAAAGAAGAAATGTTTGTAGGTATGTTGCATAATTTTCTATGTAATGTCCTCCTGTGAAACCCCGTGAAATTTATCCAGATATGGCATTTCTCTGTAACTTTTTAGTATTGTCATCTTTTTAAAAAAGCGATGTTCAGTGATTTTCTTAAAGCTAAGAGAATGAAGACCTAATTTTATTCAAATAGCATTTTCGATATCCGTGTAATCGTAGGCATAAAGCGATTGTCTGACTGCTCCTCTGATGAGCCCAGACTACCCTTTCATTGTGCCAGTCAGGTTATTGAATTTAAGAGACAGGTCAGAGCAGACACAAGCCATGATTGTCCTTAGAGTATCACATCAAGGTGAGATGCAAATTGTGAGAAGTATCCTGACAGCAAAAGGATGGCATTTCTGGAAGCAGCTATATCAAATGTGCTCCAGACCCTTACACCTCGGGGAGAGTTTTTTTGGGGGGGAGATTTTTTTTTACACTTAAAGTCTAAGAAACTTCCCCATGAGGTTGCAGAGTGAAAATTAATGTTTAAGTTACAGCTACAGACACATTTATTGAAACATCTGAGACTTTCTTAGAAGAAGTACACTCTGTCACAGCCACAGCTGAATAATTTTAAAATCCTTGCCTAAGATCTAATTCACTGCTGTTTAGAGGTTTCATAGAGCAGGAAAAATTGGAATGATTTGGAATTACATGCAAAGGACACTTCCCTTCAGACCTAGAGACATTTACAGAAATTACTGCTGGCAGTGGGAAAAGGAAACATGCTTCTGAAATATTAGGACAATGGCAGGTCTCAGACCATGAGAACAGAGATTAAGAAGGATTCTTTAACTGAATATTAAGAATAATTTGAGGATTTGAAGCTGTAGATGCTCATGTCCATGACAGAAAGCTTGAAAGTCGTAAACAGAATGGAGAACAAGCCAGGAACTTGATGATATCTGTTCCTGAAAATATTTCAGACAAAAAATGGTCAAAACATACCAATAAGAAAGAGAAGTTGCATAAAAGTAAATTAGAAATATAATTAAAATCCATAAACACAATCACATACATAGACTTGAAATATAAACAATAATTACTATTATCTATAAGCAGATATATAGACAGATTAGGCAAGATGAAAAGATAGGAACAGGTGAAAAAGACTACATACATGACCATACATAGGTTTGTAAACAATATTTTAGTTTCATATTAGCATATGTTGTAAATATATGCTTGCATGGAGATGGAAAAGCTAAGAAAAATGTCCTAATCGTAATTGAGCACCTTGAGGAGAGAAGTTATTAGGTCTGGGGCCTCTGGACTGTAGTCTCTGGGGACATCAGGTCTATAGGCATAATATATTCCACAAAACTAAAGACATTAATTCTACATCCTATTTTTTGAGAATAGTAAGTGGGGTCATTGTTGTCGTTGTTTTAATGTGTCATCAAGTCGCTTGTGACTCATAGCAACCCTATGTACAAGAGCCCTAAACGCTGTTCTAACCTGTGCCAACCTCGCTATTTCGAACACACTCATTCCCACCACTCCACTCACAGAATCGATCTATCTCACCGAGGGTCTTCCTCTCCTGTGCCATCCCTCCACTCTTACAAACATGATGTCCCTCTCCAAGGACCAGTCCCTCCTTGCAACATGCCCAAAATATGT
>NW_006399752.1:11674211-11680918 GCF_000299155.1 Elephantulus edwardii
GACCCAATGGCACATGACAACAACAAAAATAACAATAACCCAATAATAGTCATTATTGTATGTGAATTTTTGTGGACAAAACTTAATAGTAGATTGGTGAGAACTACAAAAGGATGGTTAGCATTGGAATTTATAGCAATAGCTTTAGGGGCGTGGAGGCATGTCTCAGCTCTTAAGAACTGGTCTGTCACAGTTTGGGACTCTTCTCACTTGCAGAGCTGCAGGAGGGCAGAACCTGCTGTCCTCATGCTAATTGTGTTGTTTTACAAACAATAACCTAGATAACAGTTATTCATCAACAGCTTTACTCTAGCCACTTAGCTTAAATCTGTAACATTTTAGAAACTAGATATAGAGATAGATTATTTCACAGGCCTAAGGTATCTAAAGACCCAAAATGTTTATTTCAGATACTTACAAATAAAAGTAATTAATAAAAATCACAAATCCCCCTTTCTAGATTGGGAAGGAAAGTTTGAGTTTGTGTTGGTTTGTGTTTGGTTTGAGGTATTGGGTTTTTCCTCTTACAAGTAGTTGTCAGTTGGCTGTCAGCTAGTGTGTCTTTTAAATACCTTAGGGCCCTTAGCCAGATTTATTACTGTTATGATGAACATTCTTAAGTGGTATAGCAACCATTTGTCTATTAACTTGGAGTTGCTGTGATGTTGAGCACTGTGCCATAGTTGTGCCAAATATCATAATGGTTGTCCATCATGGACAGTGTTTGGAGGAGCTTACAGATTAATTCAGGTTTTGAAGTAGGGGTGATACCAACTTCCTAAACCAGATAACTCTGGAAATTCTTTAAACTCTATAAAAATAGAGAAATGATGTTAAGTATAGAAAAGAGTTTAGGTCTTTTGTTCATAGGGTCACTATGAGTTGTATTCAACTTGACAAAACTTAACCACTGCTAAGTGAGACTAGTGTTGTTATATTTTGGAGGAATATTCTTCTACTTTATACATCACTGTCAATTTGTTGTACTGAGATAATCTGGGTTCACTGTGGTGCTGAACCTTTTACCTGTGAGTGTCAAATGTCATAATGGTTTCCCAATGTGGACAATGTTTGGTAGAGCGTCCAGTTGTAAAAGAGGTTTGGAAGTAGAAGTCATATCCACTTCCTAAATTACACGCCTTCGGAAACTCTATGAACTCGGAGAAATGATCATAGCTACAGAAAAGCATTAGGTCTTCTGTTTATAGAGTCAATATGAGTCGTCCTCAACTCAAAGGCAATCAACAACAACGACAAATTTAATATAACATACCGTAAGGGACATAGCCAGTTTGTCCAAGAAATAAAGAAAGCAGGTGAAATAGTAACATAAAGTTACATATTCAACCCAATGGGAGGAATGAAAAGCACACACAATTTAGCTATAGATAGAAAGTAACACTGAGGATAAAAGTGTATATTACAGTGCTATTTGGTCAGAGAAAATGATAAGACTGTCAAAAAGTGTTTAAAAGTCCAATTCTTGCGTCTTTTAATCTTTCTCTCTCTAATATCATGAGTGAATTCTAGTTTTCCTGAATTATTCAAAGGCTCTCTGTGTTACTTGATCATTTTGTTACATTTTAAATTATTAGGAAACAGTAAATTAGCCAATATTGGAAAGGACAAGACAATAACAAGATAAAACCACTATTCTCAAGTCTATTTCCACTTGAAGTGACCCTTCATTGGGTTTCTAAAGTTATAAATCTTTAGGAGTAGAGATTGCCAGCCTTCTCCATGGAGAAGTCAGTAGATCAAACTGCTGAACTTTTTGTGTTTTATTTCTTGTGTTTGTTAAAGAGAAAAAAGTCATGATAAGAAAAAACTGTTTGCCTTCTCCATAAAGAGAACAAAATTTGGGAAGGAAATAGTACTTCCTGTTTTTAAACCCCAAAGTCACCTTCTCTCTGAGGATTTCAGCACGCATTGTGCCTAAAATAGTAGTGCTTGCCATACTCTTTTCCAGGTACTCTCAATCATATCATTTATTTGTAGATATAGCATTTGCCTTCACAATCTATAATTAATCTTCTTACTGTATTTCTTTTGTTATTATCTACCTTTACCACTAGCATTTAAATTCTATAAAGTTGATTCTTTTCTATTTTGGACATTAATATTTATTTATAGTCCCAACACAGCAACAACCACCACTACCACCACCACCACCACTATACTTCTTGGTCTGCAGAAAATACACACACACAAAAAAAAAATCAATGACTATTTAACATATTAATTGAATCAATTAATAAAAATTTTCGAAAAGTGTGCTCTCTTATGTACAATGAAATCTCCTAAGCCTTTTGTTACTCAAAAAAACGAAGGTATGTAAAAAAGGAAAACACTGAGGATTTGCAGTTAATCACATCCAAACCATTTTATAAGACAAAGACACAACCTTTCATGGTTTGAGAGAGGAACATGAAAAAAATATCAAAGAGATGAGGATATCATATTGCCATAATTTACAGAATAAACCCTTATGTACATTACTATTACATTGATTCTTTATTTCATTGCTCAGTTTAATATTACTCATTATGCAAGAGAATTCTAGAAATTAAACTTACTCTATTGACTTTATTACTAGCAGCCAGGAAATAAAAAAATTAATTGCATTGGGAAAATCTGTTTTCAGACCCTCTCTGGAAGAGCAACAATGCCAGCCTAGAGACTGAGGTGTACCTAATATGGGCCATGGTCTTCACAATGACAGAAGAAGAATCTATGACTCTGAGTTGTAGTTCTGAAGGAGACTATCGAATGTATGGTGGACTGCTAGGAGAACAAACAGGTATGTCCTGGAGAGGCTGAAACCAGGTTGCTTCTTGAAGATAAAGATTTTGTATCTCCATCTCACATACTTTGGGCATGTTGCTAGTAGAGATTAGTCCTTGGAGAAAATCAACTTGCTTGGAAGGTGGAGGGACATCACAAATGAGGAAGACCCTGGATGAGGTGGATTGACTCAGTGACTGGGGTATTGGGGGTAGGTGGTGTGTCAGAGACAATGAAATTGGCTCAAGATAGAGCAGGGTTCAGGTATATAGGGTTGCTATGAGTCATAATCAACTCAATGACATGCAATAAGAGCAATATCTACTTTATAATGTACCCTGGTGACATATAGAGTTTTAGATCAAGTTATGAAGTGAAAAAGTAAGTGATTCAAACTCACCATATTATTCAGGGGAAAAGATAGTCTGCTCTTACTAAGATAAAGCCTGGTTGAATACCACCATAAACTGGTATTGACCCAACAACAGCGGTTTGGTTTACTGACATTATGTCAATAAGATATATAATTATGCTCTTCAAAATTAATTTTAATTACATTGTTACTACTCAATTCAAAGATATAAATGCTACATGAATCAAATTTACTCATATCTAAAGTGAAAACGTGGCCAGAACAGAGCAAGGAAACACTGTATGGTTATATTGGGAAGAGTATATGCCAGGGACTTCAGCCTTCAATATGAATTGAGGCTCAATATCAAAAGAACAAAGATTCTCACCACAATTGGAAACATCAGGATTGATAGTGAAGAGATCGCTTCAGTTTGCTTGGCTCCACAATCAACACTCTTGGCACCAGCAGCCAGGAAATTAAAAGACGTATTGTGATGGGAAAGTCTGCTGTTAGAGACGTCTCCAAAGTACTGATGAGCAATGGTGTCACTCTTGAGACTAAAGTGTGCCTGATACAGGGCATGATCTTTGCAATAACTTGCTATGCATCAGAGAACCGGACAATGACTAGGGAGGATAGAAGGAGAATTGATGGTCTTGAGCTGTGGTGCTATGGAAGAGTATTGAATATACCATGGACTGCTAAGAAAGTGAACAGATTCATCCTAGAGAAGGCTAAACCAGGCTGCTCCTTGGAGACAAGGATTCTGAAGCTTCGTCTGACATACTTTGGACATGTGCAAGGAGGGACCAGTCCTTGGAGAGGGATGTCGTGCTTGGGAGGATAGAGGGACAGTGCAGGGGAGGAAGATCCTCAATGAGGTGGATTGATTCAGTGACTGGGGTAATGGGGTAGGTGTGTCAGAGACAATAAGATTAGCACATGAAAGAGTAGAGTTTAGGTCTGTTATACATAGGGTTGCTATGAGTTGTAGGCGACTTTACAGCACATAACAACAGCACAGTGAAAACTGAAGACACATAAGTGCCCTTTTAAAACATCTTATTTATCAACTGAACTCTATAATCCAATTATGCAATTTTGTATCAAATTATATAGATATACAAGCCTTCATTTACCAGGACTTTCTAGGGCCAGAGTAGGATATATTTTAGTTATCTCTCAACTTTTCTGTGATTATTGTAATTATTATGAGCCATTGAGTTGACTATGACTCTAGGGATGCTTTAAACAATAGCTCAGGATCTTGCTATATCCCAAGCCAAACTTCCCATTTCTGACTTACTTGACCTCATTGTTAAAGTAATTGTGTCAATCCAACCTATAAAAAGTTTTCCTCTCTCTCACTGACATGCCACCTTTCCAACTTGTCATCTTTCTTCAAAAACTGGCCTTTCCTGAAAATGTGCCAAAATATATGAGACAGAGTTTCTTTATACTTGCATCCAAAGATCACACTGGTTTCATTTTCTCCAGAACAGACCTGTTTGTTCTTTTGACAATCCATATAATATTGAATATTCTTCTCCAGCACCACAACTCATAGGTATCAATTCTACTTCTTTGTCCAAGATTCAAATACATTGCAAGCAAATGAAAGGACCGTGGCTTGGATTGTTGTTTGACACTAGATTTTCCAAATTGAACTCAACTTTTGATTTGTCAATTGCCAATACTAGTAAGATTAGATTATTGAGAATTTGAATCTTTTATCTATCATGATGCTACCTATTGGCCCAGTGATGAGGATTTTCATTTTCTTGATGTTGAGATGCAATTCATACTGAAGGTAATATCCCTTTATCTTTTACATCAAGTACTTCAACTGGGTCAATTGACGGTGTCATGATAGATGGTGAGGAGATTGAGATTGTTAACAGCTTTAGTTTGCCTGGCTCCACAATCAACACTCTTGGCACCAGCAGCCAGGAAATTAAAAGATACATTGCGATGGGAAAATCCACTATTAGAGACCTCTCTAAAGTACTGAAGAGCAACAATGTCACTCTGGAGACTAAGGTACACCTGATACAGGCAATGGTCATTGCAATCACTTGCTATGTGTCAAAGAGCTGGACAATGACGAGAGATGATAGAAGGATAATTAATGCCTTTGAGCTGTGATGTTGGAGAAGAGTATTGAATATACCATGGACTGCTAAGAGAATGAACAGATTCATCCTAGAGAGGGTTAAACCAGTCCTTGGAGAAGAACATCATGCTTGGGAGGGTGGAGGTACAGCACAAGAGAGGAAGAACCTCTATGAGATGGATTGATTCAGTGACTGGGGGTGGATGTGTTGGAGAGAGTGAGTGAGACTGGCACAGGATAGAGGTTTAGGGCTGTTGTACATGGGGTTGCTATGAGTCGCAGGCATCTTAATGGAACATAACAGCAACAACAACTTCAAATCTTGCTCACTTTCTGTGAGTGTGATTGTGTGATCTGTAAAAACAAGTGATTGAGGAGCCTTCCTGCAAGTCTGATGCAACGATCTTCTTCATAAAACCTAACTTCTTGAACTGTTTAGCATTAGCACTTTTTTCTTGATTTTAAACCATGCAGTGTTTGAATAATAGCTTCTTGGTTTAGGTTTCATACACGCACAATTAAGTGTTCTGGGGTTCCTATTCTTCTCAATGTTAGCCTAACCTGGCTCTAATTATTCTCCTTAAAATTTTTAATAAGCAAAAATATTCTCTGATATATTATGAAGGCATTGACTGAATTAATTCTGTAGAATTTAAAAACTTGCCCATTTTTTAGTTCATTATTAGTACCCTATGTCAAACTTTCATAAAACATTATCAAGACCACTAAAATACTATTCTAACTAGTTCTTTACTTCTAGTGCAGAATGACTTTACCCATAACCTTTGATTTCCTATGGTAGAGGTATTAAAGTATTTTGTATCAAGCATTTTTTCAGTTTAAAAATCTTGTATATACTGGCAACACACATATATTCTTCTATTTGTTGTTTTTATTGTTAGGTGCTGTTGAGTTAAGTACGACTCATAGTGACCATATGCATAGTGACCCAATGAACAACAGATCTGAACCCTTTCTATCCTGTGCCATCCTCACTCTTCCTGACACATTATGGCCCATGGAGTCAGTCACTGTCAATCCACCTGGTCAAGGGTTTTTCTCTCCTTCGCCAACCCTCTTCCTTTCCAAGTACTATTTCTTTCCAAGGAATAGCCCCTTGTAGCAACGTGCCTGAAGTATGTGAGGTAAAACCTCATCATCTTTACCTCCAAAGAGCACTCTGGCTGCACACTATCCAGAACATATATCTTTATTCTTTGGGTAGTCCGTAAGATATTCAGGACTTTTCTCTAACATCACAGATCAAAAGTTTCTTATTTCTTTGTAATCCTTATTCACTCTCCCATTCTCAGAAACATAGCAAGTGATCAAAAAGCATTGGCCCAGATCAGATATACCTTGGTCCTCAAACTGACATCATTGTGGTATTGTTGTTATAGTTGTTGTTAGGTGTCATTGAGTCTAGTATGACTCATAGCAACCCTATGAACAAAA
>NW_006399752.1:11681018-11682674 GCF_000299155.1 Elephantulus edwardii
CACAAGGGAGATTGTTCAGCCTTCTCCCGTGGAGCAGATGGCAGATCCAAAGCGAGTGCACAGTTTCCTACAACTAGGTCACCAGAGTTCACTTGCAACTCATATTGACCCTATGTACCACTGCTCTGAAATCTGCTCTATTCTGAACCAACTTCATTGTCAGTGACATACCTTTCCCATTAACTGCAGTCACTGGTCAGTCTCTCTCATCCAGCGTCTTCCTCTCTTGTATTGTCCCTTGACATTCCAAGCTTGATGTCCTTCTCCAAGGACTGGTCTCTCCTTTCAAGATGTCCAAAGTATGTTAAATGAAGCTTCAAAATTGAGCCTCTAAGGATCATCCTTCCCTGGTTTCAACCTTTCTAGGACGAACGTGTTTGTTCTCCTAGTAGACCATAGTATATTCAGTACTCTTCTCCAACATCACAACTCAAAGGTATCAATTCTTTTATCATCCTTAATCATTGTCCAGCTTTCTGATTCATAGCAAGCAATTAAGATGATGGCTTGGAGCAGGTTTACTTTGGCCTCTAAACAGATATTGTTGCTTTTCAGTACTCTGGAGAGGTCTCCAACAGCATATTTTTCCCAATGCAATTCATCTTTTGCTTTCCTGGCTGCTGGTACCAAGAGTGTTGATTATGAAGCCAAATAAATTGAAGCTGTTGACAATCTCAATCTCTTCACCATCTATCATGATGCTGCCTATTAGACCAGTGAAAAATCTTTGTTTTCTTAATATTGAGCTACAATGTGAAGGCTACAGTCCTTTACCTTCTGCAGCAAATGCCTAACACTCTTCTCAGTTTCATCAAAGTAAGTTGTATCATCTACATACACAGATAGTTGATGAGTCTATATATATGTAAAGGTATGGATATAGGATGCATCCCTGTGTACATCTTTTCTAGTTTTGAACCATCCAGTGTTTTCTTGCTCTGTTCTAACAACCTCTGTTCTAACCTCATGGTCCAAGTATAGGTTTCACATTAAAACAACAAAGTGTTCTGGGATTCCCATTCTTCTCAAGTTAGCCATAGTTTGTTGTGATCCACACAATCAAACATCTCTGCATAGTCAGTGAAACACACATATACTTTCATCTGGTTTCACTTTGCTTTCATCTAAGATCCATCTAACATTGGCTATAGTATTCTTAGTGCTATAACCTCTTCTAATGCAGCCTGCACATCTGGCAGTTCTCTGTTGATGTGTTGTTCCAGTAAGCAGTTTTGGGATCATTTTCAGCAGGATCTTGCTTGCATGTGATATTAATGATATTGTTTGATAGTTTCCACACTCTGTCAGGTCACCTTTTTTTGAAATGGGAACAAATATAGATCACTTCCAATCATTTGACCAGGCTGTTGTTATCCAGATTTCTTGATATAACTAGGTAACACAGCGATAGTTTGTTGAAATATGTCAAGTGAAATGCCATCAACTCCTGGGGCTTTGTATTTTACCAATTCATTTGGAGCAGCTTGAACTTCCTCCTGAATCATCATAGGCCCATGATCATATGTTGTTTCATGAAGTTCTGTAATTCTTTTTAGTGTAGTTACTCTGTGTACATCTCCCATCTTCTTTTGATTCTACACATATATTCAAAATTCTGCCCACCGCATCCTTAAGTAAAGGCTTGAATTTGTTCTT
>NW_006399752.1:11694459-11699209 GCF_000299155.1 Elephantulus edwardii
ATGGTATGAATCAAACACACCTTAGTCCTCAAACTAACATCGTTACTCCTCAATAATTTGGAGAGGTCCCTAACTGCAGACTTTCCCAATGCAATACATCTCCTAATTTCCTGACTGCTGGTATCAAAAGTTTTAATTGTGGAACCATTCAAGATGAAGTTGTGGACAGATTCAATCTTTTCTCCATCCATTATGATGTTACTTTTCAGTCCAGTAGTCAGAATGTTTGTTTTCTTTACTCTGAGATGCAATCCATATTGAAGCTGTATTCCTTGATCTTCTTGAACAAGTGCTTCAAGTTCTTCTCGCTTTCAGCAAGCAAGGTTATGTCACCTGTATAACACAAGCTACTGATGAGTCTCCCTCAAATCTTGACTACATATTCTTCTTCATGGAGTTCAGCTTATCAAATAATTTGCTCAGCATAAGTTTAAATAGGTATGAAGAGAGAATACAACCCTGACACACTCTTTTCTTAATTTTATACCACATAGCTTCCCTTGCTCTGTTTGCAGAACAGCCTCCTCATCTAGGTGTAGGTTTCACATGAGCACAAATTAGTGCTCCAGGATTCCCATTCTTCTCAAAGTTAGAATCCACTCTGTGTATCATAGCAAGTTACGGCTAACATTGAGAAGAATGGGAATCCATTAATTTAGATGCTATTTCATTAAAGTTTCCAAAGAAGGAAATAAAAATAAACACATAGAAATTCTACTATTTTTTCCTTGAACAATAAATCAATCACAGACTAGATCTGGGGCATGAGAATTAGATGTCTTTTAAATGTCTGTAAACCTTATATTTAATAGATACACTTAGAGCATTTGAGTCTTCCTTTATCTCTTAAGTCAAAATATAAAATTTATCACTTAACTGCTCCCATATTGATTCTACCAAAATACAAATTTCATCCTGACACTTATCCTTTCCAAAAATCCATGACAGTGTAAAGGATTGCATTCTTTACTTTTGCACTTAGGAAACGTAGTCTCAAATTCTGAAGTAAAAACTTTTTCCACTTTCTTGGCAATCTTGCTGATGACATGAAAAATATCCACTTTCTCTATCATATGCCACATATTTGTCATTTTCTACTTCTACATGAAGTAATTATCTTATTCACAACTATTTATTGTAGGCTCGGCACATTCATAACTTTTTAATCATCTAAGTATTGTACGCTAGTTAGATTTATCATCCACAATTCACAGATAATTAAACTGAGAATCATAGCAGTGGACCCTGGCTGTATAATGTGTTGTATGTTGGACCAATAACTGAAAGGTCAGTAGTTTGAATTCATTACCTGCTCTACAGAAGAAAGATGAGGCAGTCTTTTCATTTTAATTATTATTTTAATGAAAGTTTACAGAAATATTGAGTTTTTCTTTCTTCATTGTTTCACAGTTTCTTTCCTACTTCCTCAGCTCACTTTTTTCTTTAAAAGAAATCATTGTTCATTATTGTATAATTTCCTCCCCTGCCACACACCTCTCCTAGTCCATATTGCTGTGCATCTCTTATTCTAGACTGTGTCATACAAATAATGCCTAATCACATATTCCTTTTAAATAGTTTTTTCCCCTTCATCTGTTCCAATGCAGTGTCCATTTATCACTTCTTAGTTTCTCCCCAACCCGCATGTCAGTCCTATTTTGTAACAGTGGTATTATGCAATATTTGCCTTTTTGAGATTGAGGTATTTCACTCACCATCATTTCCTCCAGAGTGACCCATGTTGTGTTATATTTTATGAGTTATTTGTTTTCTTAAGAAGATTTTACAACCTCAGAAACTGAATAGAACACAGTCATGAGTTGAAACTGACTTGAAAATAGGAAACTGGTTTAGAAATGTTTTACATTTTACCAAACCTTACACAGTTTGATTAAAACATAAAGTTGCTCCATTCACAGCTTGGATTTGTTGCTACTGAACTGCTTCCATCCCTCAAGTATTATTTCAAACATAAAATATATTCTAATGACTCAAGCACTCAACTCAGTAGTCCCCAGGCATGTTAAGTTAGCCTCTCAATGATTTTCAGTACTTTATTCACACATCTAAACACTTAGCTTGGACCTGAGTGCTTTATGCATGTGTCTTCTCTCCATCTTATTGTAAATAACTAGAACATTAGGAGTATATGAATTTCTTTTCCTGACCCAACTATGTTGGGTCTCCAGTGGGATAGGGAGTCGCTTTGCTAAGCTTTCTGGCAGTTTGAATTTACTGACAATTCTACCTGAGAAAAATGGATAATCTCCAATGTGATTTACCACTTCAGAAATGCATTGGGAGCTCAACTATGAGTTGGCCTCAACTTGATGGTAATGAGTTGAGCTTATTTAATATTAATCAAGTATCTGTAGACATTATTTTTATTCTGGAACAAATTATGTTAAAACAGCACCACTTATCTTTTAAAGATAGGGAAAGTTGGTGCAAAATACTTGGATAGGAGTCCTTACTACCTCCTATTCTCTCAGAGTCAGTGTATATTAATCAATTACTGTGATCTTGATTTGAATTTCTTTTGTTATATCAGCTCGTCAAACATAAAAGAGAATTCACTCAGAATCCTGGGTAAAAACCAGACGTTTAGATTTGGGGGCTTTTCAACAACACCTCCCACTTTTTAACAGGATTGTATAAAGAAATTCACTGCCTACAATAATAATGTTTTCTTTTGCATAGGCTTCTGATTTCTTTAGATACTATCAACAAAAGATAACTACATGCGATCTCTTTTGTCTTAATAATATTGTCATTTGCAATTATCATTTTAGGAAAGATTGTGCAAAAGCAGAGTCAAATTAGTAAGATTACTTGACAAAAAAGTTCACTAGTCAAGATGAAGAACTGGACAATTATTAGAGAAGTCAGTTCATTAAAGTAAATATTTTGCTATATAATAAATACAAACATTTTGCATAGATTTAATAAAAACATCATAAAAAATAAGATCCTCTGAATTGACGGGTCAATTGAAATACTTCCGCAAATAGATACAGCCCTGAATGTGCTCACTAGTTTATGCCAAGAATTTCAAAAAGAGCAACTCAAACAACACCAATTGAAAGAGATCCTTACTTGATTCTATTACAAAAAAGTATGATAAAAAAAGATTATTAGGACTCCAAAATGAAGAACTATGAATAAAGTATGTATTAAGTTTATTTTTTGGTGTGGCTTTTTTTTTTTTAAAAGGACTTATCCAAAAAAGAGTAGGGGGAAACTACCAACAATGGAATTAAAATCTTGCTTAAAATTAATTTAAAAATGGTTGGAATAGTACAATGACAGAAATTGCTCAATATGCCAATTAAATTCCAAAGAGGCTATGGAATGAAAAATATTCTTGATACCAGATGAATCTTAGTTGAAAGCAGAGAATGTATTCATTCTCAGAATGAAAGGTGACCAAACCAGAGAGATGTTAACTTGTGTTTTATTGACGACGATAACATTTGACTCTGAGTATCACAATAAATTATAGATACCATTAGGAAAATTGAGAAATCTGGAACACTTAATTTTGCTCATGCAAAGTATGTACAAAGAAAAAGAAGTGGGAGCTCTGGTGGCCTAGTGGCAAGAATCTGCACTGCGATCTCAGAGGCACACAGTTCGAATCTGCCAGATGCTCTGATGGAGAAGGAGGGATAATCCCCTCCTGTATCTGTCAGATCCGATTTGATGGTACAAACAAAAAAATTAAAAAAGAAAAAGAAGTAGGTTTTCAAACAGAAAAATATAATACTGCGTAGTTTAAAATCACGAATCTGTGGACCAAGTATTCTCTGTATAATTACTCAAACTGAATGCTAAGCAAATCATTCAAGAAGTTGAAGAAGAATGTGGCATCAAGATTGGAGAAAGAGTCATGAACAAATTATTTTATACAGAAGACAAAATCTTACTTTCAGAAAGTAAATTTAAATATTTATTGAAGATGATCAAAGACTCCATGTTTCTGTATGGATTACATCTCAACATCAAGAAAACAAAAATACCATACTTCGACTGACAACCTTATAAAAATGGAGAAAAAACTGAATTGTCAATTATTTATTTTTACTTGTATTAAAAATCAACACCTATGGTAGTAGCATTGAAAAAGCCAAAATACATGCTGCTTTGGGGATTTCTGTTCTCAAGGGTCCTTTTAAATTTCTAATGAACAAAGATATCAGCTTAAAGCCAAGATACACGTGATCCAAGCCATAATATTTTCAAGTGACTCATTTATATGCATATGAAAGGTGAGTAATGAATAAGGAAGACTGAAAAAGAATCACAGTCTTTGAATTATGGTGATGGGGAAGAGTACTGGCCATTTCATGGATGGCCATACCAACAAACACATTTGTCTTAGAAAAAGTGCAATTAGGGTTACCCTTAGAGGCAAAGATGGTGAAGCTTTGTCTCACATATTTTGGGCATCTTGTAAGAAGGGGCCAGATATTGGACAAAGACATTAAAAATGAAGGTTTAGAGAAAGAGAGAACGAATTTTAAAAGTATGTATTGCTACAGTGACTGCAACAAAAGGCAGCAGCATAGTAGAATATTGTGGATGGTACAGAACAGGGTTAGGTTTTGAAAAGATTGAAATTAAAATAGTCACTATAGTTCTCAGCTGAATTAAACTTAAGTTTCTATAGTTCTCAGCTAAGTTAATTTTTAAAGCCCCACACCCAGGTATCCAGGGCAACAGTATTTCAAGAATAGCTAGCAGAAAGGCA
>NW_006399752.1:11704794-11717796 GCF_000299155.1 Elephantulus edwardii
AATGCTGTGTAAACCCTGAGCGAACACTGAACCAATGAATTCAAATTGTGCTTTCATCACCCAATGAGAAGCTGATACTCAGTTGTATCCCCCTAAAGTGTATAAAAAAACCCAACTTTGTCTGCTCGGGGTCGGCTCCTTTGTCTCCTGCGAGGAGATAAGGGTCCGCCCGGAGCTCTGCAATAAACCTCTTATCTCTTGCTGTTGCATCAAGCCGGTGTCTTGGAGTCTTGGGTCTTCGTCGTCCACTCGGGACAGAACAGGACCAGCGGTTTGGGGGTCCTTCAGTTTCAATCTTGTTGATCACAGGGTCGGTCACTAAGTATTGTAGTCAACTCTATAGACCCTAACAACAAACTTTGATATGACAAACCAAATATATTTATTACTAAATCTAAACATTAGGTTATCTTTGCACTCTGACATAGTATGAATAAAATTAAAATTATAATTCCATCATGACTATTATGTGTTTCATGGCAGAAATGAGACTGGAGTTAGAATGATAGTATTTTGTGCAATGAGTGATTTATTAATTGCAAATTCTTTTAAAAAAATAAATAGTTGCTATACATATGATCCTCATCTAATGAATTTAGAGGAGTCAGTTTGACTATATCTGTGCAAAGAGATATTGGAGAAAAGCACAATATCAGCAGTCAAAACTTGCAAGGGGCTAACTGAAGTAGACAACTATTCATATACAAGTTCAAATTGAACATGAAGAAGATTAAAATAAGTCCACTAGAACAAAAAATATGACCTTTAGTCTATTCCAACTGAATTTTAAAACCATTTTAAGAGTAGATCTAAGGCATTGAACACTAATGGTGAAGACAATATTAATTGTTGAATGACACCAAGAACATCATCATCTCAGAAGAATTAAAAAAGTCATTAAAAAGACAAGAAAGAAGGAAAAAACCAAAAGAGATTTCAGAAAAGACTTTTAAAGTTTCCTTGGAACAAAAAGTAAATAAACAAGGTAAAAGAATGCTCCAGTAAGATAACTGAACAGAGTTTTCCAAAGGTAGCTCAAAAAGATAAAGCATTGAAATATATTGAAATGTGAAAGCAGGTACAAGTAGAGAATCAAAAGGGAAGAACATGTTCAGAATTTATCAAGCTGAATAAACTGAAGAAAAAAAATGAAGCCTCAAATTGCAAACCTGAAGGATTCTGTGAAAAAAAATCTTAAATGATACAGGAGGGATCAAAAGAAGATGAAAGGAATACAGAGTCATTTTAACAAAAAGAACTGTTTGATATGGAATCATTTGTGGAAGAAGTGCATGGATCTAGAACAAATCGTATTGAAGGAAGAAGTCCAAGACATACTGAAACCTTTAGCAAAAAAAATAAGACATAGATATCGATGCAGTACCAATTGAGGTATTTCAGGAAACTCATCTCTTCCAACAAATATGGAAAGACAGCTACCTGGTCAATGAACTGGAAGAGATTTATACTTGTTCCCATTCACAAAAATGGCAATCCAACAGACTTTGGAAATCAAACAATATCATCAATATTACAAACAAGTAAAATCTTGCTAAAATAGCATGAAAAATATCTGGAGCAGCACTCTTGAAAAATAGCACTCTGACAGGGAACTGCCATAAATAAAAGCCAACCTTAGAAAAGGTAGTGACAATATAAGAGATGGTATTACTGATGCCTGGTGAATAGTGACTGAAAGCAGAAAATATTAAAAAAATGTTTCTTTTTGTGTTATTTACCATGCAAATACATTTAACTGTGTGGACCATAACAAATTATGAATAACATTGGATAATATTGAGAAGAATAAATATTCCAGAACACTTAATTGTGGTCAAGAGAATCCTCTACCTAGACCAAGAAGCAGTTATGTGAACAGGAAAAGGAAACAATGAGTAATTTAAAATCATGAAAGATGTGTGTCAGGTTGTATGTTTTTTTTTTCCACACCAATTCAATCTATTTACGGGGCAAGTCACGTGAGAAGATCAACTATATGAAGAATATTGTGGCATCAGTATTGGAGGAAGACTGATCGACAGCCGTGTTATGCAGGTGATACAACCTTGTTTGCAGAAAATGAAGGCTTAAAGTATTTGCTTAGGAATATCACCAAATACAAACTTCAATATGCTTTATATCCAACAGCAAAAAAGAAAAAACCTTCACCACTGGACCAATGGTTCACCACCACTGGACCAATGGTCCACCACCACTGGTCTACCACTAGGTGGACCAACATAATAGGGAGCATAAAGATTGATGTTGTTTATGATTTCATTATACTTGGTTTTTATTGATTGTTCTACAATCAGCAACCAAGGTAGTTATAGTCAAGAAATCAAAAGAATGTTTCATTGGAGAAATATGCTGTCAAGTACCTCCCTAATATTCTGAAAAGCAAGGATGTTAGTTTAATAAATAAGTGTACATGATTCAAACCATGGTGTTTTCAGCTACTTCATGTGCATCTGAAAGTTTGAATGAGTAAGGAAGACTGCAAATGATTCTATGGCTTTGAATTGCAGTGTTGGGAAAGGGTATTGAATAAACCATAGATTATCAGAAGAACAAACAGATCTGTTTGAAGGAATTGTAACCAGAATGCTCCTCAGAGGCAAACATAGTTGAACTTCATCTCTCTTACTTTGGAGATATTTTCAGGAGAACAAGTCCTTAGAAAAATCATGTGGGAAAAACAAATGGTCAGCGAATATGAGGAAGACCCTCAATGAGATGAACTGATACAATGACTATCACAATATTTTTAGAAAGATAGATTTTGTGATTATGGCGAAGGAGAGGGCAATGTTTCTATCTCTTGCTCATAGAGTCTCTGTGAGTTACAGCTAATCCAACTGTACTTACCAACAATTCCTTAAATATGTTTGAATTAGTCTAGATTATTTGATAAATGAATGATATTTTCTCCCTAATCCTTAGTTGTTTTTCAGTAGACCATTTATCTTTTTATCATATTTCAATTTCCTCTGTTTGAGCTAAATGATCATGGTTTAAAAGTCTTTCTAAGATTTATTAATAAAAGGCAATTAATAAAGAAATTGGAAATTATCTTTTCTTCACTTATTGCAAGTACAAGTAGAGTTTGAGAAGAAGCTTGTTTAGCTGTCTTTTCTACAAAGTTATTCTCTTAATTTATTTAATAAGTCAAAAGTTATTTGGTTAATTACTGTCTGTTCAAAGTGATAATCATCTTCTCTTTCAAAGAAGAGCGTTGCAGGATTTAAAGAAGGCTCATAATTATTCTTTAGAAAATTTATTTCCCTCAGATGCTAAATGTTGCTATAAGATATAATGCAACAATCAACCACCAGTGCACCAACAGAAAGGGGAACATATCAGTAAACCATCTACATACTGTAATAACCTTAATTGATTTTGCATTTATAGAGCTATAAATCCACAGTAAGTGAGAAAAGTATTTGAGAGATTTGAAAAATCCTTAACGCTTTCCTGCCCAAGTAATAGTTGGGGGAACCTTATATTCGCATCCAAGACTGTAAAGTGTGGTGGATGAAGACTTATATCACCAGAGCTCTTTGTCTCTTATAATGGGCAATGATTCCTAAAAGGAAATGAGAAATGTGCCATAAAGACCAATAGTATAATGACTTGAATCCAAAGGTTTATTAGGGAGTAAAAGATGAAGATCAGGACTACTGGAAACCTAGGGATAACAATACAATCGATACCTTGGCAGAGACTGTTATTAACACATTCTGAAAATAACATCTAAGACCTCTTTAAATACATTTCTTATAAGTCTATGTCAAAGGACTTCGTTTTTCCTCCTTTTTCTTTTCTATTATTAATTTTAATGAAAGTTTACAGAGACTTTGGATTTCCATTTATTCATTGTTGGCACTTTTCTCCCTGCCCACCCCTCTCCCCAGTTCGATCTTGTCCTTGATAAGTAAAAGAAAAATTCTTTCATTGTTACACAATATCTCCTCCCAAGTCCACTCCACTATGCAGCCTTCGTTCTGGACTCCTGTCATGACAATAATACCTAATCATATATCCCTTTTAAACAGTTCTCTCCCTCATCTGTTTCAATGCAGCAGACATACTTTATCCCATCTTCCTCAGTCTCCCCTCAACTCTGATGTCAGTCCTACAGTGACACTATGCAGTATTTGTCCTTTTGTGATTGCGATATTTCACTCAGCATAATGTCCTCCAGGGTCACCCATTTTGAATAATATTGCATGAGTTCCTTGTTTTTCAATGCAGCATAGTATTCCATTGTGTGAATATACCACAGCTTCCCTATCCATTTGTTTGTTGATGGGCACTTTGGTTGTTTCCAGCTCCTTGCCATTGGGAACAAAGCTGTGATAAACATGGGCGTACATATATCTGCTTGGGAGGCAGTTATGGTTTCTTTGGGGTATATTCCCAGTAGTGGAATTGCTGGGTCAAATGGTATTTCTAATTGAAACGTTTTGAGAAAGTGCCATACTGCCTTCCATAGTGGTTGCAGCATTTTACACCACCCACCAACAGTGAATAAGAGTTCCAGTTTCTCCACAATCTTGCAAGCCTTTGTTGTTTGCTTTTCTGTTAAATTTTGCTATTCTTACTGTGGTGAGATAATGTCTCATAGTTGTTTTGATTTGTTTCTCTCTTAGCATTAGGGATTTTGAGCATTTATTCATGCGTTCGTTTACCATCTGAATGTCTTCTTTGAAGAAGTGTCTGTTCATATCCTGTGCTCATTTCTCAATTGGGTTATTTACCTTTATCTTGTAGTGGTGTTCAAGTATTTTATAAATTCTAGACATAAGTTCCTTGTCTGACATGTCATTATCAAATTTTTTTCCCAATCTGTGGCTTCCCTTTCTACCCTGTTGGAGAAGTTTTTTTGATGTAATAGAGACTCAAAGGACTTGTAAATCTACATTTCTTTCTAGTCTATCCCTATGCATATTGGTCCTCTGTTGGGTTTATAAAACTATAAATCTTAACTGGAAAAAGACTATCCATCCTTCTCCCACGGAATTACTAGTGAATTTGAACCACTAGGTCTTTGGATAAAGCATAACACACTAGAGATTACATCACCTGAGCACCTGTTCTCAGGGTTAGTGATTTAGAACTCAGAAATATGTTATACAAGACTCTACATGCTCTCAATTTGGGGAATTTTTCCTTCTTGCGATTAAAAAAAAAACCCCAAAACCACAACAACAAAAAGCTAAACCCTTCTCTTTCTTAACTAAAATATATTACATGTAATAATTAGTTTAAGTTATTTTGTGTTGTTTCACATAGAAGATTGATATCAGCATAAACTTTTTGTTAGAATAAATTCCTTTTGATTAATTTCTAGGAATATTAAAAAAATTCAAACTCACTGCAATTGAGTGGTAACCAACTAATAACTGAGCCTTTCTTGAGTTTCTGTATTACACGGGAAGAGATTGTTTCCTCCATGAAGCTGGTGATGAATTTGAACCACTAGAAAGAAGGGGCCTTTGAGTTATTAGGGCAACTCACTATGAACTAAATGATGTACCTATATATCATTAAGATAATCAGAATAATGTAAACTCTGAATGATTTAATGGTATATAAGTATTTACATAAATTAAATAATCTTATTGTATTATATTTGAATGTAATAAATCTGGATATGACTTTATCATATTTTCAAGTCTATCTTTTAAATGCTTTACAAGATCTTTTAGAAAATAATTTGTCTATTTTAAAAGCCTCATTAATTTCTCTTTTTCAGTGCACTTTTCAAATAGAACCAATTTCTATGAATGCTTCAGAGTTGTTACTAAGAGGCAGGCACAAGGTTTAGTTTTTCTTGTGAGAGAAAAGAACAGAGGTTTTTAGACAGCTGAATGAAAAACATCTATCATGGCTTTAAACTTAATATAAGGCAGAAAATTAAAGAGAATGATCTAGACTAAAGAGAAGCTCTAAGGAAAAGAACAAAACACAAAAATACTATATAAATTCTCTGGTATGTAAGGCCAGCTCAAAAACCAGCCTTATACATTACTACATAAGACAAGTATAGAGGGAAATTAGTTTCTTCACACACACACACACACACAGAGATTGTAGATAAATTTATTAATCTGTCAATGTCTCACACAGAGAAATATCAGAGACTCTGACAAAATCTAAACGTTAAATCAAAGATCTCTGAGGGGAAAAAAGAGAAAACAAATAGGAATGCATTTTTCCAAAGTGATCGCTGAAGCACTGGTGACCCAATCCGAGGTGAAATCCTGGTGAATCCACCAACCGCTCAATGGGACAAAGATGAGCAGTGTCCTCCAGTGCTATTTACAGCCTCTGAAACACTGCTGGAGGGTCAGATATGAGTGAGTTTTGATTCAATGCAATGAGCAACAACACCATATTCATTTTAGAGATCTTTGATGGTGCAATTCATAGAAAATCACGCTGGCTGCTAATACAAAGACTACACCCCTCTGGTGGTTCTAATCCACAAACAGCTCAGAAGAAGAAAGGTGGGGAATCTCTCATGCAATTGACAGCCTTAGAAACACAATGGAGGGTGAGCTGTGAGTTACTTCTGATGTGATGGCACTCAGCTGACTTGAACTGACATTCAGGTGTAAAAATTTTAAATGAGGATCAAAAATCAGCATCTAGGCTGGTTTTGCCAAAACTTCTATACTTAATTGAAACTTGTTTCTCTAATATTAAGATTGCTTCTTTTATGTGGAGTTGTTTTTTTTGTTTTTTTA
Organism: Elephantulus edwardii; assembly: GCF_000299155.1. Lineage (NCBI taxonomy): Eukaryota > Metazoa > Chordata > Mammalia > Macroscelidea > Macroscelididae > Elephantulus > Elephantulus edwardii. Next base: position 11,711,547 of record NW_006399752.1, read on the forward strand.
AATTGACAGTATTCCATCCACCTCTCACTGTAGCAACACCCACTGTAGGACAAAAGTCTTGCAATACTCACTTGTCAGGAGTATTCTGGCTCTGCTTATCCCAAAGTAGATTTACTGGAAATGTTTTAAAGTCCATGACATATTTATTATTATTCACTAGCACCACAATTAAATGGCACTGATTATTCTCATTTTGCTTTATTGATCATCCAACTTTCAAAGGATGTGAGGCTATTCAAAATATTATGGCTTGAGTAAGGCATAATCTAGTTCTCTAAGTGATATTCTTGCTCTTTCAGCACTTCTAAAAAGCCATACACAGCAGATTTGTCCAGTGCAAGGTACTAATTTCTTGAATTCTGCTCCCACGGACATTAATTGTGAATATAAGTAAAAAGAATTTTTTAGCAATATTAATATTTTCCCAATTTTCTGCAAAAAAATACAGGAAAGAAAGGACTAAAATACAAGTTAGAAAAAAATAAAATACACGTTAGAAGAAATTGGAAACTTATTCTAGAATATTGAGATATTAACTAAATGGAAGAAATGAGGAAGAAAAGATAACTATATTCTTGTATTGCCCTATGAAATGTTTAAAGTACCATATGGAAATCTACAAAGACCTAGGGTTAAAAAATAAAAAGTACAAACACACTCAGCATTTCTCATGCTGAAAAAAATTGAAGAATAAATTCAAAATTTGCATAATAATACTGAAGGATTCCATGTTACTATGTTGTTGTTATGTGCTGTTATGTCACGTGCCACTCACTCACAAGGCCCTGTGTACAACAGCTCTGAAGTCTGCCCTGTCCTGAATCAGTCTCACTGACTCCGACTTACCTACCTCTACTGCCCTCGTTATTGTGTCAACAAATGGCTCAGAAAGTGCCAGAAAAACAGATGAAAGGAATGTATAGAGTTAATAGGTAGGTAAATATGTAAATTTAGGTAGGGTGATAATTCAATTTTAATAAGTTAGTTGCATTTCTCTTCTTAGGAGAAATATATTTTGAGCATGCTAATTAAGCAAAGTGGATTTGTACAAGTAACTTTCAAATGGCTTGGAAAATAGGATGAAAGAAGTTAGGAAATTAAAAGCTTGTTTGTAGATAAATATAAAGTAAATGTAGAAAAATTTTGACAAGTATTATAGGTATTTATGATTTCAAAATAATAATTCAATGAACAAAAAAGAAGATACAATAAAAAAGATGGTGTAATCTCCATGTATCACAAGGGGAACTTAGTTCTACTTATGTATATTAACTAGTTTAAGTAGTATGGATTCCTAGTATTGTTTTCATCACGTGTTAGCTGCAAAACGTATTTGAGGAATCATATATATTTGATTCGTTATTTCATCTTTAAGATTCTAGCCATGAGGAGATTCGTCAAAACTAAAACTTCCTTGTTGTTGATAGGTGCTATCAAGTCAAGCACAACTCAGCAACCCAGGAACAAAAGATCTGAACCCTGTTCTGTCCTGTACCATCCTCACACTTCCTGGCATGCAAGAGCCCATTGCAACAGTCACCATATCAATCCACCTGGTTGAGGGTCTTCCTCTCTTTTGCCAACCCTTCACCCCTCCCAACATCATATCCTTCTCCAAGGAATGGTCCCTACTAGCAACATGTGCAAAGTATGGGAGACAAAGCCTCATCGTTCTTGCCTCCAAACAGCACTCTAGCTACACCTTATCTGAGACATATCTGTTTATTCTCTTGGCCATCTATGGAATGTTCAGTGTGCTTCTATAACACCACAGCTCAAAGGTGTCAATTTTTCTTCTGTAATCCCTATCCATTGTCCAGCTCTTGGATCCATAGATAGTAGTTAAAAAGACTATGCCCTGAATAAGATTCATCTTAGTCTTCAAACTGACAGCAGTACTCCTCAATAATGTGGAAAGGTCCACAGACTTTACCAGCACAATACATCACCTTATTTCCTGACTGCTGGTGCCAATTGTTCATCCAAGCTTGTTTAAAATCTCTGAATGAATCATTTTCTAAAGTATATATTCAGAAAATCTGATATAAGCAATAAAGGAAGGGAAAAAAAGATATTTTAAAGGTATGATATTATGAAAAGATAAGTGCATAATTTTAAAGTCTATGCTATTAAATTATATTTTCAATTGTTTACATGTGAAAAATGGAAATAATTTTCTAATAATACAATCACTAATGTTAGATTAAAAATCAACTAGAGCAAATAAAGCCTTAGATTTAATCCTAAAATCAAAACCAAAAAAAAAAAGACCAAAAAAACCCCTACAGCTTCCTGACTTGGTATTGTTGATAATTTAATTGTACTTTCCAAAGCTAAGTAAATATCACTATACATTTTTATGTAATTTATGGTTTTCTACAATAATATCATATGAGGAAAATGCCATGTTCATACCAACATTTATGACTAGAGAACATGAGCCAACTAAAATATTAAAATTTGCGACCACCTTATTCCCTCTCCCATCATGTAAAGACCCTTTCCCCACAATTCCACTCTCTTTATAACAATCAGGCATCCTAGGCAAGACAGAACATTCAGTCCGAGATCTGCATCAGCAGATAACACCAGCATGCCAAATCCCAAGGAGACATGTCCCTGCCTTGGGAAGGACTGGGTTGTGACAGCCCTGGTGCCAAAGGAAGAACGGAGACACTAAGCCAAAAGATAACAGTCCTGGAGCAGAAGCTCAGGGGCAAGAAACTTTCCCCAGTACTGCCTCAGACAAAAATCCTTCCGTGAGGCGCGTTCATGGGATTTGGGCTTAAATCCTCCTAAAAATGAGACAGAAGGGAGCAAGAGAGATGAGCAACATTGTGATGCACAAGAAATCACACAAGTGAATCCTCATGGCCTTGATATTATCATCAAGGGGTGGCTGAGGGGACGGAGGTGCTCGACAGGCCAGGCAGGAGTACAAGGGATGCTGAGGTAGCAGGAAAGGAACTGGATAAGACACATATGTGGTGGGTGGCGAGGGTGCGGGGAAGGAACTGGATGCATTGATCATTTCTCATGGGGAGTGTATTTCATCTTCTCCTTTCGTTAAAATGCTTATCTATCAGATACTGTTTGAAAGCTAAACATCCAAATTAAGACAGACTAGGAAGCAGGATTGGCCAGCTACTTCTGAAATGTAACAGGCTTTCAAAGCCTTATACGCAATAAAGCAGAAAAAAACAGAGAAGAAAAACACATATAGCAACTGAGGTTGAACCTTCAAATTTGAAAACACAGAGGAGGAGGCAGTGTTGTTAGCAGAAACTAATATTGGAACATGGAATGTGAGAAGCATCAATGTAGGAAAACTTTACATCAGTAAGAAAGAAATGGAACACATAAATATCGAAATAGTATTAGCAAAAGGAGATGGACTGGCATGGGGCATTTTTGAATTATATGACCATATGATCTACTATGCCAGAAAAGAAAAGGTGTGAAAAAATAAGGTTGCTTCCATACTTAAAAAGGCTGATTCTAGATCCATCTTGAGATACAATGTTGTGAGTGATCTTTTAATAATACCACTGTCATTCAAATTTATGCACCAGCTTCCAGAGCCAAAAGGAAAGAAACAGATCTTTTCTAACAACTTTTGCAGTCAGAAATCGATAAAACATGCAATCAAGATGCATTAATAACAATGGTTGATTTGAATGCAAAAGCTGAGAACCAGGAAGAAGGATCAGAAGTCAGAAAATGTGGTATTGGGAACAGAAATGAGGCAGGACATAGAATTCTGTACAATGAATTGTTTATTCATACCAAGTACCTTTCATAAGAAACAAATGCGGGTGATATACATGGATTTCACCTGATGATATGCACAGGAATCGGATCAGTTACCTATATATTGGCTAATGCCTTCAGTGCAGATTGAACTTCACCTTTCATCACTATTTGTTCTTGTTCATATAGTACTTCCTGAAATTTTTCTGTGCCAATCAATTCATTTTGGTACAGTGATTCTTTGTATTTCCCCCCCCCCATCTTCTTTTAATGCTTTCTGGATCATTCAAGATTGTGCCCACAGCATCTTTCAGTATTGCAACTCGAGACTTGAATTTGTTCCTCTGTTTATTTTCTGACTCCAGCTCTTTGCACATTTCGTTATAATATTTTGCTTTAACTTCTCAAGTTTTCCTTTGAAATCTTCTGTTCAGCTCTTTTACTTCAGCATTTCTTTCTTTTGTTTTGGATTCTCAATGCTCTAATTCAATTTTCATAGTCTCTTTTGGTATATATTTTTGTTTTCCTTTATTCTTCATTCTTCATTGCAATGATCTCTTGCTCTCTTTGTGAATGATAACTTTGATAACTTCCCACAGTTAATCTGATCTACGATCACTGGTGTTCAATGCCTAAAACCTATTCTTGAGATGATTCTTAAATTTAATTGGGATATTAGAACAATACATTTTACACAACATGAAAATGTAAAGCAATCAATCAAGGAAATCTTACTACTCATTTACAATTTATTCTTCAAGCTTTTCACGGAGTAATAAAAACCTAAAATATTTGCTTAAGTTTTCCAGATTGTGGCTGTCATTATTGTTAAGGACCTTCAAGTCAGAATCAACTCATAGCTGACTGTCCAGTGGATTTCCAGAGGTAATAAGTAAATCACTCAGGAGTTATTACTCCTCTTTCATTTGTAAATTGATCCATGCTAACTTCTTACCACCTAATTAACTGTTGATATTATTTCAGCTTGAACTTTGAAAAATACGTAGGATACTATGAATCTGCTTTATGTAAACTTCAGAAACATGGAATTACTATTTAAAAATGTAATTTCATAAATGATTTTTATAATAGTATAAGAAAACTAATGAAACTAACCCTGATGTAGATTACATTGTGCCCTCAGGCCGTACGGATAAAGCAATTAGAAAATATGGAGCATTGAGAATGAACTAATGTAACTATCAAATGTTCAGAAGAAGCCTGGAGCAAATACTTAAGAATCAATATCTGCTTATTATATCTTTGAAAGGGAAGCTTGTTTTAAAAGTTAAATTATTGCTAAGTGTATTATTAACATTGATTTACTTGTAGAGTCAAGAAATCTTATTCTATCTCAGTATCATGCAATCTTCAGTACAAATAGACTCAGGATAACCCTACCAAAGAGAAGGAAAAGTCATAACTTTTAAGATAACATAAATATTTCAAATACTCTACAAAAATAAATATACTACTTGATAAATATCCAGTAACACAGCCACCACTGATTCAGGATAAAAAGAAAAACTCAGTCCAAACTTGTGTCATAAATTTCCAGCTATCAATATTAAGATTCATCATGCAGATGACACAACCTTGCTTGCTGAAAGTGAAGAGGACTTGAAGCACTTGTTGCAGAGGATCAACGGATGCAGCCTTCAGTATGGAATACATCTCAACATCAGGAAAACAAAGTTTCTTACCATTGGACCAATAGGCCATGTCATGATGGATGGAGAAACTGTCAATAGCTTCATCTTGCTTGAATCCACAATTAACACCCTTGGTACCAGAACTCAGAATATTAGGAGAGGCATTGAACAAGGATAACAGAAAATGAATTGTCTTTAACAGAAAAAGAATGACTTTTAGCTATGGTGTTGGAGAAGACCACTGAACATCCGATGGACAGCCAAGAGAACAAACAAATATATCTCAGAGAGGGTGAGGTGGAGTATTGTTTGGAGCAAGAATGATGAGGCTTTGTCTCACATACTTTTGGCATGTTGCTAGGAGGGGCTATTCCTTGGAGAGGGACATGATGCTTGGAAAGGTGGAGGGTAGGCAAAGGAAATGAAGATCCTCAACCAGGTGGATTATTATGGTGACTGTTACAATGGGTTCTTGTGCATCAGGAAATATGAGAATGGAGCAGGATAGAACAAGGTTCAAATCTTTTGTTCATAGGGTGGCTATGAGTCATACTCGACTCAACAGCACCTAACAACAACAATATTAAGATGTGCTTATAAGTCAATTTTGGTACAAGCTTTCACACTTTTGATAATTGTTTGTAGAGAAGAATACCATAGTAATATTTTCTTCCAAAAATATTTCAATGTTAAAATGTTGGCAGAGCATTGCAAACTATTACAACTAAAACACCCATGTTGTTGTTGTTGTTATGTGCCATCGAGTCGCCTGCGACTCTATGTACAAGAGTTCTATATGCTCTTCTATCCTGTGCCAACCTAGCTATCTCAAACCCACTATTCCCACC
>NW_006399752.1:11719107-11731145 GCF_000299155.1 Elephantulus edwardii
GTCTGTTTGTTGAAATATGTCAATTGGTATGCCGTCAACTCCTGGAGCCTTGTTTTTTGCCAATTCCTTCAGAGCGATTTGAACTTCCTCTTTGATCACCATAGGCTCTTGCTTATATGTCATTTCATGAAATTCTTCTGTGTCAGCCAATTCCTTCTGATACAGTGACTCTGTCTATTCTTGATACTCCCTGTATCATTGAATATTCTGCCCAAAGAATCCTTAAGTATTGCTACCGGTGGCTTGAATTTGTTTTTCAGCTCCTTGAGCTTAAGAAAGGCTGAGCGAGTTCGGCCCCTTTGATTTTTCTGACTCCAGCTCTCTGCACATTTCATTATAGTATCTTACTTTATCGTCCCTGCTGCCTTTTGGAATTTTCTGCTTAACTCTCTTATTTCTTGGTTTCTTCCTTTAGCTTTGGCTTCTTGGTGCTCTAATGCAATATTCAGTCTCATCTGACATCCATTATATATATGAATGAAACATTAAAGTTAAGGAAGCCACGTACACTTTTAGCATGATGATTAAATGTAGTTGGTCCCACGGAGTGACTGAATTATTTTGTTTCTATATTCCTTCCAGTCGACTATGACTTAGAGAGATATTGTGAACAACATATCTGAACCTTGTGTTATCCTATACTATCATCATAATCTCTATCACGCACAAGTCTATTGTCATAGACACTGGGTCAGTTTATCTTCTGGAGGGTCTTCCTCTCTTACTGCTCATCATCTGTTTTCTCCAGTACGATGTCTTTTTTCCAAGGACTAGTCCCTCCTGACAACATGTCCAAAGTATGTTAGATGAAGCTTTGCCATCCTTTCTCTACAAAACACCCTGGTTGCATTTCCTTCAAGACCAATGCATCTTTTCTTTTTGCAATTCTTGATGTAGTTGTAAGCTTTGCCAACACAAATCAAAGGCATCAATTCTTCAATCATTTCAAAGCTTTCAGATGCATAGGACACAATTGAAAAAATCATGGCTTGGATTGTAGTTGCTGCTATCTGACATCTAGGCGCTTACAATTCATAGAACTCTATGTACAACAGCTCCAAACCCTGCTTTATCTTGAGCCAATTTCATTGTCTCGAACACACCTATTCCCATTACCCTAGTTACTTTGTCAATTCATCTGATCCAAGGTCTTCCTCTCTTGTGCTCTCCCTCTACCCTTCCAAGTATGGTGTCCCTCTCAAATGACTGGTCCCTCCGTCCTGGGAACATGTCTAAAGTGTCAGACAGAGTTTAAAAGTCCTTGCCTCCAAGGAGCAGCCTGATTTTGATCCTCACCAGGACAGACCTATTTGTTCTCTTAGCAGTCAATGCTAGTTATATATTCTTCTCTAGCACCACAACTCAAAGACACCAATTCTTCTATCATCCTTAGTCATTATCCAGCTCTCTGAAGCATAACAAGTAATTGTGAAGATCATGATACATCTAAGACTACAGACCGACATTTTTGCTTCTCAGTACTCTGGAGAGGTTCCTAACAGCAGATTTTCCAAGTGCAATTTATGTTTTGATTTTGTGACTTCTGGTGTGGTATTGTCATTAAATAAGATGCATAGACTTGGGAACAAAAGAAAATGTATCTTAACAAATGTATATTTCTCATAGCTACATATGCAATTTAAAGAAGTTTAAAGAAGATAAAGATTTTTTTTCAATAACATCTACCCACTGTCATAATTGCAACATTTCAGGGGAGAAATCCATTTCCTTATATTGCAACAGTTTACATAGTAAATGAATTTATAATAACTATTTACCATTAATAATCACAGATTATTCTGATGACACACCAATGAGGATACATTGGGAAAGCTAGTGTAGTAACAAAGTAGTATCTTGATTTCTTAGTGCTGCTGTAACACAAATACTGCTATGAGTAGCTTTCTAGAACAAATATTCATTTTCTCATAATTACTGTGACTAACATTCAAACCAGCATCCTGGCTGTGCCAAGTCCTTACTACTACCTGTTGTTGCTGTTGTTATGTACTACTAAGTAGGCACCTACTCAGAGTTGACCCTCTAGTGAGTATTCAGAGGCAGTAAATTGGAGGAGATTTCCCATCTTTCTCTTACAGAGACTCTAGAGGATTTGAACTGTGTGCCTTTGAGTAGACAGTGCAATGCCTTACAATTAAGCCATCAAAACTCCTAGGCTATCCTTGGTTCCTTTTAATATATACCATAGTCCCATTTTGCGTGTGTGTTCTTTTATGTAAATCAAAAGCAATTACATTTGCCTATAATCTAACAAAAACAATCCTATTTCAAAATAGAATAATATCTACAGATTTATACGTTTGCTTTCTAACACATGATTTGTGATGACATAATTTAATTAAAGCCATGTGGAAATACTAAGTAATCAAGACATATTGATTTTCTTTTCATTGCTTTCATTTTATATCACTGAAAGGCCATGACTCCAGACCAAAACCAACATGAGCTGAAATCTTGTTTGTATTGTAACTTTACCACTTGCCAGATTTTAGTCCCCTTTTTTGTGTGTGTGTGATTTTTTAACATAGATTTTAACGAAAGTTTATAAAGAATTTGAGCCTCCAATCATTCATTGTTGCATATTTTCCTCTCTACTGCCCCTCATCAAAAAAAAGTTCTTTCATTGTTATACAGTTGCTCCCCCACCCCAAGACCACTTTACTATGCAGTCCACTTTTACAAGATCAGACTGATTTCAACCCACACCTACTCCGTTCCATTTCAAAAATACAACTGGTGATGCTAATGCCACATTTCCCAAATAATGCAAGGGAAGATGTCTCAACTGCACTGCTGTCTTCTCATTACAAATAATGAGAGGATAGAAAGAGAGAAGACTTCAAAAAATACAAAATCTTAGGCAAGCTCTGGTGGCCTAGTGGCAAGAAGCTGCAACTCCAATCTCAGAGATGCACAGTTCGAATCCACTAGATGCTCTGCTGGAGAAGGAGGAACAATCTCCTCCTGTACCAGTAAGATCTGATTTGATGGTACACACAAAAAATAATGAAATAAAATAAAAAAATACAAAATTTTATCAATATTCTGACCTGCCAAAGCATGTTCCATTTTATTACATTCATCTTTAATCAGAAAACTTGGCCTTTTTTTTTTGTTTTTTATGTATAAAAGTAATATTTTCTAAAAACAAAAGAAATCTTGCACAGAGCATTGTATTGAAAATTTATTAGAAGCCAGTGAAGAAATTTTTCATTTCTCCTTCATTTTTAAATAAAGTTGACTTCATAATGAGATTAGTTTTAGAAACTGCCAAATATTATCATTTTTTTCAAAAGAGCCCTCAGAAATTCACAGCTCACTAGAACCTTCAGAGTAATTAATAAACAAAGCTTAATATTATTACTTAATTAAAATATATCTCATTTTAACATTTTATTACTAACCATTAAGATTTGTCTGCTTATAGAGGCTACATTAAAAATAAATTATTATGTCTTCTTTTAATTGAAAGTTTCATAGGGCTATTCTCTCATGTCAAAATACATGGACGTTGCAGACTAAAGTCATGCTACCCAGTCTAAGTTCATTTAAATAAGCTCTGAAACAATATTCTGAGAGAAAAAGTGTCTTAGACGTCTATTTTATTCTTACTTTAAGAGCTGTTTCCATCATATACTATTTAATTCCAAGTAAAATAAGACTTTGACACTAAATCTTCAATTTTCTGTGCCCTTGTCTTATAATCTGTCTTTATCCAGGCATTGTAGAAGGAGAATCTAGTAGGAATCTATGTGCTAATCTTGACACTGTCTTCTACTTGGGGAAACTATTTTCTTTGTGTTCTATTCTTCTTCTTTAAATGTGATTATAAAAATATCTGCCCTCTAAAACACACACATGAGACTTATAAAGATAAATGTAATTGATAAAAAACTAATATATAAAGGTATTTTCTCCTACAGATTTTTTTTTCATGATTGGTGGATGATATAATTAATCCCAAGATATAGCTCAGCCCCCTATTCTCATTAATTACCTGAGAGATGTAGTAATTAATTACAGATCCTAGTCTTTAGATGAGGATACATGTCTCAGAGAGGTGAAATCAACAAAAACTAGAAAGTATTCATTGAGTTTGTAAAATCTTGACTTTGTAAGTGCAAGATCCATTGTTAGGAATTGAAGTGGAAGAAGAGAAAGGCTATGAATTGAATACTAGTCATCACCAGAAATGTGTGAAAGTGGTTGTAACAACCGAAATGTTAAATAAGATATAAGGTATAAGATGAAAATTAAATCAAATAAAAACAAATCCACACTTAGCTAAGGAAAGTAACTAGTAAGTTAATTGTAATAAGGAGAATCTTTTGAAGTCAGAAACTACAAGTATAAAATGAAATAGAAAAATAGAAACTAGAAAAAAGAATTTTAAATTTCTTTTTTAAAAGTAGTGTTATGGAGAGATTAACAGATTCTTTTAAGGTGAGGCTAGACAAACCAGAATAAATGATTAGTGGGATCTGACACAAAAAGTATCTCCCTGTAATCAGCTTATAATAATAGGTTATGGTTTACTTGGGGGCAAGCAGAGTTCAGGCACCTGGAAGAAAGAAAGAAGTTAGATTACAGTTTAACAACGACAGAATTTGGGCAAAAATAATCATTCTGAACACTGTCTATTCTAATTGCATAAATGTCAAAATTAGAGGTATTCTTACTCTAGAATGTAGAAAGAAAAGCTTCCAGGAGGAAGAAAAATTTAGGCCTTACTTGAAAATCCCTTATGTGTGAAGGATTTAAGCTACTACATCAGTTGTCTTAAGATGGACTGCTAAATTGTCATGGCTGTTACTTGCTGAGAATGATTTTGACTGATGGTGGAGATATATATATATAAAGAGATATATATATCTATATAGATATATATAAAATAAATAATTATACAGTCCTGTGGCATCGTCATGACTTGGTATGTTTGAGCCCACTCTAATGGTTATTTTGTCATTAGAGATTTTCCTAAATTTCACTGACCTTCTACTTTACTAAACAAGCCTTTTTCTAAAAAACTGATTTTTCCAGATGATATGTCAAAAGTAAAGAAGCTGAAGTCTTTTTGCCTTCTCTTCCAAAAAGCACTTGAATTCTGTTTCTTCTAAGGCTTGTTTCTTTGTGCTTTGACACTCCAGAGCATACTCTTTATTCTCGAACATCTACACTCAAAATTCTTAACTTTTTTTCTGTCTTTCTTTTTTAATTCCCAGTTTTCATAAACAAAATGAGACTACTGAAAAGGTCATGACCTTGGTTGGGTTCACTTTAGATATCATAGCGGCATCTCCGCTTTTTAAAATTTAAAAGGGTATTTTGCAGTAATTGTTATTAGTTACTGTCAAGTCACGTATGACTCATAGTGATCCTATGAACAATAGACTTGAACCTTGGTCTATATTGTGCCATCCTCAACAAACCTGACACACTCCAGCTCATTGCTACAGTCACTCCATCTCTTTGGAGGTCATCTCCTTAACAGATTCTCCATCTTTCTAAGCATGATGTCCTTTTCTAAAGAACAGCCGCCCTTAGCAACATATCCAAAATATAAGAGATGAAGCTTCACCATCTTTGTCTCCAAGGAGCACTTTCTGCAGGACCTATCTGTTTGTTCTTTTGGAAGTTTATGTTGAGTGCTCTTCTTCAGCACCACAACTCAAAGACATCAATTCTTGTTCTGCCATAGAAATTCATTATTTAACTCTCTGATGCATAGCAGGTGACAGAAAAAATCATGGCCTGAATCAGGCACACCTAAGTCTTCAAACTGACATCTTTGCTCTTACATATTTTGGACAAGTTTCTGATAGCCAACTTTCCAAATACAATTATGTCCTCTGATTTCCATAGTGCTGATTCCAAAAGGGTTGATTATTGCTCCAAGCAAGATGAAATTATTGACAGCACCAATACTTCCTCTATCAATTATGATGCTGACTGTGTAGAGATTCTCAATGCAACATATCCTAACTGCTACTTTCATTGTCGTTGTATTCCTTAAAGAGGATCTAATCAAGTTACATTTGGGGAAAAGAGAAAGAAGAATTCTCTCAATAACATGGGGCAATAGGAGACGTTCACAAAGCAGGAAGAGAAAGCATAAAGGATTGAGAGTAAGAACTTTAACTTCATCATAAATTGTGTATTTTAAAGGTAGGCATTTAAATGAGGATAGATATTCTGATTATGAGAATTATTCAAAGAACCCTTAGAAAGGGTTGTCGTAGAAGGAACAGTGAATATGAAAGAAAAATGTATAGCTTGTATTTTCCCCATTTAAAAAAAAATACTTGTTTATATGCAAAGTTCATGAAGTTCACATACATGTTTTTCACACTGGTTTTGTATTTTGAGTTGTGACACTCAGCTTGAAGTTTCTAACTTGAATATAGTATATTGGAGACCATATATGACAGAAGTGAAAGGTTTTTTCCAATGTTTTCTGTTATAAAAAGTGAAGTCACCAGGCTTATGGCTGTTGTTGTTGTTATGTGTTGTCAAGTTGACTGAAACTCATAGTAACTCTATGTAAAACAGCTCTGAAGTCTACCCTGTCCTGAACCAGTATCACTGACTCTAACACACCTACCTCCTTTATCCTGGGTTACTGTATAATTCTATGTCATCCATGGTGGTCTTCTCCTGTGCTGTCCCTTTACCCTTCCAAGCATGATGTTTTTCTCTGAAGATCAGACTCTCTTGGCCCCATGTACAACGTATCTGAGATAGATCTTCAAAATCCTCTGGGGAGAAAGTTGGTTTCACACTCTCCAAGACAGACCTATTTGTTTTCTTGTGGGTAAAAGACTCAGGTTAAGACTCTTCTCCAGCACCACAGCTCAAAGGCATCAATTCTTCTTCTGTCATCCTTAGTCATTGCCCAGCTCTCTGATGTATGCAAGTAATTGTGAAGACCATGGCCTGGATCAGGCATACTTTAGTCTCTACGCTGACTGCTTCTCAGCACTCTGGAAAGGTACCTGACAGCAGATTTACCTATTGCAATTTGTCTTTTGATTTCCTGACTGCTGATTCCAAGAGAGTTGATTATGGAGCTGAACAAGCTGTAACTGTTAATAACTTCAATCTCTTCTCCATCCATCAGGATGCTGCTAATAGGCCAGGTGGTGAGAATCTTTGTTTTCTTGATGTTATCTTCAATTAATTTGGAAGATTACAGTCCTTGATCTTCTGCAGCAACTGCTTCAGGACCTCCTCAGTTTCAGCAGGCAAGGTTGTGTCATCTTCATAACATAAGTTGTTGATGACATTAAAATCTACACAGGCTAACGACCTATATAGTATTGTGATATGACCATTACTTAGATATAGTTTGCACTCAGAATTCCTCAGTATGTGTTGACTAATTTTTTTTAGCGTCTCTGATAAATCTAAAAGCGATAAGAAGCGTAGGATTAGGTCATCTCAAAACCTTCATCCAGTGGTAGAAGCAACATTAGCATTTCACAGATAAGTGTTCCTTGACCTCTTTGAGTGGGTTACTTATGATCTAGGCTTTTTGAAACTTCTTCTCAGCAAAGTTTATTTAGTTCATGAGTATTACACTTCTAACTTTGATATTTAATGGTTAAGTAAAGCTTGTCTAACTTCACTGTTCTGACGGAGCTTTCATGAACATAAGTAAAAGTATCAAACCAAAGAGTTTACTAAGTTAAACATCACAGACTAATCCGTATTTTATGAGTTGAAACTCATTTCTCAACATATATTTTATTTCTTTCCCCCCAAGTCTTCAATGATATATTTGCTTACAGCAAAGTTTTTAATAGCTGGACAAGGAGTTTATATTAAAATTATGTAGGGACTTTTTTTTTTAAATTACATCCTAACTTTTCCACCCTGAAGGTTTAGAAAAATTTACATGCTTATTGCTGTTTGGCAAGAAAGGGGTTGTTGAACATGAATTACAGAGTCAGTATCATTAAAATATATATTTCTAAGGAATTTTTTAGTTATTCTCAAAACCAGAATCTCTCATCACTCCCATCTTCACTCTTCAAATTTCAATGCTCTTTAAATCCATGCTCTATGTAAAAAATTCAGTTGAGGAATATGGTGTACAAAACACTAAGATTATAATAAAGAAGCCTGCTAAATCTCAGTTTCAGATTTATAACAATTAGATATGTGACTTCAAGCAATTACTTTATATAGATTTAGAACCCTGGCAGCATAGTGGGTTAAAAATGGAACTATTCTAAAAACCCAGCAGTTCAAACCTACCAGCTACCCTTTAGAAAATAATCGAGCCATGTTGCTTCTGTAAAGATTACAGCTTTGGTAAGCCAATTAGGCGTTTTGACTGTCCTGTAGGACTGTAATGAGTTGGAACAGACTCAACACCTGTGGGCTTTTTTGGTTATTATCTAATTACATTGAGTTCAAGGTTTTCTAAGAAGGCCCCCTATGAGGTGGATTGATTCAGTGGTTGGGATAATCGGGATGGGTGTGTCGGAGACTCTGTGATTGGCACAGGACAGAGCAGAGTTTAGTGCTGTTGTCCATAGGGTCGCTATGAGTCGCAAGCGACTCGACGGCACATAACAACAACAACAACCAGATACACATTCTACTCTTATGTAATTTACAGCCTCAGAAAACTGAATGAAGAGCAGGCTTTGAGACAGACCTTTTCAATTCTAAGGCAGAGAGGGAGGGAGGGAGGGAGGGAGGGAGGAAGCATCACATGCATTATCAAGCTTTATGATTCTTTACCAATTACAATGATTGCAACTAATTTGCACGAGACGATCTTGGGGGAACCTGACTGATGTCTTTACAACACCAAAATTAATAATAAGAACAATATAAAGGACTTTTGTAACAAATAGCATAGAACTTTCTCATATATTAAGTAATTATGAACCAATTAAAATTTTAAAAAGAAATTAGAGACATTGAAGTATCAAGGACCTAAAGCCAGGATTATTTATTAAATCAAGACATTATCTAATTGAAAATTGGCACTAAGTTTACAAATATATTAAACCAATCAATTATACCCTCTGATTTATTTTTTTAAATCTGCTTCAATTATCCATACAAATGTGAAACAAACTGTGTAAATACTCTAGAATCTTAGTTGTAGCTAACAGTTCTAATCTTCACCATTCAAAATGCATTGCCTGAACTGCTAAAAGTGGATTTAACCATTCTTTGTTATTTTCTGTTCAAATATTACCAAGAAATGGGTGAAGAACATGGACAGAGAATCAGGTTCAACAAAAATGCATTTCTAACTTTCTATGGTACTAAGTATATCATTCATTTGAATTTCATAGTTTATTTCATGTGTGCATGTGCATTTATTTAATATTTAGGCATCCACCTCTGAAACAGCTTTCCTCCAGAAAACCTATGAGCTTGGAGAAATGATGAAAGTTATACAAGTGTTCCGGTCTTTTGTTCATAGGGTCGCTATGAGTCATCTATGACTAGACAGCATTTAAAAACAACAGCAATGTGTACTAAGTATTTATGTGAAACCGACACTTGGACCAGGAGGCAGTCATCAGAACAAACAAAGAAACTCCATGGTTCATAATCAGCAGATGAGTGTGTCAGGGATGCCTCCTGTCCTCAATACTTTTTCAATCTCTATGTGGAACAGAGCATCCTGAAGGCTGGACTCTATGAGGTGGAATATAGCATCAGGTGTGGAGGAAGACTCATCAACAACCTGTGTTATGCAGATGACACAAATTTGTTTGCTGAAACTAGGGATGATCTGAATCACTTGCTGCAGAAGGTCAAGGACAGCTGCAGACCACAAGCGCTTGCTTCAGGAGGTCAAGGACTGCAGCCTCCTAGATGGATTGAAGCTCAACATCAAGAAAACAAAGATTCTCACCACTGGGCTGATTGGTAGCATTATGACAAAGGGTGAAGAGATTGTTAACAGCTTTAGTTTGCTTGGCTCCACAATCAACATTCTTACTACCAGCAGCCAGGAAATCAAAAGACAAATTACATTAGGAAAGTCTGCTGTAAAGGTCCTCTCCAGAATACTAAAACATAGTGATGCCAGTCTGGAAACTAAGATGCACCTGATCCTGGCCATGGTCTTCGCAATTACATGCTATGCATCAGAAAACTGGTCAATAACTAGGAATAATAAAAGGAGAAGTGATGCCTTTGAGCTATAGTGCTGCAGACGAGTATTATACCATGGATAGCTGGAGAACAAAGTTTACCCTGGAGAGGATGATACCAGGCTGCTCCTTGGTGTTAAGGATTCTGAAGCTCTGTCTGATATATTTTGGTCATGTTGCAAAGAGGAATCAGTCCTTGGAGAGAGAAGGACATTATGCTTGGGAGGGTGTAAGGACAACACGGAAGAGGAAGACCCTCCATGAGAGGGACTGACTCAGTGACTGGGTAATGACAGTAGGTGTGTCAGAGACAATAAGTTTGGCTCAGTAAAGAGCAGGGTTGAGAGCTGTTTTATATAGGGTTGTTATGAGTCTCAGGTGACTTGACACATCAACACAATAACAATAACAAGTACTTATTTTCAAAACTAAGAGTTAATGAATATGCTACATCAGATAATGCTTAATTTAAAATCATTAATGAGGCAGGAAGCAAGTTGGGGAGTTGCTGGGATTATCTGTATCTTGAAACTAGGGTACATAGGTTCTAGAAGGATGATAAATGTAAATCTAATCTCTCATACCTTTTTGCCACATGGTCAGAAACAATAGACTTTCAATCATTAAAAATAATTTTGCATTGTCTGGAAATTAAAAAAACCTACAAGATATGAAGTTGACAACAGATTAAAAATTTAAAATACCAGGAGGATGGTGGGATTAACAAAGATTAACAATCACTGCTGTAAGGTGTCACCTTTAATCCTTTAATCTAAATTTAAAAGTGTTTGCAAGAAATACTTCAGAGTTAGAATAAATATACTTTCAATTAAAGCAGACACAAGATAAATAGTATGATTTATGTATGCCCTTTATTTTTAAATGAAAAGGATAATGGAAATAAATTTCTATTCTCTTTGATAATATTCAACTGATAACAACCTTAGTTCTTCATTCAAAATATTTTCAATAATCCTACTTCAGTACAAATGTAGTTATTTTTATCTATCCTCAGATTTTAGGAACTTTCTAAAGACAGTATTTCTAATAGTGTCCATAACCTTATTCATTTGGTTTCTGGTCTGGCTCTCAAAACCCCAACACCAGAGTAAACTGTCGTTAGACTATAGAACCATAAATTTACAATTGACTATCAGGGATTAATTACTATTGGATAAATTATTCCGAGGGTTACATTTAAAAGAATATACCTTACAAATCCCATTCAGTATGTATAGCTTGTATTTTCCCCATTTTTAAAAAAAAATACTTGTTTATATACAAAGTTCATGAAGTTCATATACATGTTTTTCACACTGTATGCAAACTGTAAGCTAAAATGTGAGGCGGTTAGGGAGCTCTGGTGGCCTAGTCGCAAGATGCTGCACTACAATTCCAGAGGTATGTGGTTCAAATCCACCAGAGGCTCTGCTGGAGAAGGAGGGACAATCTCCTCCTGTACCAGTCAGATCTGATTAGACGGTACACACACACACACATAAAATAAAATTTAAAAAAAATGTGAGGCGGTAAGCTTAATTCCATTTGGCAAGCACTGAGGCTATCACAGGAAGAGATGTACACTCTCTCCCTTCTGATTGTTCATGTTCTAATGTTTAAGAAGATAAACTGATAAATAAAGTTAAATACCAGTAAAATAAAGTTAATAACTCAAAGAAAGTTAATACCAGTATGCTAAGGTGGTGGTTGTTGTTGATCTACAGCAATGCACAGACAGACCAGTGCTATATCACTTACAAGAATGTTTGACAAAAGACAATTTAAACCAGACCTGAGGGCCACAGATTAAAATCACCTACCTTGGGCTTGGTAGCATACCTTTCTGTCTCCTAGGCCAACATAGCTCTCTCTATGTCATTGTTATTGTTGTTA
>NW_006399752.1:11732655-11733632 GCF_000299155.1 Elephantulus edwardii
TCAATGAAACACAGATAGACATTCCTCTGGTATTCCCTGCTTTCAGCTAAGATCCATGTAACATCAGCTACAATATCCCTAGTACCACGACCCCTTCTAAACCCAGCCTGGACTTCTGGTAGTTCTCTGTTGATGTGCTCTTCCAGTCATTTTTGGAATATCTTCAGTAAAATCTTGTTTGCATGTGAAATCAGGGAGATTGTTCTCTAGTTTCCACACTCTGTTAGGTCAAATTTCTTTGGGACAGAAACAAATATAGATCTCTGCCAGTGGTTGTTCTCCGGATTTCTTGGCACAACGTGGTAAGCACATCCAAGGCAGCATCTGTTAGCTAAAATATGTCAATTGGTATACCATCTATCCTTGTGGGTCAACTATGAGTCAGTCCTGACTCTATGGTACACAAAACAATAAATAAAATTAATTAATGAAAACTTCTTGTTCAATTTATCAAGCCCTTTAAGAATGGCTTGATATAAAAGTGTCAAGCCTTGAAAGTTACATGGAGAAAGATTATGGAAAGAGGATCATATATTCATTTAAAATACAACTAATCATTTTCTGTCCTAAACTATTAGTGTAAGTCTATAAAAGTAGAGAAAATAGAAGAGAAATTGAATCTTAATTTCTTTAGCAGAACAAATAAAAATTCAGATGGATATATACCATTTGACTCAGTGGGAAAGGAGGAGAAACTAGAGTGTTGGTTTTTTAGGAAGACGGAATATATATATACGTTCTTGTTGTTGTTATGTGCCGTCGAGCCATTTCCGACTCATAGCAACCCTATGCACAACAGCCCTAAACCCTGCTCTATCCTGCGCCTACCGCACCGCATCTGACACACCCATCCAGATTACACCAGTCACCAAATCAATCCATCTCATAGAGGGTCTTCCCCTCTTGCACCGTACTTACACCTTCCCAAGCATGGTGTCCCTCTCCAAGGACCCGTCCCTCCTGGCAACATGTCCAAA
>NW_006399752.1:11738622-11743422 GCF_000299155.1 Elephantulus edwardii
AGAATTGATGCCTTTGAGCTGTGGCGCTGGAGAAGAGTATTGAATATACCATGAACTGGTAGAAGAACAAACAAGTTTGTCCTGGAGAGGGTGAAGTCAGGTTGCTCTTTGGAGGCAAGGATTTTGAAGCTCTGTCTGACATACTTTGGACACGTTGCAAGGCAGGATCAGTCCTTGGAGAGGGACATCATGCTTGAATGTGTTGACGGACAGCACAGGAGAGGAAGACCCTTGATGTAATGGACTGGTTCTGTCACTGAGGTAATGAGGATAGGTATGTCAGAGACAAGAAGAATAACAAGTAATAGAGCAGGGTTTGGGGCTGTTGTACATAGGGTTACTATAAATCTCAAGCAACTCACTGGCATATAACAACAACAGTATATGACAGGAAATTTGGAGGATAACTGCCTGTCCAACTGACTAGAAGGAATCTTGATTTGTTCCCCATCCCTAAAAGGTGATCAAACACGATACTGAAATCCTTGAACACTATCATTAATATCACCTTTGCAAGGCCAAGACTGTGTATCACCAAGGCAAGCACATATTTCTTTCAGTTTGTTAACTAAGTACCTTTCTTAAAAATATCTTAGTGTGGGGTGTGGCCTTGACTGTTCTTCTGCTGAGATCCTTAGACCATAGTACCACCACCTGGAGGCCCCAAGCCCTGCTACTTGCACCCTCTAAACCCACCACCTGGAGGACCGGGTCCGGCCACCTGGATGTCCTTACCCATCACCTGGACTCTCTGGCCCAGCCACTTGAAGGAACTGGCTCCACTGCCCGAATGCCCCAGTCCCACCTCCTGGAGGATAACCCACTGCTGTCCCTCTGAACTGTACCAAGGACATCAATATCATAGATGAAACCATTTCCTCCCCCCTCCCAAAGCTTAATCTACCTTTAGACCCCCACACTTTGGACCCACCTAACTGCAACAGTTCCCTGACAGAGAAGGCTTCTAATTCTAAGGCCTTAGATCAGTGAGAAACTAAGGAAAGATAGCTGCCTCATCCGATTCTGGAATAGTAACTTTATGAGTGAAAATTATCAGACAAAGATCCTGCTACCACCTCAAGCATGAAAAATTCTACCATTACAATGACAGGGAAGAAGCACAATACCTCATACCCTACACAAAACCAAAACAAGATGTCACCCCCAAAAAGTGACACAGGATCAATGAATTTCTTGAAGTCAAAAAGTCTGATGGAACTTTCTGACACAGATATCAAAAGGACAAGGATTGAATATTTTCAATGGGTGAAAGACAGATTCAAAGAATTATGGGACTCTGCAAGCAAAATCGAAGAGGAACTTAAAAAAAACAAGACAATGCAAATAAAATAAACAATGCATTAGAGGCTCTGGAAAAACAAGAAACTACAACCTAGAATATTAGGACAAATGTTTCAGATGCTATCAACATGTTGGAGGGACAAATGAACAGGTGAAGAGATAGAACATAGAACCAGAGAAACAGAAGATAGAATTATCACTACTGATTTGCTAGAATAGAAAAGCAGAATCAAAAAGAAAAGAAAAAGAAGAAACTATAAAAATAATGTGGGACACCATCAAGAGGAATAACATGCAAATAATCAGATCCCCAGAACAGGAAGAAGCAGATAAAGACACCAAGAAAGTTGTGGAAGAATTACTAGAAGAAAACTTTCCAGGTATAATGAAGAATGAGTAAATACAAATTCAAGAAGCTAAGCAAACACCACATAGAATAGACCCCAAAAGAAAAATACCAAGGCATATCATAACCCATTTTGCCAGAAACAAAGAAGAGAATTCTGAAAGCAGTTAGGGAGAAATGAAGAGTAATTTCTAAAGTAGAGCAAATAAGATTAATGACAATTTCACAGCACAATTCATGCAAGCAAGAAGACAATGGAATGACAAACACTTAAAGAACACAACTTTCAACCAAGAATGCTGTATTCACCAAAACTGTCCATTAACTATGAATTGGAGATCAAGATATTCTCATAAAGTAGAACATAAGAGAGTTTACAGGAACAAAACCAGCATTGCAGTAAACACTGAGAGAAGACCTTCTTGCAGAAATGCCACAGAAAGCAGGATGGGCCAAAGTAACCAGCAGCAACACCTAAAAGAACTTTAAAAAAAGAATACCAATGAACCACTATCTCTGAATAATAACACTGAATGTGAATGGTTTAAATACACTACTAAAGAGAAAAAGAGCAACAGATTGGATAAATAAACATAACCCATCTATATGCTGTCTGTTGCAGACTGAGGGTGAAATATATTAATAAGTATTAATAACTAGACAGAACACCAAGAATGTAAGTAAAAAAAAAAAACAACACCAAAAGCAACCACCACCAACGATAAAACATTAAAGCAGGAGATGAACAGTTCTCAAACAACTGAAGCACTGATCTCTGCTTCCCTGTGCCTTTACTGAAAATTGCCAGGAAGCAAATCACAGAGAGAATTCAATGCAAATGAAGCTAAGCTCTTTCTACTGAGGGAGATGTTAGCAAATACAATATAAGAATCCTGTAAATGCTTACAGTTTGCCTTAGTGTTTACCCCTGTAAACATTTAAGGATTGCCTTAGTGCTTCAGGGTGAATTCCAGTTTGTACCAGCCTCCCTTATAACCTGAAATAGCATTTGGTTTTTATAAATATTTAGTATGAAATTTGGCTTTCCACAACTGCCTAAAAGAGACACACCTGAAAATGAAGATAAAGAATGACTAAAAATAACAGTGTGGGGTAAAAAATAAACCAAGCAAGTGGCACCCAGAAAAAAGCAGGAGTAGCAATATTAATCTCTGACAAAATATACTTTCGATGCAAACACAAAGGATGAGGAAAGTCACTATATAATGCTTAAAGAGTCAATAGAACAAGAAGACATAATCAATATCTATGCATCAAATGATAGAGCTGTAAAAGATACAAAGCAAACATTGACAGAACTGAAAAAAGAAATAGACAATACTTCTAAAGTAGTAGGAGACTTCAATACAGCAATCTCAAGAAAAGATAGAACTACCAGAAAGAAACTCAATAAAGATCCTAAAGATTTAAACTACACAATAAACCAACTCAATCTCATACATATATGTAAGCTAATGCACCCCAAGATAGTGCTGTATACCTTCTTCTCCAAGGTGCATGAAACATTCTACAGAACAGATCACATTTTATGTCACATGTCAAGCATTAATAAAATAAAAACAGGAAAGAAATTAATAACAAGCAGAGAAGGGGGGGGAAGTATACATTTGGAAGCTGAAAGACACCTTGCTTGAACAGGAGTTGTATTAGAAGAAATAAAAAATAAAATAAAAAATGTTCTTGAAACAACTGACAATAAAAACACAACTTATCAAAATCTCTGGAAAACAGCTAACACAGTAATTAAAGATAAATTTATAGAAATAAATAAACACATGAACGGCAAGGAAAAATAATAATAGTCTCTCTAACCCAACATTTTCAACACATTGAAAAAGAACAAGAAAACCTGATACTATCTTAAAAGAAAGAATTTATAAAAATTAGGGCAGAAATAATGAAATTGAAGCCAGAAAAACAATTAAAACCATCAACAAAACCAGGAGTTGGTTCTTTGAAAATATCAATAAAATTGACAAACCACTAGCAAAATTAACAAAGGAGAAGAAAGAAAGACACAAATAATCCAAATAAGAGATGAAAGGGGCAATGTCACCAAGAACTAACAAAAATAAAAATGCAGATAATGGAATATTATGGAAACACTATACTGAAACAAATATGAAAACCTAAAGGAAATAAACAAATACATAGAGACTCACAACCTACCTACACTGACACAGACCAAAATAGAATACCTGAACAGACCTACTACAGAAGAAGAAATTGAGCTGATAATAAAACAACTTCAAACAAACAAACAAACAAAAAAGCCCTGGACCAGATGGTTTTACAAGTGAATTTTATCAAACATTAAGAAAAGAACTGTCACCAATTCTATATAAACTACTTCAGAAAATAGAAAAAAAAGATGGAATTATCCCAGACTCATTCTATAAAGCAAATATATCCTTGATATCAAAGTCAGGGAAAGACACCACCAAAATAGAGGACTATGGGCCAATGTCTCTTTTGCAATGGATGCAAAAATCCTGAATAAAATCCTGGCCAACAGAATCCAATAATACCTAGAAAAAAAATCACTATGACCAAGTGGGATTTGTAACAGGCATACAAGGATGGTTCAACATAAGAAAAACAATCAGTGGAAATCATCACAATAACAAAGCAAAGAACAAGATCCTATTAATTGATTCAGAAAAGGCCTCTGACAAAGTCCAACACCTCTTCTTGATTAAAGCACTCAACAAAATAGGAATAGACAGAAATTTCCTAAATGCAATAAAAAGTATTTGTGTAAAATCAAGAACTAACATAATTCTCAGTGGAGAGATATTATAGACATTGATTGCCTTTGAGAACAGGAACTAGGCAAGGGCAAGAATGCCCACTATCACCTCTGCTATTCAATATTGTACTGTAAGGATTAAGGATAGCAATAAGAGAAGGAAATAAGAGGTACCCAAATTGGCAAAGAGAAGGTAAAATTATTTCTATATGCCCATGATATGATACTATACTTAGAAAACCCTAGGATTCAGAAAGAAAACTTCTGGACATAATAGACCAATTGAGCAAAGTGGCAGGATACAAGATAACATATAAAAATCAACTGGATTTCTCTACAGTAACAAGGATAATACAGAAATGGAGCTAAGAAAAACAATATT
>NW_006399752.1:11747902-11749055 GCF_000299155.1 Elephantulus edwardii
TAAGGATATCGTCCTGTCACTCACAATATTCTATTTCAAGAACATATAAAAATTATTTTAACTATGAAATCAACCCCATTTTCCTCATCTTTTCATCTCCATAGTCATAGATCATATTATCATTTGATTCAAAATGCCCCATGCCGGGCCATCTCATCTCACCAATACCTAGTATGCCAGTATTTATGTATTCCATTTCTTTCTTAATAATATCTAATTTACCTACATCCATAGTTCTCACATTCTATGTTCCAACCACTAGTGTCTGCTTACAACTGTTCCTCCTCCTTAGTATTTCCGTACTTGAAAGTTCCATATCTATTGCCCTATCTGCTAGTTTTTGTGTTCTATTGTACATAGGGTTTTTGAAGGCCTGCTATTTCAGAAGTGGATGGCAATTCTCCTTTAGAAGTTCAGGGAAGTGAAGAAAAGGAGCAGGATTAAGAAGGAAACATTGCAGGGTTTAAAATCAGGAAGGGTAAATGTTAGGGCTGTATCCTTTCTCAGAATATATTCCATCTGTATATAATTTGTGAAGGTGAATTCTATGAAGAAAGATATGGCATCGTGATTGGAGGAAGATGCATCAACAACTTGTGTTGTGTAGGTTTGAAACACTAAGAATATTAAGGACTACAAGTCTTCAATATGGATTACATGTAAACATCAAGAAGATAAAAATACTCAACACTATACAGATAGGTAACATCATGATAGATAAAGAAAAGACTAAAAAAAAATAAAAAAGAAAAGAAAAGACTGAATTTGTCAATGATTCCATCTTGATTGCATCAACCATACATATCC
Organism: Elephantulus edwardii; assembly: GCF_000299155.1. Classification (NCBI taxonomy): domain Eukaryota; kingdom Metazoa; phylum Chordata; class Mammalia; order Macroscelidea; family Macroscelididae; genus Elephantulus; species Elephantulus edwardii. Next base: position 11,748,710 of record NW_006399752.1, read on the forward strand.
TTGGTACCAGCAGTTAAGAGATCAAGAATGCATTCCACTGAACAAATCTGCTATTGGCAATCTCTCCAAAATACTTAAAAACATTGATATCAATCTGAAGATTAAAATATATCTGATTCAAGTAATGGTCTTTTCAATCATTTCCTATACATTTGAGAAATGGAACAATGAATAAAGATGACAGGAGAACAATTAAAGTCTTTGACCTTTGGTGTGGAAGAAGATTACTGAATATCCTATGGACTGCTAGAGGAACAAACAGGTAGACCTTGGGGGAAAAAGGTGCATTCAGAGTGTTCCTTGGAAGCAAAGATGGTGAAACTCAGTCTATTTTGATTTGGGTATG
>NW_006399752.1:11750190-11752436 GCF_000299155.1 Elephantulus edwardii
TAAGGTCGCTAAGAGTTGCAAGCAACTCAATGGCACACAACAACAAAAATTTGTATTCCTACTACACCCTAACAAAACCTACTCTTGAAATCCCAGCCCCAAAGCATAAGAACGTTCTCATGAAATAGTACTAATTAAGTGTCAATACATTGTCCTATGGAAATAAGTTTCATTAGCTAGGAAGAAAATGCAGCTTCTGCTTTAGTTTCCAAAGTCCTTTACAGTGATTACCAAAAAAAATCCCCAAAACATACTTTTGAAGAACTAATCCTTAAATTGTAAAGTGTATATTTCTTCTGAACTTACTATGTTTTGCTTTTTAGTTTAATGTGATAATATCTTAAAAAATTACTCTTATTTTCAGTAGAAGCAATTTAAAATATTTCTAAGACTATTGTGACGAGAATCAAACATTCCTGTAAAAAACCAAGATCTGCTTCTGGTAAAGCTCTATTTATAAATTTGAAAGTTTACAATTTTATGATTTCTAATGTTTATAGTCTTCTTTTGCATTTCTTGCCTTAAACCATTTTTTCCATTTACTACTGTTGTGATTTATTAAAAATTTGGTAATTGAATTTCAGCAGCAGAGATTGTGCAATGCTATATTTATGGTAACAGCAAAAAATTGAATAAGGATTTTTCCTGGTTAATGAGACTACCTTGGGAATTAATTTTTATTATTAGAAGTTTCCCAATGTCTTCTTTTTGTATTTTTTAATAATCTGTCCATTAGGTGAAAAATGGGAAATTTACTTAATGTTAAAAAGATATTTACTTCTGTATAATAATGTCCCCAATACTTATTTGTAATTTGACTACTATACTTTGTACTATGAGAACACTTTGTTGAGATTAAAAAGCAACTGTATTATCTAAGCACTTTTTAAAAACCGTGAATTTTATATTTTTTTTTCATAATAGAAATAGACACAGAGACCGAAGTATTTGGCAATTAGAGTAAATTATTTGTCAATATAAACAAGAAAGGAAACCGTTTACCACCCTATGTATACTTAAGGATGCTCTGGTGGGTGCCCTAATGGTAAGGAGTTGTACTGTCAACCCAAAGGCACATGAGTTGACTCCAGCCGCTGCTCCATCATAGAAAGATGAACACTCTCTTCCCATTTGATTTACAGTCTCTGAAAACCTACCTGAGGGTTGACAATGAGTTGTTACTAACTCTGAGGTAAATAACAACAGGAATATTTACCATTTTATATTGTGCTGTTCGCCTTTTTCTTGTTGAGGTACTAGTGTATTCTATACATTTTAGATGTACATTCTTTATCAAATATGTCATTATCAAATATTTTTCCCAGTCCATAGGTTTCGTTTTTACACAGTTGAGGAAGTTTATTTGGTTGGTTTTCTGTTTTGTTTTGTTATTTGTTTTGATTTGTTTTGTTTTCTGATGTGTGTAGGGATTTGATTTTTAGGAGGTTCCATTCATCTATTTTCTCCTCTCCTGCTTGCAGGCTTTTTATTATGTTTGGAAGTCTGTTCATACTTTAGATTAGGGTTTTTAGAATTGTTCATAGTTTTTCTGTGATGCATTTTACAGACTTTGATTCACCTTGAGTTGGCTTTTGCATCTGCTTTGAGAAGTATAAGTCTTCTTGATTTTTCTGTAGATTTCCAATTTTGCCAGCACCATTTGTTAAAGAGACTGCCATTTACCTACTTGACTGATTTTTATCTCTTTGTAAAAATCAATCGGCCATAGGTAAATTAGTTAATTTCTGGGTTCTCAATTCTACTCCACTAATCAATGTATCTGTAACTGTTCCTGTAACATGCTATCTTGACCAAATTGGCTGTGCAGTAGGATTCTAGATCAGGCAGTGTAATACCTTCTACCTTGTTTCTCTTTTTTCTGTAGTGTTTTATTTATTGAAGATCTCTTTATATTTCAGATTAAATTAGAAATCACCTTTTACATCTCATTGAAGAATGGAACTGTTATCTCTATAAGGATTGCACTGAACTTGTAGATTGCTTTTGGTAGAATTGTCTGTTTAATAATATTGAGTCTTCCTATTCAAAAGCAAGACTTGGAGGAGGACTCAACAATAACCTTTGTTATATTGATGACACCTTTCTTGCTGAAAGAGAGGACGCACTTGTTGTAGAAGATCAAAGGCCTTTAATATGGATTTCATCTCAATGTTAAGAAAACAAAGAAACATTGTCACCACTAGGCCAATAGGCAACATCATGATAGATGGAGAAAAGATTGAAAC
>NW_006399752.1:11752921-11763811 GCF_000299155.1 Elephantulus edwardii
ATAGAATAGAACAGGGTTCAGATTAGTTGTTTCTAGAGTCTCTATTCTTGACTCAATGACACCTACATCAACAACGTTCATGGCTGTGGTATATTCTTTCATTCTTGAAATTTCTTTTTGTTTCTAACAATAATGTTTTATAATTTTCTTTACATAGGAAGGTAGTATTTCTATTTAGATTTGTCCCCAAGTATTTCATCTTCTGATTAGCTATTATCATTAATATTGTTTTCCTTATTTCTTTTTGTATGTTCTCTTTGTTACAGTAGAGAAATACAACTGATTTTTGTATGTTGATCTTGTATCTTGCTGCTTTGATGAATTGGTCAAGTATATCTAACAGTTTTATTGCAGAATCTTAGGATTTTCTAAGTGTATTATCATATCATCTGCATATAGAGATAGTTTTACATCCCTTTGAATAAGAGTTGTGATAGTAGGTATACTTATCTAATTCCTGTTTAAAGGGGAATATCCTCAATCTCTCTCCATTGAGGATTTATGTCGGTTATTGATTTTGTGAATATACTTTGCACTATCTAAAGTGAAAATTTCCTTCTGGGAAGGTATGGAGACAGGATACATCCCTAACATACTACTTTTCTGATTTTGAAACACGTAGTGTTCTGTCTTTGCCTGTTCTAATGACTGCCTTCTGTTCCAAGTACAGGTTTCACATAAGTACAATCAGATATTCTTGGATTCTCATTCTTCTCAGTGTTAGCCACAATTTGCTGTGACTAATAGTCAAATGTCTTTGTATAGTCAGTATTATAGAGATAGATATTCCTCTGGTATTCTCTACTTTCATCCAAGATTCATGTGACATTGGGTATTATGAGCTTAGTGCCACGGTCTCTTCTAAACTCAGCTTACACTTCTAGCAGTTATGGGTCAATGTACTATTCCAGTCAATTTTGGATATTCTTCCCCAAAACTTTGCTTGTGTATAATATTGGTGTATTGTTCAATAATTTGTACACTCTGTTGAATCGCCTACAGTGTTCTAGCTGCTTTTGAATGATCTTAATCAATGTTTTGCTTGCCTGAGATAGTCATGATATCTCATTAATATTGTTCAATAGTTTCCACAATCTGATCACTTTTTTTTTTAGAATGAGTATAAATATGGATCTCTTCTAGTCAGTTAGTTGTCCAGGTAGTTGTCTAGTTGTCTTCCAAATTTCTTGGTACAACCTGGTGAGTATGTCCTGGGCAGCATTTGCTTTTTGAAATATGCCTGTTTATATTCCATCAAACCTTGGGATGGCGGGTGTGTGTGGGGCTGTGGGGGTGTATGTGTGTTGCCAATTCAATTGTTTTTCAATATCAGCTGTGAAAATTAGACTAGGTGCTAATTGTGGAATAGACCATAAACTACTCATATACAAGTTCAAACTGAAGCTGAAGAAAACTACAACAAATATACAAGAACCAAAAGAAAATACGACCTTAAGTCTATCACACCTGAGTTTAAAAACATCTCTGGAATAGTTTTGAGACCTTGAACATTAACAAGTGAAAACCAGATGACCTATAGGAAGGTATTAAGAATATCATCCAGAAAGAATTCAAAGGTCATTACAAAGACAGAGGATAAAGAAAAGACTGAAATGGATGTCAGAAGAGACTGAATGTTGCACTAGAATGCTGAGAAGCCAAAGTTAATGAAAGAAATCATCAAGGGAGGGTCTGGTCCGGAACAGAAAATTTCAAAGAACAGCTTGGGAAGACAAAGCAAAGAATCATAATGAAATGTGTATAAAGAGCTGGAGTCAGAAAAGCAAAAGCAATGAATTCTTAAATTGAAGAAACTTAATATCGAACAAGTCTCAAGTAGCAATTCTTGAAGATGCTATGGGAAAAATATTAAATGATCCAAGAAGCATCAAAAGAAGACTGATGGAGTACACAGAGTCACTGTATCAAAAAGTATCACCCGAAACAGAAGACTTTAATCAAAGAATGCATGATCAAGAGGCAAAAGTAATAGAGGAAGTTTAAGCTGCTCTGAAGGAATTGGTAAAAACCTAGGCCCCAGAAATTGATGAAATACCCCAGCTAATAGAAAGAAACAAACCAAAACAACAATGACTTCTCACACCTATTCTCTATTTTTCTAAGCATCAAGTCACTTTCTGAGGAATATAGCTCCTCCTTACAACATGTTCAAAGTGGGTGAGATGAACCTTCCCCACCCTTGACCTTAACGTGTCCTTTGCATGCATTTTCCTTAAAGACATATCTATTTGTTCTTTTGACAGTTCAAGGGATATTCAGTATTCTCCTCTGACCATAAGGCATTGCTTTTTCTTCTGCCATCTTTATTCATTACCCAGCTCTCAGACTCAGGGCTGATGATTTGAAAATCCATGGCTTAAATTAGGTGCACTATAGTCTTCAAGTTGACATCACTCCTTCTCTGTACTTTGAAAAGGTTCCTGACAGTCAACTTCCCCAACACAATATGTCTTGATTCTTCATTGCTGGTGCCAAGTAAGATGAAATAATTAAAAATATCTATCCTTTCTCCATTTATTAGGATGTTGCCTATCAGCTTAGGGTGAGGACTTGCGTTTTCTTGATGTTGAAATATAATCCATATTGAAGGCCTTTGATTTTCAGCAGCAAGTGTTTCAAGTTCTCCTTAATTTCACAAAGCAAGGTGGTTTCATTTGTATAACATGTTGATAAATCTTCTTTCCCTCTAATGCCACATTTTCTTTTTTATAGTCCAGCTTTTCAGCATATTGATTGAATAGGTTTGGGGAAAAGATGCGGCCCTGACGTACTTGTTTCTTTATTTTAAATCATGTTGTGTTTCCTTACTCAAACAACAGCTTCTTGATCTAGGTATAGATAGTTTTTGTATAAGCATAATTAAATGTTCTGAGATTCCCATTCTTTGATATTAACCATAATTGTTTATAATCTATAAAATCAAATGTCTTTGCATAGTCAATGAAACACAAATAAATGTTAAAAAAGAACAATGACTTATTCTATCACTCTAGTGACAATAGTGACGTTTAATAGGGCAACAAACAACAAATGCTATTTAGGATATAGAACAATAAGAACTCTCATTTACTGATGTTGTAAATGTAAAATGGTACAACTGCTGTTAAAGGTTATGTGGTACTTTCTCAGAAAATTAAAACTAGAAATATCATTTGACCCAGGAGTCCTATTACTAGGTTGTTGTTCTTAAGTGCCATCAAGTTGTAGATGACTCATAGTGACCCTTTGAATGAAAGACCTGAACACTAGTTTAACTATCATTGTTTCTCCACATTCATAGAATTTCTGGAGGCAAACCATTTCAGAAATGGATGTCACTCCTAATTCGAAGCTGTTTTAATTGGGAAATTCCACCAAATGCTGTCCACCATGGGTAACCATTATTGCACTTGACACATCAGTGTCACAGTGTTTAGCATCACAGCAACCATGAATTACCTCTACATAGCAAATGGGCAGACAACTGCAATACCACTTAGAAGAATGTTTGACAAAAAACAATTAAAATCAGACCTGAGGGCTGCAGATTAAAATCACCCACCTTTGACTTGGTAGCACTTTGACTTTCTATCCACTAAGACAGCTCCCTCTATCATGAGCAATTCTAAAACAACAGATATAACCCTTGCCCTATCCATATGCCTTCCTCACAATCTGAGGCGTGCCTGAGCAAATTATTATAGTCACCATATCTATCCAACATGTCGAGGATCTTCTTTTCTTCTTTGACCTTCCTCTTCTCTCAGCCTGATGTCATTTCCCAATGACTAGAACCATTACCAGAACATACTCTAAAAGCAGAGCCATGTTGCAAACAGATGTATGCACACCCTTGTTTTTTGCAGCATGAATCATAATATCTAAGAGATGGAAGCAGTCCAACTTCTTCAACAAACAAATTGATAGAAAAACTGGATTACACTCACAAAACGGAATTTTATGTAGACTTGAAAGACAATGATCTATTAAAACACTGCAACATGGACAGGTCTGGAAGGCATTATGCTGAATGAAATATCTCAGTTACAAAAAAACAAACACTGCATAACACCACTGTTATAAGATTGACATTGGGCCACTGGGGGAAGGAAAGAAAGGGAAAAGAGTGGATAGATAATAAATGCTGCCCTGGAAGAGATGAAGAAAAAGACTGTTTGAAAGGGATGTATGATTAAGCATTATATGTATAATAAAAATCTAGAAAAAGAAGTGCATTACAAAGTTAATTGGGGGATGGGAAATGATGCAAAAGGGAGGGTATATCAATGAATGAATTAGACCCCAACCTTTGTGTAAATTTTCATAAAAGTCACAATTTAAAAAAAAAATAATTACTGTTCGGTGGATGGATCAGCACTGTAACTGCAAAAATGGGTTTAAGAATGGTGGAAGTAGTAAGGATGATATAGGATCCAACAATTTTTTTTATCAGAAGATCCCTGTGAGATACAATCAGCCTGAAGCAACCTAACAGCAGCAACCCAATGGATTCTATGAGAGAGAATTTAGATTCAATTATGACTTGGTTTCACTCAACAGCACAAAAACCTAGCCATAGTACACACAAAAACATTTGCTCACCAGAGACTATATCGTCCAACCCTGAGATATACTTACTAATTATTGATAAGAAATAGTTGAAATGACATTGTTTATTGCTTGTCCTTGAAGTTTTTTTAAACAAATCATTAAATAAATCCTGCTAAAGTGGTTCAAAAGTGAAGATTATCTACCATCATGATGTCAAAGTTTTATCATTCAAAATGCCTTTCCAAGTAATAGCGGGCATAGTTCAAAGATGATTAATTTTATAAAACACACTGAATGGGAATGATGGTATGAAACACAATGTGAATGAAGGATAATACGAAACAAATATATATGAATTTTGTATGCAAATAGATATAATTTTGTAAAATGTTTTTCCAAGCCATTGATTAATTTTATTTTGTTCTGAAATATTTATTTTATTAAGGAGATGTGATTAGGGTGGGATGCAAGCCTCATCCTAGTAGTTGTTATTGTTGATTGCCATTGAATTGACCATGAATCATAGTGATCCTATGAACAAAAAGCTTGAAGCCTTGCTGTAACTATCATAGTTTATCAAAGTTCATAGAGTTTCAAGAGGCATGTTGTTTAGGAAGTGGATTCCACTTCTGCTTCCAGACCTGACTTAAACTGGGAGCTCACCAAACACTGTCCACCATGGGTAACTGTTATGACATTTGACACCCTAATGGCACAAGGTTCAGCATCACAGCAACCCCAGGATACCTCAGTATAGCATATTGACAGAAGAGGGCTGTGCCACTTAGAAGAATGTTCCTCCAAAATATAATAACAATGACTTTTAAATACAAAGTCTGTCTCCAAAGTCTTATTGACTCTAAACATGAGGCTTAAATAAAAAGCAACAAGTATGTTATGTTTTTGTTGTTATGTGCCATTTAGTTGCCTATGATGTATAGTGGCCCTATATACAGTAGCCCTGAACCCTTCCCTGTCTCACTAATTCTGACAAACCAACCCCCTTTGCCCCACATACTGTATCAATCCATCTCATCCAGGATCTTCCTCTCCTGCACTGTCCCTTCACCCTTCCAAGCATGATGTCCTTCCCCAAGGACCAGTCTCTCCTGTCTACGCACCTAGAGTATGTGAGACAGCTTCAAAATCCTAGCCTTCAAGGAGAGACTTGGTTTCACCCTCTCCAAGAGAGATCTATTTGTTTTCTTGACAGTCCATGATATGTCCAAGCCTCTTCTCCAGCACCACAACTCGAAGGCATATATTCTTCACCTGTCATCCTTCATCACTATCCAGCTCTCTGAAACGTAAAAAAGGCATTTGACAGTATTGATCATAAGAAGTTATGGCTGACATTGAGAATAATGGACATCACAATCACAGAACACTTGATTGTGCTTATCCCAAAACTATACTTAGATCAAGAGACCATTGGGCGAACAGACTAAGGGAACATTACATGGTTTCAAATTAAGAAATGAGTGTTCCAGGGTTGTATTCTATCTTCACACTTATTAAATATGTATGTGGAGCAAATTATTCAAGAAGTTAGATACCATGGAGTAGAATGTATAATCGAGATCAGAAGATTTATCAATAACCTGTGTTATGCAGATGATACAAACTTTATTGTAAAACAATGAGGAGAACTTGAAGCACTTATTGCAGAAGATCATCCTTGTCTTCAATATAGATACATCTCAATGTCAAGAAAAGAAACTTTCTTGCCACTGGACCAATAGGCAACTTCATGAGAGTAGGAGAAAAGATTAAAACTGTCAGAAACTTCATCTTACTTGGATCCACAATTGACAGTCTTGGTACCAGCAGTCAGAAAATCAGGAGACATATTGCACCAGGAAAGTATGCAGTTTGGTTCCTCTCCAACTTATTGAGGAACAGTGATGTCAGTCAGAGGACTAAGATGTGTCTAGTTCAGACCATGGTCTTTCTGACCAGCTGCTATGCTTTTGAGATCTGCAGGATAAATAAGGATAATGGAGATAGAAGTTATATGTTTGATCTGTGGTGTTGGAGAAGAATACTGGATATCCCACAGACTGCCAAAATAACAAACAATTATGTCGTTTAGAAAGTGCAGTCAGAGTACCCATTAAAGACAAAGACAATAGAGGGTTTTTTTCATACACTTTGGGTCTGTTGTTTGGTGAGGCTATTTCTTAGAGAGGGACATCATGCCTGGAAAGGCAGAGGGTCAGCAAAGAAGAGGAAGACCCTCAGTCAGGTGATTTGGCATGGTGACTGTCACATTGGGCTCCAGTGTAGCAGGAAGTATAAGGATACACAGGGTAGAATTGTTCCCAGGGTAGCTATGGGTCTTACTTAACTCAATTGTACCTAACAACAAAGGAAATGGACAAATTTCTAGAGTCCCACACTTTATTCAAGTTGACACAGATAAAATTGGAGCACTTGAACTTATCAGTCACAAAAGAAAGAATTGAATAGGTCATTAAAAAAAAAACAAACCCAAAACAAATAAACACCAAAAACTCCTCGCCCAAATAACTTCTTGGCCATATACCACGAATGCTTAATAAACTATCAGTGATTCTACTAAAATTATTTCCGAAAATAGAAAAAGAAAGAGCACTCTCAGTCATTTTATGATGTAAGCATAACCAAAACTCAACCAAGACATCACCAGCAAAGAACACTATAGACCAATATCCCTCATGAACATAGATGTAAGACTCCTAAACATAATTCTGGCTGATAGAATCCAGTAGTAAATTAAATAATAATATAATAGTAATTAATAATAAAAATTCATCACCAAGTGGGATTCATAATAGGTATGCAAGGATGACTCATGTAAGGAAACAACATAATTCCTCACACTAATAAAGCAAAGAATAAGAATAAATTACATAATCCTATCAAGTGTTGTAGAACAGGCCTTCAACAAAATCTAACACCACTTCCTTATTAAAAAAATGGCAATGAAATAGGAATAATGGAAAATTTCCCTAACATAGTTAAAATATATACCAAATAAAAAATAATATTTTGTACTGAGAAAGACAAATAGCATTCCCTTTGGAAACAATCACTGTCACCTCTCCTACTCAATAATGCATTAGAAGTACTAGCTAGGACAATAAGCAAGAGAAGGAAGCAAAAGGCATGGAAATTTGCAAAGAGGTGATAAAACAAGCACTATGTGCAGATGATATGATAGTGTACACAGAAACCCCAAAGTTTCATCAACAAAAAAACCATTCAAGGTACTAAACTAATTTAGTACAGTGGCAGGACACAAGATAACATGCAAATATCATTTGAATGTCCCTTTAGCAACAAACACAATGTGGAAAAAAAAATTAGAAAAGCAATATCACCTATTAATATAAGAATAAAAACTAAGGAGCAAATCTAATTAGAGACCACAAAAGACCTGAACAGGATAACTACAAAACACTACTACAAGAAACTCTGAGAGTTAATAAAATGCAAATATAATTTCTGCTCATGGATAGGAAATCAACATTGTAAAAATTATAATCCTATGAAAGCCATCTACACATTCAATGTAAATCTAATACAGACACTAAACTCATTCTCCAAGGAAGTACAATTACCATATATATATATATTTGGAAAGGAACAAGATCTCAAATAAGCAACACTCTTCGGAAGAAGACAGATTAAATAGGAGGCGTTCCACTCCTTTGTCTCAAAATCTAGTACAGTCGATTCATATTGGTATAATGGCAGACACATAGACCAGTGGAATAGAATCTAATCTCCAGAAATCAATCCATCTGCCTACAGTTGATTGATATTTGACAAGGAAAAATAATAAAACATATTAAATGGGTAAATTAGAGTCTCTTTAACAAATTAAGCAAAGTAAACTGGAAATCTATATGTAGAAAATGGAATCAGGACCCATATCTCACATCATACACAATATCTACCTCAAAGTAGATTAAAAGTTTAGAAGTGAACTCAAAAAGTATAATTATCACCAGCAACAAAATAGGAACTAATTTATAAACCCTACCAGGCGTTGGTCTTCGCAATAACTTGCTATGCATCAGAGAGCTGGACAATGACTAAGGATGACAGAAGAATTGACTCATTTGAGTTGTGGTGAAGAAGAGTCCTGTACATATTATGGGCTGCCAAGAGAATAAATATGTCTTCTTAGAGAGGGCAAAACAAAGTTTCTTCTTGGAGCCTAGGATTTTGAAGCTCCATCTCACGTACTTTTTGCATGTGGTCAGAAGAAACAGGTCCTTGGAGAAGAACATCATGCTTGGAAGGGTGGAGGGATAGCACAGGAGAGGAAGACACCAAATGAGATGGATTGATACAGTCACTGGGGTAATGAGGGTAGGAGTATCAGAGTCAGTGACACTTGCGCAGAATAGGGCAGACTAAGAGCTGTTGTCTAGCTAGCTAGCTATCTCTGTCTATTTATCTATCTAGTTGCTGTGAGTCACAGGCAACTCAATGGCACATACCAACAACAGCAACTCTATGTCATGAACTCTGGTGGCCTGGTGGTACGAAACTGAGCTGCAATCCCAGAGGCATGTGGTTTGAATCCACCAGCTGCTCTGAGGGAAAAGGATGAGCAACCTTCTATTGTGTGATCCACTACAAATCTGATGGGGGGGATCTTGTAGACTTGGTTCTGACTTGAGAGCACACAATATCAGCAATAGTTGGTTTTCAAACAGACAAAAGCACACAACCAGGAAAAGATAAAATCAACAAATGCGACTTTCTAAATATCAAATCACTGTCTATACCAAAAGATTTTTAAGAAAAGAAATCCAATAGACTGGAAGAAAAAAGCCCAAAATGTTGTTTCAGACATGGGTTTCATAACTAGAGTTTATAAAATACTACAAAGTTTACCCAAGGGAAATTCTGATAACCTAATAACAAAATTGGGTTAAAACCCAAAAATTGGGCAAAAAACATGGAATGACTCTTCATAAAGGAGAACATTTGGATGGTCAACAAACACATGAGGAAATGTCCAAAATTGCTGGCAATCAGAGAAATGAGAATCAAAGGATCAAGATCCTATCTCACCTCAGCAGCAGTACCATAGTTCAACAGGACAAAATGCAATCAATGTCTCCAAGGATGAAGAAAGATTGGAATTCTCATGCACTGCTGGTGGGATTGCAAAATGGTACAACCAATTTGAAAGTATTGTGTTTCCTTTAAATGGTGAATATAGAAATCCTACATAACCCAAATATTCCACTTCTAGGAATATTTTGTTGTGATTGCCAGTGAGTTAATCACGACTCATACTGACCCTATGACCAAAAAGCCTAAAGACTTTCTATAGCTATAGACATTTTCCAAAGTTCATAGAGTTTGCACAGGAATGTTGTTTAGGAAGTGAATGCCACTCTTGCTTCTTCCAAACCTGTCTAAAACTGTGAGCTCCACCAAACAATGTCCACCATGGGTAACCATTATGCCATTTGACACCCCAGTGGAACAAGGTTCAGCATCACAGCAAACCCAGGTTACCTTAGTACAGCATATTGACAGAAGAGTGCTGTACCACTTAAAAGAATGTTCCTCCAAAATATAGGAAAATCAGACATGAGACAACCACAGAAATATTCACCTATTCTTATAGCATAGAGTGCCCCTTGGAGGCAAAGGTGATAGGCTTTATCTCAAACTCTTTTGCCATGTTATTTGGAAAGGATATTCCTTGAAGAGGAATGTCAGGCTTAGAAAGGTTCAGTATGTCAGGGATTATGAGGATGGCACAGGGTTCAGATCTGTTTTTCATAAGGTCACTGTAATTTATACTCAACTTGATGGTATCAAATAACAACAGTCTTCATAGCAGCATTATTCACAACAGCTAGAGAATGGAAGCAACCCAAGTGGCCATCAGCAGATAAATGGGCAGAGGAACTATGGCATAGTCACACAGGAGAATAACCATGCAGCACTAAAACCTGTAAAGAGTGGTAAAATATGATACAACATCGAAGAGTCTAGAGAGCATTACATTGAGTGAAATAAATAACTTAGTCATGAAAGTGCAAATACTGCATATAACCCTTATGAGGAAAACCTTCAACCAGGTGAAATGACATTTTCACTGTAGCAATAGGCTCAGTATGTCAGAGGTTGTGATGATGGCAAAGGATCTCTTTTTTCCATTTTTAAAAATTTTTTTTAATAATTTTAATGAACACTTACAGAGAATCTGGATTTCCATTCATTCATTGCTGCACTTCTCTACACACCCAGCCCTATCCCCCCACTACCCAGTTCGCTCCTCTCTTTCAAAAGTAAAAGACTCCGTCCCTGGTACACAATCCCCCC
>NW_006399752.1:11769941-11783567 GCF_000299155.1 Elephantulus edwardii
AGGCCACCAGGGTGTGCCAAAAGTGTGGGGTCACGGGATGGTGGTGAGGCGGTGTCCCTGGACACAGTGCTGTGGCCAGGATGGGGGGTGCAGGGCTTGGGCAGCGCTGGGAGTTAGGAGTTGCAGCCTGTTCCCAGATATTAAGCTGCCAAGTCACTAGTCCTCAGCAAATAAGACTTACTGTGCCGCATCGCCCTGCTTGCGCCCAAAGGATCTCTTTGACTCGTACTCAACTTGATAGCTCCTTATAACAACCACAGCAACAACATTTATACCAGGTTAAGCTTAGGATTCAGCTGCATCAGTGTTTATTTGGAGAATGGGTTGTTATCTGTCTGTCAATAATCAAACAAATTGTTAAAGAAAGCATAATAACTTTAAATTATTTATGGAGTAATAGTCACCAAGAACTTGTGGTAGCAGCAGTAGTAGAAGCAATATAAGCAGCACTAGTGGCAAGTCATTTTAATGTTTACATTTTTTTCGAGGCATTAGGCAATAGAATTCTTAGTGCATTTGGTTCTAGGCTTCCACACCTTAACTCAGAGAACATGAACATCAGAATGCATAGTAATAATGTTTTTTGGAAGGCAGCTTCATTGGGCTCTGGGGGGCTTCTGAGATATGATACTAGTAGCATAATTTATTGTTTTTGTCAGATGCAATCTAAGATACAAAAAATAAGCCAAAACTAGAACTCAAAGTAGTGACAAGTTGCTGAAATAAATATGAACTACTCATTGGAAATACAAGAAAAGTTTAGGACGATCTGGAGGGAGATAGGAATTTCCAAAGACTGTAGAGGTTCAGAGTCAGAGAAATATTGTTTTATAATTTATTGCACAGTTCAAAACATATTTCTTCACAAGTAAAAACTACAAGAAGAATTTGATATGGAAAATAGTAATAGTGTGTTATGTAGAATTACTCCTTTTTTTCCCTTCTACAGTAGGTACATGGCAAAACCAGTTAAGAAATATAAAATTCACTCACTCACCCACACACACACACACATGCACAAATCACAAAAAATGAAAAATCTTTCACACATTCATTCTCATTGCCATCAAATCAGAACTAATTCATAGCTTATCCTCCAAGGGTTTTTCAGAGACTATAAATCACAAAATATGAGATTGCTGCTTTCTACTGTGGAGTCACCAGTGGATTCAAACTGCCAGAGAGGTGTCACCTCTATGGAAAGTGAGTGAGATGAGTGAGTAGGGCAGCTCCCTACCAGCTCGGAGCTCCTCTGTGGAAAAAGTGGGCCAGGAAAAAAGGGAAAGGATGGACTAAATCTTGAATTTCAACTGTGTAGAATGTATGAATAGTAATATTTATCATCTACTGTATAAAGGGGTTTTGCCCCAGAAATTAGTAAATTTTAAAACAAGATGTTTTACTGGCTTTAGCAACATATGTTTGGTAAAGTTAAAGAGAACATTCTCAATGAAGTGGTATAGATGGAAGTCAGCTTTCTGTCTGCTAAAGTATGAATGCTTGATGAGAAAATGTAAACTCTTTCTCTCCTTTTTTTTTCTTTTGCAAAATTCTTAACTAAAAAGGGACAAAGAAAGATGGGAGACAGGAGAGGTCAAATTGTTTCTGGGCTGATTTATTACAAGTAAAATGAAAGGAAACTGGAAATGAAAAGAAATGCTCTATAAAGAAATAGGTACTGACACCAGACAACTTGAATTTGTATTAGAAATAAGGAGAATTTTTCAAAAGCATGAGTTAAAATGTTAAGTCAATTAGACTATTCTTAGAGTCAGGTTGCCTATAATACCATATTTATCTTCCACATTATAAGTCTGTTTCTGCCTTAACATTTCCTCCAGTCCAGAGGAAATAGATATCCTAGCTGATGTGGAACCGTCTTCATGTTTTGGTTGTATAAGAAAACTATGGCACATATGGGGGAAAGCTTCAGTGACATTGCTTCTCTCTGATATATGGAATATTGTGGCTCCTAGACAGCAGAAGCAGAAGTGACAATCGCAAAGAGGTGGCACATATTTCATGAGCAGTGTAATAAAATATACAATTCAGTGGGACCAATACAGGTAGTGTTCTATCTCTTACTCTCTGGGCCACTTGGGTTCTAGACAGTTTTCATCCTGCTGATAATTTATACCTATAGTGTCTATATCTCTCCTCTTTCGGCTGAGCTGAAAAAAAAAGCATTTTCTGAAATATGGAGGAGTTAATGAACCTGAACCAAGTCTCAAAGAATGCAAGTACTCATAGTTAGACCCATGCCTCAGCCAGCAGTCTAATTAGGCTCACTCCGTGTTGCACCTGTTTCTCATAAGGTCTCCAGTGGATTGAAGCCCAAAGTGGTCCACTGGGAAGACTCAGTCGGCTTTGATGAGCTTCTCGTCTTTCCTCACCTCATTTTCACTAATTTCTCACTGCATCATCCTGAGAACATTTTCCAAAAAACACCCCTTACATACCAACCCTTGCCTCAGAATTTGCTTTTGGACAAGCTGAAAAACCTGAAGATGCATCATCAGGAACCATATATTTAAGAAGACAATTGGAAACATTGGAAGGGTACCCTCCTGAAGATGGATTACTTGGGTACTAGATCTATAACCTAAATCTCCTTGAACCTAGAAGTAGTATTGCATTAAAATTCGGGGCTAGGGGGTGGGGTTTGGGGAGGTGCAGGGTGGGTGGGATTGTGTACCAATGAGGGAGTTTTTCTTTTGCTTTTCAAGGAGAGGAGCAAATGGGGGGGAGGGGAAGGGGTTTGTGCGGGGAGAAGGGTGCAACAATGAATGAATGGAATCCCAAAATCTCTGTAGATGTTCATTGAAATGAAAAATAAACAACCTAAATTTAAAAAACAAAAATTAGAATCCTGATACCTAAACCATGTCAGTTCTGAGTTCTTCTAAAGTATTGTTGCTTAAATTTTCAAGTAATATTTTATGTCTTCCTCCAAGTCAGAGCTGCCATCCTCTGAAGCCTTTGCCTTGACTGCTTCACTAGTCCCATTGCTGTGCACTGTAGGCCCTGCCTGTGTTCTGTCACTGGTGCTCACAGGAGATGCTGTCATTTTTGCTCAGTAGCCTATGGAAATGAGGGACATAATGCTCTCCTCATTAGTCATGCTCAGTGTGGCTTACACAGCAGGATTTTTTGGGGGTTTTAACTGGATTATCAAAGAATTAACAATAGATTTCTTCTGCTTAAATACATTCCCCTTCCTTTCCTTTTCCTCAAGAAGCAGAAATAGCAGAGCATTTGGAATGAAAATGTTCACCACACCAGCTGTCAAATTAAATCTAAAGCCATTGAGGCCATGGTACAAAACCTGCTGGATTGAGAATAATTTGTAGGAATTATATTTGCTAAGAGTCTCATTCCCTCTGAAATTGACTGGTTGACATGCCCATACATTCCATCACGCTTATGCACAAACACACATATACATGTATATATGCACTCACTCTACATTTCTTCACAAATCATATAAACAACATGCACATAAACATACACACATACCAATACAAGTGCATGTGCAAATACCAACAGGCAAATACATTTGTTCAGAGAACCATGACTCAAGGTTTTCTTTTTCAGGTCTGATATGCTTTTAGTTTCTTTTCCCTTTCGTGAAGTTGCTCAATATTCAAAATTAGTAAATATGAAGTAAAGATTGTCACTGATAGTTTATATGCATAAACACATACTATGAAGCCAAATTTATTTACACACACACTCACACACACACACACACACACACACACACAGTGTGTATATGATATAAATAGATATGTTTATATATAAATACCAAATTTGGGTTGCTATCCAGGGCTCAAGATATAAATTTAGGCTTATAGCCAGTATTTCACATGTAAAATGTCATCAGTTTCCAGTCCTTTCATTTGGAAGGCCAAGTATAAAGCATACATAAATGGTATAAATGTATATATTAACTGTGCCCTTACAAAAGAAAATTACTAGGAAATGAAAAAATTTTAAATCAGTAGTCCTAGATGTATACTTTTATACATCTAGGACTACTGTATACTTTTATACAGTACATTTTTGGTACACTGTTTCTCATTGCTTCTCTTCTATTAATTTTTCCTTTAATCTATATTACCATTTGAGCAAATAATGCAAGTAAATAATTAAAGAAGTTGGATTATATGAAAAAAATGTGATACTGGGATTAGAGTAAGACTCATCAATAACTTATAAAATGCAGATGGTGAATTTGCTTGTTGATTGTGAAGAGAACCTGAAGGCCTTACTGAAAAAGATCAGACTATAGATTTTTATTATGGATTATAATTCAACATAAAAAAATTCTTCACATCTTGACCAAAAGGAAGTATCATAAAAAATGGAGAAATGACTGAATTGTCATAGTTTCATTTTACTTAGATCCACAATCACATACCTATTGAAGGAGAAGTTAAAAAATC
This sequence comes from Elephantulus edwardii, assembly GCF_000299155.1. Taxonomy (NCBI): domain Eukaryota; kingdom Metazoa; phylum Chordata; class Mammalia; order Macroscelidea; family Macroscelididae; genus Elephantulus; species Elephantulus edwardii. The sequence continues at coordinate 11,774,387 of NW_006399752.1, forward strand.
AAAAGTCATGTCACAGTATGTAAATCTGCTATTTCTTTAAGTGCCTAAGAACAAGGATGTCTGTTTAACTGAGTAAACTGCACTTAAGTCATGATATTTTCAATTGCTTCATATAGATGTGAGATTTGGACAATAAATAAGGAAGAGCAGAGAATTAATGGCTTTGATTTATAGTGTTGGTGGAGACTATTAGTAATACCACTGACTCCAAGAGAACAAACAATTTTGTCTTAGAAGAAGCGATGTCAGAGTGCTCCTTAGAAGCAAGAATAGTGAAAGGTTATTTCAAACTCTTTGTTCTTGTTATGTGCCCTCGAGCTGCTTGTGACTCATAGCGACCCTATGTACAACAGCCCTAAACTCTGCTCTGTCCTGTGCCAATCGCATTGTCTCTGACACTCCCATCCCAATTAACCAAGTCACCGAATCAATCCACCTCATAGAGGGCCTTCCCATCCTGCGCTGTTCCTCCACCCTACCAAGCATGATGTCCCTCTCCAAGGACTAGTTCCTCCTTACAACATGTCCAAAGTATGTTAGACGGAGCCTCAGAATCCTTGCCTCCACGGAGCCACCCGGTTTAACCCTTTACAGGATGGATCTGTTTGTTTTCTTAGCAGTCCATGGTACTCTCAATACACTTCTCCAGCACCACAGCTCAAAGGCATCAATTCTTCTATCCTCCTTAGTCATTGTCCAACTCTATGAATGCATAACGAGTGATAGCAAAGACATGGCCTATATCAGACGCACCTTAGTCTCCAGAGAGACACCATTGCTCTTCAGTATTTTGGAGAGCTCCCTAACAGCAGACATTCCCATAGCAATACGTCCTTTAATTTCCTGGCTACTGGTGCCAAGAGTGTTAACTGTGGAGCCAAGCAGACTAAATCTGTGAACAATCTCAATCTCTTCACCATCCATCCTGATGTTGCCAATTGGTCCAGTGGTGAGAATTTTTGTCTTCTTGACATTGAACCTCAATCCATATGGGAGGCTAGCAGCAAGCACTTCAGGTCCTCCTCAGGTTCAGCAAGCAGGGTTGTGTCATCTGCATAAAGCACATTGTTGATAGATTTTCCCCCAATCAATCCTGATGCAGCATTTCTCCTCATAGAGCCCAACCTCCTGGATAATCTGTTCTGCGTACAGGCTGAAAAGGTATGGAGATAGGACACAATCTGGTGTATGGCCTTCCCAATTTTGAACCATGCAGTGTTTCCTTGCTCTGCTCTGATGACTGCCTCTTGGTCCAAATACAGGTTTCTCATTAGTAAGATCAAGTGTTCTGGGATTCCCATTCTTCTCAGAGTCAGCCGCAGTCTGTTATGATCCACACAGTCAAACACCTTTACATAGTCAATGAAACACAGATAGACATTCCTCTGGTATTCCCTGCTTTCAGCTAACATTAACTACAATACCCCCAGTACCATGACCCCTTCTAAACCCAGCCTGGACTTCTGGCAGTTATCTACTTATGTACTGTTGCAATCATTTTTGGATAATCTTCAGTAGACTCTTGTTTGCGTGTGAAAACAATGAGATTGTTCTATAGTTTCCACACTCTGTTGGGTCACCCTTCTTTGGAATGGGAACAAATACAGATCTCTTCCTGTCAGTTGGCCAAGTGGTTATTCTCCAGATTTCTTGACACAACTTGGTGAGCATGTCTAGGACAGCATCTGTTACCTGAAATATGTCAATTGGTATACCATCTATTTCTGGGGCCTTACTTTTTTGCTATTTCCTTCAAAGCAGCCTGAACTTCTTCCTTCATCACCATAGGCTCTTTCTCATATGTTGTTTCATGATATTCTTCTGTGTCTGCAAATTCCTTTCGATATAGTGACCTAGCATGTTCTTTCCATCTTCTTTTAATACTTCCTGGGTTATTTAATATTCTGCCTAAATTATCCTTGTTTACAGCAACTCAAGGTTTGACTTTGCTCTTCAGTTCCTTGAGCTTAAGATATGCTGAGCGAGTGTGGCCCTTTTGATTTTCTGACTCCAACTCCTTGCACATTTCATTGTAATATTTTATTTTGTCATCCCTTGCTGCCTTATGAAATCTTCTATTCAACTCTTTAGTGTTCTGAATTCTTCCTTTGGCTTTAGCCTCTTTACACTCTAGTGCAATTTTCAGAGTCTCTTCTGACATCCTATTTGGTCTTCTCTTCCTCCTCTGTCTTTGCAATGACTGTTTGCACTCTTCCTGGATGATATCCTCCCACAACTCATCTGGTGTTTGCTCATTCGTGTTCAAGGCCTCCAACCTGTTCCTGAGATGGTTCTGAAATTCAGGTGGGATAGACTCAAAGTCATATTTTGGTTCCCATGGATTTGATTTAACTTTCCTCAGCTTCTGCTTGCACTTGCATATGAGTAGTTGGTGGCCTGTTCCACAATCAGCTCCTGGCCTAGTTTTCACAGCTGATATTGAGCTTCTTCAGTGGTTCTTTCTGCAGATGTAATCAACCTGATTCCTATGCATACAATCAGGTGAAATCCATGTATATAGCCTACAGTTAGTCTCTTAAAAAACGTATTTGCAATGCATAATTCATTGATTATAATGACAGTTCAATGACAGTGGACAATAAGGTAGGGTTTAATTCTGCTCTACATAGGGTTGCTATGATTTAGAGCTAACTTGATGACATCTAACAACCTTACAATAAACTTTCATTTTATTCAAATTCATAAAAAGGATACCTAATCAGAAAATGTGTGCATCAAGTTGAATCCTTTCTTCATATACATTCAAACTGTATGCTCAGCAGATAATTTTAGAAACAAGACTACATGAAGGTAAATGTGTCATCAAGATTGGAGGAAGACTTGTCAACAATCTGCATTTCACATATGACATAACCTTTTTTGCAGAAAGTGAAGAGGACTTGAAGCACTTACTGCAGAAAATCAAAGATCGACTGCAGCCTTCAATAGAGGTTATGCTGTAATATAAATATTTCTAAAATTTACACTGCTGGACAAACAGGCAATATCATGATAGAGTGATAAGAGTTTGGACTTGTAAATTATCTTATTGCACTTGAATCCATCGTCAATATCCCCAGTATCAGCATTCAAGAAATCAAAAGACATCATGCATTGGTAAAATCTGCTCTCAGGACCTCTTTAAAAGTGTTAAAGAATAAAGATGTCAGTTTCCAAGCCATATTCTTAATTATTTCATATCCATATGAAAGTTAGACAATAAAATGCAAGACAAAAAGATTGATGCTATTGAATTTTGGTGTTGGGTAAGAAGTATAAAATATACAATGGGCTACCAAAAGAAGATCAATATAGATTGAAGGTCAATATCAAGAAAACAAAGATTCTCACCAGTAGACCAAATGACAGAATCATGATGGAAAAAGGATTGAGATTATCAGCAATTTCAGCAAACACAGGTCCACAAGCATGACTCTTGGCACGAGCAATCAGGAAATCAAAAGACAAATTGTATTAGGAAAGTCTGCTGTCAAGGACCTCTCCAGAGTGCTAAAGAGCAAAGATGTCATTCTAGAGACTAAGGAGTGTCTGATCTAGGTTCTGGTCATTATTGCAGTTACTTGCTATGCCTCAGAAAGCTGGACAATGACTAAGGATGACAGAAGAACGGTTTGAGTTGTGGTTCTGGAGAGGGTGAAATCAAGTTGTTCTCTGTAGGCAATAATTTTGAAGCTCCATCTTACATATTTTGGGAGGGACAATGCAAAAGAGTAATACTCTGGATGAGATGGATTGACACAGTGATTGTGGTAATGGGGGCAGGTATGCCAAAGGTAATCACATTAGTTCAGTATAGGATAAGGCACAGAGATCTTGTGCATAGGGTGACTATGATATGCAAGTGACTTGACAGCACATAGTAACAACCAAACTAACAAACAAATCTGTCTTGGAGAAAACAAAACCAGCCTTGCTTCAGGAAAGGATGGTGAAACTTCAGTTCACTGAACAGAGACATCATGCTGGGAAAAGTAAAGGGTCAACAAAAGATATAAAAATCTTTAAGAAATAAATTGACACAGTAACTATGACAATGAACTTAAACACACCAGAATTACGTAGATGGTGCATGCAGAAAGTGAAGAATATGGCAAGGTTATGATTTGTTTTTCACAGGGTCACTATAGGTGGTAGTTAATGTGATGATATGTAATAACAACATTGTAAATGTTTCAAAAAGGTGCTGTTGATTAGAGTACAACTCATAGCGAGCCTATGAATAGCAGATCTGAACCCTGCCCTATCATGTTACATCTTTATCATTACACTTGCATGCATTGTGATTGTCACTATGTCAATCCATCTTGCTGAGGGTCTTCCTCTTTTTAGCTGACCCTCCACAATTCCACGTATGATGTCCTTCTCTGAGGAATAGCCTTATCTAGGTACATGTTCAAAGTATGAAAGACAAAGCTTTATCATCATGCTTCCAAGGAGCACTATGGCTGTTCTTTTTCCAAGATATATCTATTTGTTCTTTAGGCAGTCCATGGGATATTCCATACTTTTTTCAAACACCACAATTGAAAGGCATCAATTCTTTTTTCTGTCATAGTCATTTCATCTATCATTCTTCTTCTCTCATTGTCCAGCTCTCAGATGCATAGCAAGTGATTGAGAGGATCATGGCCTGAATCAGGTACAGCTTAGTCTTCAAACTGGCATCATTGCTTCTCGGAACTTTGGAGAGGTTTCTCACAGCAGACTTCCCCAATGTAATACTTCTCTGGATCTCCAAGGGTTATACCAGGAGTACTGACTGAGAAAACTAGTAAGATGAAATTAGTGACAATTTCAATATTTTCTCCATCTATCATGATGATATACTTAAAATAGATTTCATCTGTAAAATTATGTAAAATTGATTGTGTCTCAGTTTTATTTTACAATGACAGTGGAGGACTTTGAGGTTCACAGAACTCTTTGGCATATAAACAAGCATGAGGAAAAAGAGGAAGCTCTTGTCATCATTGTGAACACACAGTTCCACTTTCTACTTGCAGCAGAGGTCACAAGTACCACATCTGTGTCAGTTCTACCAAAAGAACAAAGGGCCAAGCCTTCAGTTGTATTTTAAGCTATAACATTGTAATCGGTCTAAGAAATAAGTATCTCATACCTAACAGTACTTATTCAGACATAAAGGAAAGGGTTTAAAAAGAGAAGGGAGAAGGAAAAAAGAGAGAAAGCATTTTCCTATATGTAAAAGAAATCTCTTTTGAAAAGTACTTAGCTTTTGCTTACAAATCAGCTTTTGCAAAGTACTTAGAATATTTTAATTCTTGATTAAGAGAATATTTCTCTTAAGGGGACTGAAGAGGCATCAACACAGGCACAGGGAAGGTACTTCACTATTCCTTGAGTACTGGTGGCTGACTCACTCCCATTCTTATGGTTTTTGAGATGCAGTTTTGTCCACTAAAGATTCTAGCATTTGTCTTTCCAAAGGATTTTTCTATTTTAACTTCTTAGAATTGTATAAAAGACATTGCAGAAGTGATGGCACTTTTTAAAGAACACAGCTATTCCACAATGAATGAATGCTGTTCCCCAATTTGCGTTACAGTGGGATTCCATATATATTTTGCTATGTTTCACAGCACATAGGACTCAAATGTAATCTCATTTAAAGTCCACATGAAGGCAAGCTTGGTGCCTAGGAAACATTGAATTGAATAGCAATGCTATGATGATATTATATTTAAAATGAATGACCAATTGCCATGTCTTTCCTCTACCATTTATTGCGACATTGAGAAATTCTCATACAGAAATGTATTCATAGTATCTGAAATATGGTATCCCTGTGGATTAAAAGAGACATAAATTTTTTTTTTTGAGACATAAATTTTTGAGGGAAAGGTTGCTTCCAGTGTTTGCAAAATGATTGCTAGCTCAAGGCTGATACATAAACGTCAAAAGCTAGTGTATTTAAGTGGTCAGGAATCCACAGAAGATCCATAAAACATATTGACACAAAAGAACACAGAACTTATGGTTCAAATGAGAAGGATAAAGGCTATAATGAGAAAAGGGAATAAAGAAGGAAAGGAACGCATGTGATCCTTACAAAGTCAGATTTACAGAAGCCAAAATTGCAAGCTTCAAGCCTAGGTTGTCCTAAGCACACTCCTCCGTCTGGTTTCAAGCTTATTTTACGACTGTTGCCTCCATTTTCCTTTTCCTTATCTCTCAACATTCTAATTATAGTCCTTACAACTGTGCTAAGTAATTGGCATGTCTCTTGCTTTAGGGTTAACATCACCATGTGATTGTAAACACATCCTGTCCTCTTAGTCACCTCTTAGCAAGCTATTCACTTCTTTTCATCATCCCTTCTTGAGGCAATCCTGGTTGTTTCCTAACCACTATAATTACTCTTCTCTATACTTCTTCCATTTTGTCTATAATTTTCTGGTAATGAGATCCCCCAAACAGAATTCTTATTTATTATTCCAATTGTGACTGTGCGCCTGCCCTGATGAGGCAGACTTGTCTCCTGCTTGGTAATGGGATGCTATTGTAGATGACTCTAAAATCATAATAGCATTCCAGTGTACTCTCACCTTTCTGCCTCATTTCTAATTTGTTTTTCTCTATCACTATAAGTCTTCTTGACAGTACTATCTCAGGTTGCTTTTTCCTCTGACCATCTTGTTTTTAATTATATTTTTGCTAGGTTTGTGAACCTCCTTTTCCTATCTAGGCAGATCTAGCTTTCATTATTTGTCTTAATTTTTCTGTCATGAAAATTTTGTGTTCATTCTTCTGAAAAACTTGCTAGTATTTGCATTGCTCCTATTTATCAGAATGGTTATATTTCTATTTACTTTTAAATTCTATTTTCTGTCACATCTTAACACACACTCACCATGTCTGAAGGCTGCAGCTTGAAATTATACTGGTTTTTCATCATTTCTGTTTCATTCTGAACACAATTATAAAATCTTTAAAGGGTATAAAAGTACATTCCCCTTTCCATCTAAGTATTCCTTTCTTAACCAGGAAGACTATTTCAATGAGTAAATATAAATAACAAATCAATATGTAACCAAATACACAGTTCAAGAATTAACATTTATACTTTATACCTACAGAGTGAGAGTATTCACTGTTTAGTCAAATGGAGCAATCTTTTATTTTGTTTTCTTATTCAAAAAATGCTTCATAAGGGAAGTAGAATTATAAGTTTGAAGTAAATGTAGAATGGTATCTATGGAAGATATTTCCCCAGTGCCATTCAGTCAATTCTGAGTCATTAAGCTCCTCCATCAGAATTCAAAGACAGTTAAATTTTCACTGAAGGAGACTGTCTATGTTCATATAATGGATTTGAACTGCCAGACTTGTGTATGGCAGTTTAAGAGCCTGATACCTAATGAATTAGATATCAGGGCTCCTTTTATGTACGGCCCTTTCCACACCACTGCCTTCAAGTTGATTTTGACTCAGAGCAAGCCTCCACTGAGTTGCATAGGCTGTAAATCTTCCTAAGCAGAGACTGCCCATCTTTCTCTCAAAGAATCACTGGGGATTTAAACCCCTGGAGATGAGCAACATTTTGGTTAGTCACACAATGTGCTATGAACCATTTTACCAGAGATCCTGTATAAGACATTCAAGAACTACTTTTAAAACAATTGGGATAAAGTCTTGATTAAGAAAAGCAACATGGAAGTCATACAAATTCCAAATCTATACTCAACTATAAAGATAACTAACTGTGAATGTTTGATGAGTTTACACTCAGTATATATTTTCTGAGGTATGAAATGGGTATATGATAAACGTCTTTTCCAAAGTTGTTGCTAGGTACAGGAAATAATAGGCAAAGTATTTTGTATTGTGCCTACCATACATTAGGCCACTAATAAAGTCTTATTGTTCAATTAACAGAATAATATCACTGCTTTATTTTTTGTTGCAATTTTGTTGTACACAGGTTTACTAAGATGAAGTTTCTTCATAATATATAATAGAACTGCAGAGAACCCATTTTATGTTCCTCAGGTCTCTGATAATTTTGTTACACAAAATTTGTCTTTGCTTCAGCAAAAACTGCATTTAGAAATAACTCTAAATTTTGTTTACTAGTACATACATCAGTGCCCAGATAATATAGGTTTAGGCTTTTATTGTTTTTGTTATTTGTTGGTTTTTTAAATGTATTTAAAGGTGTGTTTTTTTTTTCTACCAATGTTATTCTTAGGGTATGGAGTTGGGTTTAAAATAACTTTTAACTGTGTTTGTAATTTGTAATTTATATATGTTGCTGTATATGCCATCAAGTCACCTGCGACTCATAGTTCCCCTATGTATGATAGCTCTGAGCCCTGCTCTATACTGGGGCAATCTCACTGTCTCTGAAAAACCTGTCCTCATTAACCTAGTTACTGTATCAACCCATCTCATTTGGGGTCGTCTTCTCCTGTGCTGTCCTTCCATCTTTTCAAGCATGATGTCTTTCTCCAAGGACTGGTCCCTCCTAGCCATGTGTTCAAAATATGTGAAACAGAGCTACAAAATCATTACCTCCAGAGAGAAACTTGGTTTCACTCTAAAGAGATCAGGTGGTACAGTGTGTTAGGCATTGTCCTGAAACCCAAAATATCAGTAACTCATATCCACTGCTCATTGGGTGAAAGCCGGAGAATCTCTTCTTGTAAAGATAAGGTCAGCCTTTGAAGCCTAGGGGAAATTGCTCATGTTTTTGAATAGATTTCACAGCAACAGCAGTGTTTATTTCCTTTTGATTTGGTGAGTTGTTCTAGGCTGGCAGTAAAAGGTCAGCAATTTCAATCCACTACCTAAACTCTTAGACCAAAATGAGTAGTCTCCTCCTGTAAAGATTTGACTCAGCAAGAAAATTATTGGACACAGTGGACCAATTCAGCAAAGTAACAGGATACAAGATCAACATACAAAAATCAGTTGGATTTCTCTACAGTGACAAAGAGAATACAGATCAGGAACTAATAAAAACAATACCATTCATAAAAGCTAATCACAAGTTAAATACTTGGGAGTAAATTTAACCAGAAGCAAAAAGGATCTACTCAAAGAAAATTATAAAACTTTGCTACAAGAAACAAAAAGAGACCTGGAGATGTGAAAGAAGATCTCTTGCTCATGGATGTTGTTGTTGTTGTTGTTATGTGCC